>NC_091225.1:10916656-11136656 GCF_040958095.1 Procambarus clarkii | reverse complement strand
TCCCTCCCTGCCTCTCCCTCACAAGCTCTGCCTGCCCACCTCCCTCCCAACCTCCCACTGATTTGTGGCAGACGTATCTTTGTAAATTAATTTAAAGGCTGAAGCGTGATTAGCTAGCTACATGTCGTAAAATCTCCTTATAGACATTTTCTGTGATAAAACAAGGTGAGTGAGGGTGGACAGATAAGGGAATACTGTTCTGTAAACCTCACTTGGTTTTCCTTCGTCTGTGTCGTTATAGTTCAGTGACCCCTGACTTTGAAAGTTTCAGACTAATAAATCATTTCTAAAATCAATGCTTTAATAGCTTTTTATTATCCTAATTAAACTAAACTAAATAAAACCGAAAATATACTGTAATATGATAGACATCTGCTATTTGAGAAATTATTTGTTATTGGAACAACTCCAGCGTGAGCGAGTGGACGGGTCTAATCCCTGTACACACACACCATGCGTTTCTCGTTTCAATTCGTCGCCACAGTTCAGTGACTACGGCTCCGAAATAATAAAATTAATAAATCATTTAATCAATGGTCATTTAACAGATGATGAGATTATACAAAATGTTACTGGCACTGTTGACGTTCCCAGCACCAGCACAGCCGTACCCAGCACCAGCACAGCCGTACCCAGCACCAGCACAGCCGTACCCAGCACCAGCACAGCCTTACCCAGCACCAGCACAGCCGTACCCAGCACCAGCACAGCCGTACCCAGCACCAGCACAGCCGTACCCAGCACCAGCACAGCCATACCCAGCACCAGCACAGCCGTACCCAGCACCAGCACAGCCGTACCCAGCACCAGAACAGCCGTACCCAGCACCAGCACAGTTGTACCCAGCACCAGCACAAAAGCAGCTGAAGCCAACACAGCAGCAGCGAGCACCAGCAAAGCTGATGCAAACATCTAAAAACATCGTGTGTGAAGTGAACAATTAGAATAAGTGATAAATTCAAGTGTGTACATAGTGTTAAAATTAAAGTTGCAATAATTCTAATGTACAATAGTTTTCAAGAACTGTATTGTAGTACTCAACATACAGCAAAACCACTTTTAATAATACAGTGCTAATGGCTTAATGCACTGCAGTACTGTACCTATTTACTGTAGAGCATTCACAACTTCACAAAACTTCAAGATGGACATAACTCCAACAATAAGGTAAATACATGAATTACAGTATTTTTAGTAGAGTAGTAAAATATAGGTACAGTAAGTAATATGATACAATGCATTTTTATTGTGTACAAGAAAAAAAAAGACACTGACGCAAACGCCTCTTGAAGGTCACCTCTTGCAACGAATCCAACGCTCCAACGAACTGGGGGTGGTCCCATATAGTACGTTGAATCGAGGTTGTACTGTATTTGCATGTTTTGTACACCATAACGAACTACTAAGTTGGTCTTGTGAGTCAAAAAGCAACGAGGAGTGACCGCCACACACCAGCGAGCCACTCACTGCCACTCCCTCCCTCAACACCACCTCACTCACCCTCATTCACCCCCCACAATACTCTTTCTGTATTTATTCACTATACACAGACGTTATATATACGTATTTACATGTTTTGTTCACCATAACTGTACATCTAAGCTTGTATGGTGAGTAAAGGCCATAAGACGTAGCTACTCACACAGTCAGCTGATCGGCGGCCGCCCTCAAGGCCAGACGCACTAATATTTGTCCTCCAACAATATTGTTTGTGGTGTTATTACGCTATATACGCATATTATATATAAGTATCTACCAGTTTTATTCACTATGCCTGTACAAATAAGCTAGTATGGTGCCCAAAGACCATAGTGGCCATCAGTAAACACCATGCCAAGACGTGCAGACGACGCTCTTCCCTCACCAAAATGGCGGCTCCCAACCTACTCCTCTCACTGTTATCTAACACTATACACACGTTATATATAAGTATCTACATTTGTGTTCACCATATCGAACCACTAAGCTGGCATGGTGAGTGCAGTCAATAAATAGTGGCCACACACAGTCAGAAGACGACGCCACAACCCTCCCTCCACAGCCTTACTCCTCCCTCCATGGAGCACAGCGCTAAATATCACCACAATCCTGCTATTATCAGAATCCTGGTCAGTTTTATCAGTCAGGGGGCTTCAGTAATACTATCACTGCTAAATAATAGCAGTGTCATATATATTATGGTATTTGTAGGCGATGCTGTGGTCACAAGCTGAACAGCGGTGCTGTGAGCTCGTGCTGCGTGCGCCAGCCTTGGTGGCTTGCTCAATACTGACGCTGTAACACCCAAGAATGTTGGCCTGGATTTTTTTTCTAGGTGGCATCTGGCAACTATCGGTCGTGGCTGTACTATAGCTGCCCCTATCCCAGGCGGGGAGTTTAAATTATAGCGCTAGACACGAAATCATATATAAATGATGTGCGCGGTTTCGGTTTTGTCACTGATATCATTTATATATGATATGCGCGGTTTGAGGGTTAAAAACAAGCTACGTGTTATACAACTTTGTGAAAACAGCCGGTCGACTTCAACTGTTGCCAAGGAATTTAATATAGGCACTAGTACTGTTCTGATATAAGAAAACAAAAAGAGAAATATCTGAAATACATTTCAACCAGTGAGAGTGAAGGTGCAAGCACTAGCAGAGGGTGTGGGAGAAAAACTTTGAAAAATTCTACGCATGTACAGTTGGATGAGGCTGTGTACAAATGGTTTGCTCAGCACCGCACAGCTGGCGTGACAATTTGCGGCCCAGAAATACAAAATGCTGCAAGCAGATTTGTAGAAAGCCTTGGGATAAAGGATTTCCAAGCTAGTGAAGGGTGAGTTGCAAGGTTCAAAGGGAGGCACAATATTGTGAAGAGGAAAATTGTTGATGAAAAATTGAATGCAGATATGAGCAGTGTAGAACCATTTAAACATAAATTAAGAACATACATTTCGTCAAATAATTTATATTCTTATCAAATTTATAATGCTGATGAAACTGGGCTGTATTGGAGCAGTTTACCAGAAAAACTCTAGCTATGAGGAGTGAGGATTGTGTGCCAGGTCATAAGGTTAACACTATCACACTCCATTGCCGGCATACGTCATCATGCATTTTTCTCGAGTCATCTTGGTTGCCTCCGTCTTGCGTCACTCATTAAAAATATTTGTTAAAAACTTTAATTTTATCCGATCAATCTGGGAGTGATTTCAAAATGAGGCCTTTAGATTGCGCACAATTTGATACCAAAATGAAAGACATAACACGAAAATTGATGCCAGAACACTGGACAGATATAAATAATTTTGTGGTGATGAGCGTCAAAAAGTGTCAAACTTTTAAAATATTTGCTAAAATTCCATTTATTGTTGTTCTATTATTATGGGACTAGTTTTAAAATACGCGCCTTTATATTGTGAACAATTTGATAATGGCGACAACCTTGATAAGCCCAGAGGAGGAATCCCCCAAACATAACCTAGGCAAACCTAATCAGAAGCTAGGCAAACCTCCTCCAGGAAAATACAAATAAAAACCTTAAACACTCAAAAATACACCACAAACAACGAGAGAGAGAGAGAGACATCCGCCGCGATTATGCAAGCTGCACAAAACACCATGCACCCCAGTCAACAACAACACTCCTTACCCAGGGCCAGACGGAGATCCCCATGAGCCCCGCTGAACCCCTAGGGCAAAGTCAAAGACAAGCGACACTAACCTCAATGGGAGTGTAATCCCGAACGTCCCAGTGAAGAAAACTTTGAATACACAAGGGCAGTACCTACCGGGCACTTAAGGATGGTAACCCTAGACGCATGCAGCACGAGTACTTCTGAGAGCACCTGGTCACCACACAATAAACACATAGCCGGCATAACCACAAAGGGTAAAATCCAGCAGGAGAATTAGGCCAGAGGTAACGTCAGCTCTATACGGCAACAGTCGACAAACTGACAGTGTGGGCGCTTGGGCCACCTAGGCGTGGCCACCTCCCCCCTCCTGATCCTATAGCATGATATATAATAAGATCTATTATGTTCAGAAACCAAAAAAGCACAAAAGCAATGAAAATCTTCACAAAGAATTCAAGCGCGGTCATCACTAGTTGAGACACACTGGCAAACTGAGGTGCGGCATGCGCTTGGTAGACCCAGACGTGTATAAACAAACTTGAAAAGTGAGGCAAACCTCGAATACCGAGTCAAATTTTACAAAGAAATTGAGCTCAAAAACCGAAAATTCAGAAAGAGGAGCATTCGACAACTGAGATTCTACTATACAGTGGTACCTTTGTTACCTTTATCGTAATCCATTCCCAGACACACATTGTCATCCAAAAATTCGTCAACCAAAACGAATTTTCCCATAAGAAATAATATAAATTGAATTAATCCATTCCACATCCTCAAAAATATTAACTTAAAAATATAAGAAAATAAAGATTTTCTCATAGAACATGCTAAAGTTGTAAGCAGAAGGTATAGACCACTGCACTAAAGTATAGAGCCATCCTGCTGTTACAAAATAACACCACTCTTCCATTACAAAATATTAATTATGCATCATAAATTTGGTATTGTATTACAGTGATTTATGTATACAACTCACTCGAGGATCCCGGGTTTGATCCCCCAGGGAAGACAAACAGATGTGCATGCTTCTTTTCCCCGATACCACTGTTCACCTTGCATTAAATACATACCCGGGAGCCCGTAGTGACCTGAGGGGGGGGGGGGGGCCTCAATCAGCCTACATACAGGTGTCCTGTCCCTGACATCCAAAACTATTAAATAATTATAAGTCATTCTGAAACATCAAGCTTTCTCATACTAACTACTGTACTGTATACTGCTGCTGGCAAACCTGTGTAGTTCTTTTGCTCCAAGAAAGTATCCATGAGAAGGTTAGATGTATAATGATCTGGAAATATGCCATAATTGAGAGGATCTGAGAGCATCTTGAGAAGAGTTTGGGTGCAACCCGCTTCCAGCAGGACACGCAGCACTGCATGAGGCGTTGATGGCAGCATTCTCACTGTTTCTGGTGAACGACGAAGGCGGTGAACTAAGTCTTCAATTTCCTCAACAAATTCTTCTGCATTTGAGCTTTCTATCTTGTTTACAAACTGTAAATGATATTAGAGTCAGCAGAATAGTTACTTATCTCATAGCATACTAAAACTAATACTATATTTCAGGTGACAAAATAAAATTATTTAATAACATGTAATAATGTATAACAAGGAATGTTTGGCAAAGAAAACCAGTGTGTGGAGTTACACAAACTGATAGAATCAGCAGAAAAACAACTTTCCAGGATGAGCAAGTACCAATAACAGTTGATAAAATCCAGCACTGAATGTAATGAAATGCCTCTTCCTGGTAAAGCCCTAGTGGCTCCCTGAAGTTATCTTCCACAGGTTGTTCAATACAGTGGAAGTTCGACTCAATTTGGTGAATCTCTGGTTAGTACGCACGCTTTCCAGGCAAGATTTACTCACCCAATTCGACGAACTCTGGTTCGCTGAGGCGATGACTTATTTAGGATGTTGAGATAGTTCACAGACTGGTGGAAAAGTTTTCCAATCATATCACAGGTTAGCCCTTGTGCTACTCTGGGCCTTAACCCATAAATGGCGCATGGCTATATACCATTTGACACCCACAGGCGCATACAAAAAAACAAAAACTTTTTTTTTTCTAACCTGTTAATTTGGGTTCACTGATCATGGGAAAAATAATAAAAAAATCGTAAGTGGCATATATTGCCCGCTATAGGGCGGGGAAGTCTGGCAAAAAAACAGGCGCTGACTCAGCGTGTGTCCCAGGAGGTCTGTTGCTTGCCAGCTGTCAGGCCGGAGTTGCCACAAAGAGATAATTACCTAATTATTTCAATGTCTCTGATTTTTCATAGTTTTTTTGCTATATTATTATTCAATAGTGTGTAGTGTGATATAGTTATATAATAAAATGAGTGAATCATGGCTGTACTCAAAAATATGGTGTGCATATTGTTGATTCAATTATGTTCATCAAATAGTGAACAAATACTTTGTCGGTTATTACACTATATACACAGTTACGTATAAGTATCTGCATGTTTTGTTCACCATAATGAACCACTAAGTTGCTATTATAAGTCAAAAAATAACATGGAGTGACCGCCGTGTACCAGCCAGCCACTCACGCCCTCCCTCAACACCTCACTCGCCCACATTCTCCTCCCACAATACTGTTTTTGCTTTTATTCACTATATACAGATGTTATATATAAGTATCTACATTCGTGTTCACCATAACGAACCACTAAGTTGGCAAGCTGAGTGGCAGTCCGCCACTGGCTGCTACTTCCTCTCTCCCTCAAGTCACCTGACTCGCCCACATTCTCCTCCCACAATACTGTTTTTGCTTTTATTCACTATATACAGACGCTATATATAAGTATCTACATTCGTGTTCACCATAATGAACCACTAAGTTGGTATGCTGAGTGGCAGTGGCAGTGGCAGCCAGTGGCAGCCCTCCACTGGCTGCCACTCCTTCCCTCCCTCACCTCACCTGACTTAACACCATTCTCCACCCACCATACTGTTTTTGCCTTTACAGTATATACAGACGTTATATATAAGTATTTAAATGTTTTGTTCACCATAACTGTACATCTAAGCTTGTATGGTGAGTAAAGGCATAAAGACGTAGGACCTCACACAGTCGGCTGGCTGCCGCCCTCAAGGCCAGACTCACTAATATTTCTCCTCCAACAATACTGTTTGTGGTGTTATTACGCTATATATACACATTATATATAAATATCTACCTGTTTTATTCACCATACATGTACAAGTAAACTGGTATGGTGCCCAAAGACCACAGTGGTCACCAGTAAACAACATGATAAGTCGTGCAGACGACGCCACCACCCTCACCAAAATGGCAGATCCCATCCTACTCCTCTCGCTGTTTATACCCTCTATACACACGTTATATATAAGTATCTACATTTGTGTTCACCATAGCGAACCACTAAGCTGGTATGCTGAGTGCAGTCAATAAAAGGTGGCCACACACAGTCAGAAGACAATGCCACCACCCTCCCTCCCACAGTATTACTCCTCCCTCCATTTAGCACAGCGCTAAATATCACCACAATCCTGCTATTATCAGAACCCTGGTCAGTTTTATCACAGTCAGGGGTCTTCTGTAATACTATCATCGCTACATAATAGCATGAACAAGTATATTATGGCATTTTTAGGCGATGCTGTGGTCACAAGCTGAACAGCAGTGCTGTAAGCTCATGCTGCATGCGTCAGGCTTGGTAGCTCACTCAATACTGAGGCCCCTAACACCCGGGAATTTAACCCACAATTTTTTTTAAAATGGCGTCTGTTTACAAGAGCCCTGATGAAGGTGTGGTGAACCCCCGTGTATCTGCGGGCCATTTAAATCTTGCGTAGTACTCCAAAGCATCATAGGATGCGATGCGCAATTTACTGTAAGTCGGTCAAAGCATCATATGATGCGATGCGCAATTTAAGGGTTAACCCTTAAATGGCGCATAGCTATATACCATTTGACACCCACAGGCGCATACCAAACAAAAAAAAAAATATATTATTTTTTCTTCTTAACCTGTTAATTTGTGTTCACTGATCACGGGAAAATAATAAAAAAATCGTAAGTGGCATATATTGCCCACTATAGGGCGGGGAATTCTGGCAAAAATCAGGCACTGACTGAGCGTGCGTCCCAGGCGGTCTGTTGATCGCCAGCTGTCAGGCCGGAGGCCGGAATTGCCACAAAGAGATAATTACCTAATTATTTCAATGTCTCTGATTGATTTTTCGTAGTTTTTTTGCTGTAATATTATTCAATAGTGTGTAGTGTGATATATTTATATAATAAAATGAGTGAATCATCGCTGTACTCAAAAATATGGTGTGCATATTGTTGATTCAATTATGTTCATCAAACAGTGAACAAATACTTTGTCGGTTATTACACTATATACACAGGTTATATATAAGTATCTGCATGTTTTGTTCACTATGACGAACCACTAAGTTGGTATGCTGAGTGGCAGTGGCAGGCAGTGACTGGCTGCCACTCCCTCCCTCACCTCACCTCACCTGACTTGCCACTATTCTCCACCCACCATACTGTTTTTGCTTTTATATACAGACGTTATATATAAGTATTTACATGTTTTGTTCACCATAACTGTACAGTGGTACCTCGGAATGCGATTGTCCCTGTATGCGAGATTTTCGGAAGGCGAGGTGTATTTACTCCAAAAATTTGTCTCGGAAGGCGATGGTTACTTCGGGAGTCGAGTTTGAACGCGAGTTTGTTGATACGCGTACAGCCGACCTAGCGCGTGGTCGTTCGGCGATCGTCGCCACTCTGCCCCGCTGCCCCTCAGTTCACCATTGTCTCGTGCGCAGTGACTACCCCCACATCAATTCTTGTCGTGAATTTTCAGTGTTTTGTTGGATTTTTGGTGATTTGTCTATACAATTTGTTATTATATATCTCACCATGAGTCCCAAGAAAGCCAGTGGTAAGGATAAAGGCCAGAAAGCTCATGTGAGGATGACAATAGAGGAGAAACAAGAGATCATTCGAAAGCATGAGAACGGTACACGTGTTGTTGATCTTTGTAGGCAGTACAACAAAGCGACATCAACAATATGCACTATACTTAAGAAGAAAAATAAGATTATGAGTGCTAATGTGGCAAAAGGAGTAAGAACATTAACGACACAAAGACCACAAATACTTGAAGAAGTGGAAAAGTTGTTATTAATTTGGATACACGACAAGGAGTTGAGGGGTGATAGTGTTTCGGAGGCCATTATTTGTGAGAAAGCCAGGGTGTTGCACGAAGACCTTCTAAAGAAGACCCCTGCAACGAGTGATGCAGATAAGAAAGAGTTTAAGGCAAGCAGGGGCTGGTTTGAAAAATTTAGAAAGAGAAGTGGTATCCATAGTGTTACAAGGCATGGGGAGGCAGCCAGCTCAGACAAACCAGCCGCTGGACGATTTATTGACGAATTTAAAGAGTTTGCACAGGCTGAGGGATACCTACCGCAACAAGTGTTTAATTGTGACGAAACAGGACTGTTTTGGAAAAGAATGCCTAAGAGGACATACATTACCAAGGAGGAAAAATCCTTGCCTGGACACAAGCCTATGAAAGATAGGTTTACGCTTGTGCTGTGTTCAAATGCGAGTGGCGATTTAAAAATTAAACCCTTGCTAGTGTATCATTCTGAAAATCCAAGGGTTTTCAAACAGTATAATGTGCAGAAAACCCGTTTGTCTGTGATGTGGAAGTCTAATAAAAAAGCATGGGTGACTAGGCTTATTTTTTCGGAGTGGGTGAATGAAGTGCTGTGCCCTGCCATAGAAAAATATCTGCAGGAGAAACAATTGCCACTCAGAGCCATGCTTCTCCTTGACAATGCTCCTGCTCATCCTCCAGGCTTGGAAGATGATTTGATGCCTCAATACAATAAATTCCTCACAGTTAAATTCCTTCCTCCTAACACCACTCCTCTAATTCAGCCTATGGACCAGAAAATCATAGCGAATTTTAAGAAACTGTATGAAAGGGCACTTTTCCGGAAATGTTTTGAAGTGACTGAAGCCACAAACCTCACCCTCAAAGAGTTCTGGAGAGAGCATTTTAACATTTTTAGTGCTTTAAAACTCGTTGACAAAGCCTGGCAAGAAGTGACTCAAAGAACCCTGATCTCTGGCTGGAGAAAATTGTGGCCTGAAGGTGTGAGAGAACTAGACTTTGAGGGGTTTGAGCCTATAAATGATGCGCCTATTGTTGAGGAAATTGTTAGTCTAGGCCAGAAAATGGGCTTGGAATTGGATGGTGATGATGTGGAGGAGTTGGTGGAAGAACACAACGAAGAACTGACCACCGAAGAACTCCTAGCCCTTCAACAGGAACAGCAAGCCAACACAGCAGCGAATGATTCTGCAGTGGAGGAGGAGGTGGTGGCAACAGCACCAGCGAATGTCCCTTCTGCAGTAATTAAGAAGGTGTGTCAGATGTGGGAAGAGATTCAAACAACTATTGAACATACTCACCCAGACAAAGCTGTAGTAGGCCGTTGTCTTAATCTTTTCAATGACAATGTGATGCCTTACTACAGAGAGAGCTTGCGAAGAAGGGAAAAGCAAGCTTCCATGGACAAATATTTGGTGAAGAAATCGAGCAGTGAGCCTCAACCAGGACCTAGTGGCACTCAGGTTAAACGTCCCAGGGAGAGCACACCAGAAAGGTCCTCACTGCCTGATGTGATTATGGAAGGGGACTCCCCTTCCAAACAGTAACTCCTCTCCTCCTCCCCCCTCCTCACCATCTTCCATACGCCTACAGCACTCGACAGTAAGGTAAGTAATAACTGGAACATAGTTTTGTAGGTTTATTTAGATGAATTAGGTAAATTAGGTATAAAAATTTAGTTTGATGTGGGGTTTTTGGGGTAGTCAGGAACGGATTAATTCATTTCCCTTTATTTCTTATGGGGAAATTAACTTCGGAATGCGAGTTTTCGGAAGGCGAGGCGTCTCCAGGAACGGATTAAACTCGCATTCTGAGGTATGCCTGTACATCTAAGCTTGTATGGTGAGTAAAGGCACAACGACGTAGCTACTCACACAGTCGGCTGGCTGCCGCCCTCAAGGCCAGATGCACTAATATTTCTCCTCCAACAATACTGTTTGTGGTGTTATTACACTATATACACACATTATATATAAATATCTACCTGTTTTATTCACCATACTTGTACAAGTAAACTGGTATGGTGCCTAAAGACCATCGTGGTCATCAGTAAACAACATGGTAAGTCCTGCAGACGACGCTCCTCCCTCACCAAAATGGCGGCTCCCAACCTCCTACTCTCGCTGTTATCTTACACTATACACACGTTATATATAAGTATCTACATTTGTGTTCACCATAGCGAACCACTAAGCTGGTATGGTGAGTGCAGTCAATAAAAGGTGGCCACACACACTCAAAAGACAACGCCACCATCCTCCCTCCCACAGCATTACTCCTCCCTCCATGGCGCACAGCGCCAAATATCACCACAATCCTGCTATTATCAGAACCCTGGTCAGTTTTATCACAGTCAGGGGTCTTCTGTAATAATATCATCGCTACATAATAGCATGAAGTATATTATGGCATTTTTAGGCGATGCTGTGGTCACAAGCTGAACAGCAGTGCTGTGAGTTCATGCTGCATGCGTCAGGCTTGGTTGCCGACTCAATACTGAGGCCCCTAACACCCGGGAGTTTGGCCCACGATTTTTTTAAAAAATGGCGTCTGTTTACAAGAGCCCTGATGAAGGTGTGGTGAACCCTGTGTATCCGCGGGCCGTTTAAATCTTGCGTAGTACACCAAAGCATAACATGATGCGATGCGCAATTTACTGTAAGTCGGTCAAAGCATCATATGATGTTATGCGCAATTGAAGGGTTAATGCCTTCAACACTGCCAGGCGCATGAAAAAAAAAATAAAAAATTTGTCATATGAAAGTGTTCATTTTTGTTCCCTGAGCACAGGAAACATAATAAAAAATGATAAGTGGCATATTTTGGCCGCAATAGGGTGGGGAAGTTTTGGCAAAAAAAAAAAAAAAAAAGAGTTATTGACACAGCAAGCGTCGGCGGAGGTCTGCTGCACCCAAGCTGTCAGGCGGGAGTTGCCACAAAGATATTATTACCTAATTATTTCAATGTCTGATTTTTTCTTATTTTTTTTTTTTGCAGTAATATTATTCAATAGTGTGTAGTGTGATATATTTATATAATAAGATGCGTAAACCATCGCTATACTCAAAATTATGGTGTGCATATTAATGATACAATATTATGTTCATAAAAAATAAACAAATAGTTTTGCTGTTATTACACTATATATATACACACACACACACACACACACACGTTATATATGGCAAGTTTGCCAAAACATCTGCATGGTTTGTTCACCATAACGAACCACTAAGTTACTATTATGAGTCAAAAAGCAACGAGGAGTGGCCGCCACACCAGCCAGCCAGCCACTCGCTGCCACTCCCTCACTCAACAACACCTCACTTGCCATCATTCCTTTTCCCACTATACTGTTTTTACTTTTATTCACTATATACAGATGTCTCATTGAAAACGACAAAGTTTTAGATTTATGATTCTGGCACAAATCTTCTCAATATTCCTATTTTTTCTGAAGCAGGAAGATTAACCCTCAAACGGCTAGGGGCCCTAATGGAATTCACGCCCACAGGCACAACAAAAAAAAAAATTCCAAAAAATTCTTTCGTCTTATAGAAGTGTTCATTTTTGTTCCCTGATCACGGAAAAAATAACACAAAAATCGCAGGTGGCATATTTTAGCCGCAATAGGGTAGGGAAGTCTGGCAAAAAAGGGGCGTTGGCAGAGCCTTCGCCAGACGAGGTCTACTCCGCCCGAGCTGTCAGACGGCAGTTGCCACAAATATATTATTACCTAGTTATTTCAATGTCTGATTGTTTTTTTCTTAGTTTTTTTGCAGTAATATTATTCCATACAGTGAATTGTGGTATATTTATATTATAAAATGTGTGAACCATCGCTGTACTCAAAATTATGGTGTGCATATTAGTGATTCAATTATTATGTTCATAAAACAATAAACAAATAGTTTTGCTATTGTTACACTATATACACAGGTTATATATAAGTATTTGCATGTTTTGTACACCATAACGAACTACTAAGTTGGTCTTGTGAGTCAAAAAGCAACGAGGAGTGAAACACCAAACACCAGCGAGCCACTCACTGCCACTCCCTCCCTCAACACCACCTCACTCACCCTCATTCACCTCCCACAATACTGTTTCTGTATTTATTCACTATACACAGACGTTATATATACGTATTCACATGTTTTGTTCACCATAACTGTACATCTAAGCTTGTATGGTGAGTGAAGGCCATAAGACGTAGCTACTCACACAGTCAGCTGATCGGCGGCCGCCCTCAAGGCCAGACGCACTAATATTTGTCCTCCAACAATATTGTTTGTGGTGTTATTACGCTATATACACACATTATATATAAGTATCTACCTGTTTTATTCACCATACCTGAACAAATAAGCTAGTATGGTGCCCAAAGACCATAGTGGCCATCAGTAAACACCATGCCAAGTCGTGCAGACGACGCTCCTCCCTCACCAAAATGGCGGCTCCCAACCTATTCCTCTCGCTGTTATCTCACACTATACACACGTTATATATAAGTATCTACATCTGTGTTCACCATAGCGAACCACTAAGCTGGTATGGTGAGTGCAGTCAATAAATGGTGGCCACACACAGTCAGAAGACGACACCACAACCCTCCCTCCACAGCCTTACTCCTCCCTCCGTGGAGAACAGCGCTAAATATCACCACAATCCTGCTATTATCAGAATCCTGGTCAGTTTTATCACAGTCAGGGGGCTTCAGTAATACTATCACTACTAAATAATACCAGTATCATTTATATTATGGTATTTGTAGGCGATGCTGTGGTCACAAGCTGAACAGCGGTGCTGTGAGCTCATGCTGCGTGCGCCAGCCTTGGTGGCTTGCTCAATACTGACGCTGTAACATATAGTACGCCAACATACTGTAAGAATGTTGGCCTGGATTTTTTTTCTAGGTGGCATCTGGCAACTATCGGTCGTGGCTGTACTATAGCTGCCCCTATCCCAGGCGGGGCGTTTAAATTATAGCGCTAGACACGAAATCATATATAAATGATGTGCGCGGTTTCGGTTTTGTCACTGATATCATTTATATATGATATGCGCGGTTTGAGAGTTAATACCCCATGTATGTCATCCTGTCACTTACCACCTCACCATTAGAGGCTATAATCAGGTGCTAACACAAAAGAATTTGTCTTTGAGAATATGAGGCGAGACCTTACGAAACACATGACTAGGCATCAGACCCAAATAATAAGTTGTGATGATAATCTCTTTCAAGAGAGATTGAGCCTGCTCTTCCCTATATCATTTACATCATTCTACAAGTACAAGATGCTATATTAAAGATACGTCCACCAGTATCACAAAACGTTTTGCCCAGGAACCAAAGCGTACCTTGCACCACCAGACATGCCGGCTCTCCACCCGTCGTCAACGAGCAAACTACCCATTCTCCGCCTGCCAGCTCCTGATTGGCTGGTGTATCGCCGACAGCACCTGCACCTGCACTCATGCCCTCTACCTGAGTCGACGTCTGGGCCAGCTCACGCCGTCCTCCTCAGAATATCTCTGTGCTCTTAGAAGTTGACATCTCTCTCTGGTAGACTAAGCCCTGGCGGTCATGTACTAAGGGAGGTGGCAGCTCTAGCCAACATTCTCAGCACCTGATGATTATTATTATTATTGTCTTGCACTTTATTTTATATTAGAGTAAATTTTCACATTTATTAATTATTCATGTTGTTTTGTTTGTTGACTTGTTTTGAATTTTACGTAAGCCAAGGGATTGTCTTTGTTCATATCTTGTTTTCTAAAGTAATTAATATTTCATTGTTTATATTTTGTGTTTTGCGTGTCTTCCCATTACCTTACCACAGACAAACAGGCAAGCAGTCTCTTTTTTTTTCTGTGTGACAAGGCATTGCCACCTGCCATTGGAGGACTGCCGAACATCAACACTCCAACACTTTACTGTCACAAAGTAAACATGAACTTTGTTGAGTTCATTTTTAATCTTCCTGCTTCAGTGAAGAAAAACATAAGGAATATTGAGAAGATTCGTGCCAGAATCACAAATCTAAAATTTTGTCGTTTTCAACTATGTTTAAAAGAAAGACAGCTACCAAAATATACTAATACTGTCTCCACTCGATTATCCGGACTATATAGGAAGGCCCCCAGCTGGATAATCATGTTTTCAGGATAGGAGTACTTTTTCATCTCTGAGTCCAAAAGTGACCATTTCCAACTATTTTTATATTACAAACAACATAATTTGAATTGCGCCTTGGTACATATAATTATTAAATATTCAACTAGAAACCTCAACTTACCTTGTTGTTCGTCTTCTTGATTGATGTCACACATTTTGAAGTTAAGAATTCTTGACAATTTACGTAACCTATACTAACACAACACTAAAATTAACACTTAAAATTACTGTACAGTTCATTAAGAAAAGTTAATTTTAACTGCCAGCTGCTGAAGTCTCACTGGTTGAAGGCGCTTGGCTTGCCTGTGACACCTCAATGGTTGAAGGCGCTTGGCTTGATTTTCTTAACATATAAGAATCCAGTTTAGCTTGCCTTCTGTGTTCATTGGCCTGTTGTATGATCAGCTCTTTGGTTTGCCTCAGGTACTGATGTATGTTTTTAACTTCTGGATGAGCACAATTGGATGAAAAATTAATTAACAGGTCAACAGAAGACATGAGTAAACTGTGTCAATCTGTCAATCGATTTTGGCTGGATTTTGTTGTCTGTGGTGTTGGTTCTTCACTGCCTTCTTCATCCTCTCCTCTTCGTCGACCTCACCAGTAACTGATTGGAGAATCTCGTCTTCACTCATCACACCATATCCACGGTCATTGGCATCTCTTTCAAGCCAATCAACCACATCCTGTCTTTCTAAGTTTTTGCCAGCATTTCTGAACATTCCATGGAGTGGAATGTAAATCACCTGTAAATCCTCCAAAATTAATTTCTTCATCCTCCTCATTGCTGATTGTAGACGCGGGTCAGTCCTCACCTGGGACCGGTGAGAATTGCCTTCGCCCCCTCTCCTGATCCTCTTTGGGTGTTGTACATGCAGAAGAGCACCATGTAGGGTCCTTGTGAGTCATCGGACCACCCGCTGGAGGGGTCGCCTGTGAAGAGCTACCCTATGTGGATGGCTAGGTCTCCAGGCTGGGGTGAAAGGGAGAATGAGGTCTTTGCACCAGTGTGGGAGAATGGACGAAGCAGTAGGATTCCCCTGTTAAAAAGGGGGAAGCACTGCTGCGAACGATACACCCCTTCCTGCACTGGCTTGCGCTTGGCCTTTAGGGCTGCCCTGGTAGGTGGTTTCAGGTCCCAGACTTTTAGAACGACTGCTGCATAGAAACCAAAATGACCTGTCTTACCTAGGCTCATGGGGTGGGCAACCAGGCCTGAGTTGGACTGTGATGGAAGACCGGGCTCTGCAGCCCCCACTACATTGGGGCCAGACCAGACTACTACTCCCCCTCCTCCCACCTGCTCCCCCGTAACTACTGTGCCTTTTAACCCCCTCCCCCCTCTCTCTCTGGGGGTTCTCAGCGCCGTCCCGCCACGGCTGCTCTCGCTCTCGATCCCTTCCCATACTAATACGTACCACGCCTTGTTTGGTCCTGCTATGTGGGATTAATTACTTTGATCTCAACCATCTGGATTTTATACCTCCTGACGATTTCTCCCTCCATAAACATTTTGTTGATTCGGTAGATGCAACTTTTAATCCCACCCGTTTTGGTACACGTGTCATCGCTGCACCTTCTTAGGATGCAGCCACCCACTTTGATGCATTGTCCTGCATTGGGGGACCCCTGTTCGGGTCTCCAAAAACGCACCACTGTTCTCCTCATGCACCATGTTGCAACTGGTGTTAGGGCCCTAAAAGACTGCCATGAGGATATTAACACTGTCGCACTCTGTTGCCGACGTCCGTCATGTATTTTTCTTGAGTCATCTCGGTTGCCTCTGTCTTGTGTCACTCATTAAAATATTTGTTAAAAATTTAAATTTTATCCGATCAATCTGGGAGTGGTTTCAAAATGAGCACCTTTAGATTGCTCACAATTTGATACTAAAATGAAAGACATAACTCGAAAATTGATGTCAGAACACTGGAAAGATATAAATAATTTTGTGGTGATGAGCTAAAATTCCATTTATTGTTCTATTATTATGGGACTAGTTTTAAAATACGCGCCGTTATATTGTGAACAATTTGATATCAAAATGAAGGACGTGATGCAAAAAGTGATGTCAGAAAGATAATAAATATTTTGTGGTCCAACTTTTAAAATATTTGCTAAAATTCCATTTATTGTTCTATTACTATGGGACTAGTTTTATAATATGAGTCATTATATTGCAAACAATTTGATACCAAAATGAAAAACGTAACACAAAAATTTGTGTCAGAACACTGGAAATATATAAATAATTTTGTGGTGATGAGCATCCAAGTTAAAATATTTGTTCAAATTCCATTTATTGTTCTATTATTATGGGACTAATTTTAAAATATGTGCCTTTATTTTGCGAACAATTTGATACCAAGATGAAACACGTAACACGAAAATTTATGTTATCAAACTGAATGAGTATATACATTAGTCTGCAGTGTGCCAAATGGTGCTTGTTCACGGGTAACTTGCCCGACTTTAGGACCCTTCCGCCTTCTATAATTCTTGCTGGTGCCAGATGCTCCATTCAGGAGGATATCTTGAGATTATCTTGAGATGATTTCAGGGCTTTAGCGTGCCCGCGGCCCGGTCCTCAACCAGGCCTCCACCTCCAGGAAGCAGCCCGTGACAGCTGACTAACACCCAGGTACCTATTTTACTGCTAGGTAACAGGGGCATAGGGTGAAAGAAACTCTGCCCATTGTTTCTCGCTGGAGCCCGGGATCGAACCCGGGACCACAGGATCACAAGTCCAGTGTGCTGTCCGCTCGGCCGACCGGCTCCCATTTACGAAGCCAGAAGTACATTCCTTCTCCTAGACTTTGCAATAAGTGCTGGAAGTTCGGTCATGGTGCTTTCAAATGCACAAGAACTGTGTCTCTATGCCCCATGTGTGGAGACGAAGGTCACTAAGACAGAGTGCTCTTCTCCCCAGGCTCCCTGCCTCAATTGCGGTGAGACCCACCCTACCTTCTCCCGCGCGTCTATGCACTACAAACTTGAGGAAGCCATCCTCAACTTGAAACAACGGGATTGTTTGTCTTTTCCTGATGCGAAACACCAAGTCTGCTGTCTCAACCTTTTCACTGGTGTATCTTAGGCACGCGTGTTGCATTCTACCTCTCCTCGTCCTTCCCACCTTACTCAGTCTCACAACCGTTCCAGGCCTTAGACCCGGACACGCCCACCGCCTTCTCTCCTGTTCCTTTACGTTCTGTCCCGAGGAGTCCCCCTCCTGGTTTTCCATCTGGAGTTCCCCCCTTCCTACCCAGTCTGCTATGTCTCCTGTGTCTTCTTTCCCATGTCCCCACGATCCTTCTTCCCAACCCTCCCCCCCAGTCTCTTGGCCCTCCACGCTGCCTGTCTGTCCAGGCTGTTGTCCATCATCCTCCCAGCACTCTTCAAGTTGTTCGCGCCCGTTCTTCTTCTGTCGAGACAATCGAGTCAGTCGCCCAGTACATTGTTGCTGCAACACCTGAGTCAGAAACGTAAGCCTGGCTCCTCTCCCTCCTCCCTGGCGGGTAAGAAGGCATGTCTTTTTTCCTCACCCCCCACCTCTGATACTCTTACTCTGTCCCCTCCCGTTTCGGTGGTCGGACCCCCGTCCCAGCTATGGAGGTTTCTTTAGCCCTCGATTCCCTGTCGGTTGCTGCTCTTGCTAAGGTGCGCTCCCTGGTATCTGCCCTCCCACTCCTCCTCCTCCGGATCCTGTCCGTCCGCCTCTGGTCTGTCCTCCCGCTCCCTTAACTCCATCCTTACTAAGTTTACCCATGCCCTTCACCCCCCCCCCCCTAACCCTGATTTCGCTGACCCTGATTTTGCTGACCCTGATCCTGAGCTTATTTAATATGCTGTGTTCTTCTACTTTTGTTTCTTCATTGTTCTCTGTTGCTGTCCTCTCTCTTTTTGACAATGTCTATTCTTCAATGGAATATTCGTGGATTTTATGCCAACTTCCATTAACTCCAACTTCTGATTACAGAGTTTGCACCACAGTGTATGTCCCCAGGAGCCAATGCTTGGTGCTCATCCTGGTCACTTTTGTGGTTATTCCTCCCCCCCCCCCCCTTCCCAGCTTTAACTGTGGCCCGTAACTCTACTGCTCTCTTGACAGTTTAGCCCGGGCATGACGCAGCATTGAGTCATCCGTTTACTGTCGGTAATCTCGGGGATGACGCAGCATTGCGTCATCCAATAAAATAATTGCCAAAATTCAGGTTTTTATCCGGTTTTGGGGGGACTTTTTGGTAACAATCAGCAAGCAGAATGCAATCTGTGACTACAATACAAACATGAAAGGTGTTGATCACTTTGACCAAATGATCAAATATTATACTGTAACTACATAAGGAAAACTCACAAATGGACGAAGAAAATGAACATCTATTTTATGCAAATGGCTACCTATAATGCTTATGTGATGTACAACTACTTCACAAAAAATACTAAACTATAATACTAAATATACTAAAATACTAAATACTAAACATTTGTGGGCAGGAATTGGGAGTGTAGCTGGAAGGCGTCTGGGCGCTCACTCGCGGTTAACGCGTGGCCCGTCTACAACTCATCGGCGGGTGGAGCATGACCAGGTTTTTTATTTTATATGCTTATGTTCCTCTAGAGAATTCTATTGCGAACCCATTGATACCAAAATGAAAGACCTAGGACGAAAATTGAGGTGACCAGAGTGAAAAGAGTGAACACATTTTATCGCTTTTGCGCGCTCCTGGGTAACTCGTTCGCACTTTCTCTGTTTGCTGTGGGTAATTAGCCGGGCTTTTGATGTTTGTATGCATTTAGTGCTGTAGAGAATTCTATTGCGAACACAATGATACCAAATTTAATCTTGTAGGACGAGAATTAAGGTGACAAAGTTGAAGAGAGTATACACTTTTCAGAATTAACGTGCGCTCCCGTGAAACTCTGGGACCCAAATCGCACAGTTGAGGGGTGGCGGGCGGGGTACGCCAAAGTGTTAATTCGTATTGATATTCCTTTTATCTGTGGCCCGT
Source organism: Procambarus clarkii (assembly GCF_040958095.1). NCBI lineage: Eukaryota > Metazoa > Arthropoda > Malacostraca > Decapoda > Cambaridae > Procambarus > Procambarus clarkii. Next base: position 11,116,677 of record NC_091225.1, on the reverse strand, counting down.
AACTCAACTGCTCTCTTAATTCGTATTGATATTCCCTTCATCCCCCTCCTTTTTTCAATCGCCTATCCAATGTTCTGCAGTCCGTGTCTTTGTGAGTAAATGGTATAAGGTCTGTCCCATTTATCTCCCCCCAAATGTCCAGCTTTTTCTTCCTGATCTTAAGCACCTACTGGACACCTTGCTGGAGCCTGTGCTGCTGTTGGGTGATTTCAACTGTCGGCATACCCTCTGGGGTGACGTTCTGAAAAACACTCGAGGACGCCTTCTCGAACCGTTCGTCCTCTCTTCCTCCCTGTCTCTTCTGAATTCTGGTGACTCCACTCATGTGGGCTCCCAAACTCGCACCCTTTCCTGTCCTTATCTTTCTCTGCTTGTTGTCCCTTTACTTAGATTTCATGAGGAGGGTTCTTGATGACTTCCATAACAGTGACCATTTCCCCATCCTTGTTACCTTTTTCTCTTTTCACCCTCTCCTTCCCTAGGTGGCAGTTTGCCAAGGCTGACTGGAACCCCGAAGGAACCCGAACAGCTGACAAAGCCAAACCCGACCCAGCAGGTAGACCATCACAGGAAAGTTCAGGCTCCCGCACAAACCCTCAAGCAACCTCCGAATGACCCGGGAGCCCCCCTGAAAAAAAGGCCAAGGCGGGACTGCAGCCGAAGCAGAGCCACCAAAGGAAGTGACAAGGAAACGGTCCATGAGTCCCACACAAAACCCAGCCAAGATTGAACCCGAGAGAGAACCAGATGGGACTTCTTCCAGTTCACCTGGAACCCTAACCCGGCGAGTTGGGAAAAAAACAATCCCTGGTGAGCAGACATGCGGACCAGCTGGGAAACACCAGCCAGTCATCGAGGTAGGCCAGAACCCGAACACTTAAAAGATACAGACAGGCCACCATGACCCAGGTAAGGCATGTGAAAATGCGAGGTGCCAGATTCAAGCTAACTAGAAGGCAACGAAAGCGGTAACCCTGATGCCTCACAACAAAACCGAGCCAATCCCTGAACCCTAGATGAAACGTGACGTGCTAATATGTGTCCCAAAGGTCCAGAGACACCATCCAAGTGCCTGGCTCCAGAAGAAGACGGACCTGGGACAGAGTGTCATCCGAAAGGAGGGATAATAAACCTACAGGTTCAGACGGGACAAGTCCAGAATGAACCAAAGGTCTGTGCAGTCTCATTTCAGAACCGGAAACAGGTGGGAAACAGGAAACCGACCTGAGGGACAAGGTCATTTCGACCACGCCCAAGCAAATTCATTCCGAGATGACCCGACAGCGCAGGAGAAGAGGCCTGCCCCTCCAACCCCGAACCCCCCGAAGGAGGAGGGGCCACCCGACGCCACCACAGGCCACACAAAACAACTTGAAAGGCCCACAAATCGTGGGACTATACGTGAGCAAACAGAGCGAGCCTCCCCCCATCGCCCCATCAATGGACGAACCGAGAAACGGCCGACGCCCCTTACGCAAACCCGACCTCCGTACAGAGCTATCACCACGCCGACCCGACGAAGACTGTTACGTGAAATGCGCTGGCTCCAAAACTGGCACCACCGGCCTACCACGACTTCTAACATGGATGAAAAATTTTCTGACTGATAGAAAAATGAGGGCTGTGATCAGAGGCAATGTATCGGACTGGAGAAATATCTCAAGTGGAGTACCACAGGATTCAGTTCTTGCACCAGTGATGTTTATTGTCTACATAAATGATCTACCAGTTGGTATACAGAATTATATGAACATGTTTGCTGATGATGCTAAGATAATAGGAAGGATAAGAAACTTAGATGACTGTCATGCCCTTCAAGATGACCTGGACAAAATAAGTATATGGAGCACCACTTGGCAAATGGAATTTAATGTTAATAAATGCCATGTTATGGAATGTGGAATAGGAGAACATAGACCCAACACAACCTATATATTATGTGAGAAATCTTTAAAGAATTCTCATAAAGAAAGAGATCTAGGGGTGGTTCTAGATAGAAAACTATCACATGAGGACCACATAAAGAATATTGTGTGAGGAGCCTATGTCACGCTTTCTAACTTCAGAATTGCTTTTAAATACATGGATGGCAATATACTAAAGAAATTGTTCACAACTTTTGTTAGGCCAAAGCTAGAATATGCAGCGGTTGTGTGGTGCCCATATCTTAAGAAGCACATCAACAAACTGGAAAAGGTGCAAGGACATGCTACTAAGTGGCTCCCAGAACTGAAGGGAAAGAGCTACGAGGAGAGGTTAGAGGCATTAAATATGCCAAAACTAGAAGACAGAAGAAAAAGAGGTGATATGATCATTACATACAAAATAGTAACAGGAATTGATAAAATCAATAAGGAAGATTTCCTGAGAACTGGAACTTTAAGAACAAGAGGTCATAGATTTAAACTAGCTAAACACAGATGCCGAAGAAATATAAGAAAATTCACTTTCGCAAATAGAGTGGTAGACAGTTGGAACAAGTTAGGTGAGAAGGTGGTGGAGGCCAAGACCGTCAGTAGTTTCAAAGCGTTATATGACAAAGAGTGCTGGGAAGACGGGACACCACGAGCGTAGCTCTCATCCTGTAACTACGCTTTGGTAATTACACTTAGGTAATTACGATGGGAGGAACTCTGAGCCCTGGCTTTCCTGCTGGGAAGACCCTCTACAGGCCCCCTAGAGAACCAACAAGTTCAACATGGGAAGACAACTGGAAGCTGCTGCCTGCAAATACTGCACCACAACAGACTCTGCAAACAGAAAAGGACAAAAAGGTGAAGAAAACCTAAGAGCCAGAGCCCAAGTGGATTCCATGGAAGTAGCCAGCACCACCTGCTGACACGCAAGATGGGAAGCAAAAAAACAGAGACACCCTATCCCGGAGGATCGGCACGAACAGCTTCAAAGAGCAGACGACGCACGTACCCCAGAGGCCAATGCACTAGACCCAGGATCAGCCCCAAGCACCTCCACGTCCGCCTCAAGCCAGTTCGAGGACAGTTCGAGAAGGAAAAAGAACCACAAAACCGACAAAACAGGCCACGGGTAAGGAAGTCCTCAGAGACTAGGGCAGCCAAGAGGGCGAGAACCTGCATGTATAGCTGCACAATGCTGACATCACGAGGAAGGGCAGAGATTGAGGTGCAAGCACACATTGAGGTGCACCATATAAGCCTCACGCCACTCAAGCAAGCGGGACTAACAGAACGCATGCCACGCCTCCAACGAGAAAAAGGGGCAGACCGCAAGCCAGGATGCCTCTGGAGCCTCATAACAAAACCACTAAGGAAAGGAAGATCCAAACACCAAACATTATGGAGGTGTAATCCGGATTGCACAGGAGGTAAGCCGCAATGGCCTCCCGCACCACATGAGGTGGTATGCGGGAGGCAGAAAACGTACGGAAGGACAGGAGTGAAGAACCTAAAAGAGCACGGAACCAAATCTGGGAAGGTAGTGACGCCAAATCCAACTTGTATGAGGAGGGAGGAAAAGAAAACCCCCACTCCCTGTAACAGCAAGCCCCACACGAAAGATACAAAAATCCAAGCAGGGTTCAACGGGGCCCAAGGCCCCCAAGTCAACCCCTCCCCCACCCCGGGAACCTCCCCACGAGGACCCGGGGCTGAGTCGTCCTCCAAGTCCCCTGCCTCAAAAAAGAAAAGGCAGAAGCAGTCAAAAAAGCAGGAACGATGGGGGGCCCCACTAATCAGACCCTGAAGCTCAGGCTGGAGGAACATGCTCAAATGCCTCCATCGCCACACTGGAAGGGGCATCCCCCGAAACTGCCCAAGTCTCCACACCAACTAAACCCTGCACCGACTCCGAAAACCTCATACGCTTTGAAGCCGGAAGCAAGGGGGTGAGGACCAGGACGAACAACAGAAAGAGAAAGATAAGGGGGCATGGACTGAACCAAGGTCGAAGCGACCAACACCCCCAAGTCTGGATCACTATAACCAAAACGGGGCAGTCTCAGCCCGCCAAACACACACCGAAACTACGACGTTGGTACAACGTTCGAACAAGTTTTAACACCTCCTAACCAGTTATAACAACGAATACAGCAAGTTATAACAACGTTCTAATATGTCATAAACATGTTAAGCCAAGATGTAACAACTTTATTACAAGTTTTAATAAGCGGAAAATAAAGACAGTTTCGGTTTGTGTTTCCAGGGAGGGCATCTAGGGTAGCAACCAACCTAGCATGCTGCAGTAACCTAAACAGAGCATGCAATGCTGAAGCTGCCTGCACCCTAATATCACGATCAGTGGATTGGGTGTATTGGAGTACAAACAAGGAACAAAACTCATAGGACTCTGGGTCGAAGGTGTCACTGACCCAACAGGCATCATGATGGAGGCACAACCGGTGAGTGTCACCCTGAGACAAGGGGACAGAGCAACCTTCAAACTCGCACGAAGTGAGAGGGGACCCAGGGGTCGCATCCATCGGACCAAAGAGCCCCCATAGGGTTTAGTCCCCATGGCCCCTAGTTGCGTAATCTCGTTAAGGGAAGCCCAGGCAGGGTACTGCTGACCAGTGTCCAAGTTACCAAACAAACTGATAAAGCTGAACCCCCAAGCTATATTCACTCACAGGGGCCTAGTGGAAGACCACCAATATATAACAGGGTATGACCAAAACCAAGAGGCGGAACCCCTCCCCAACCCCCCACCGGGCAGGGAAACAAAAACAAAAGAAAAAACCCACAAGAGGACAATATGCCGCGGCAGAACAGAGCCAGCTGCTATGAGGTGAAAACTAGCTGCACAGTACCCTGCACCTCAACCAGTGACGAAACTATCCCCTACCCAGAGGCAAATAGTGGTGCATGAAACACCCCAGCTGACTCCAAGGGCGGTCAATCACCAAGCAGCAAAAGACCTTGCAGAGGTAGACCCCAAGGTGACCTGTGGAAGGTGGCCCTAAGGGCAATACTTACAGGGGCACCTAGGGAAGAGGACCCTAGGCGCATGCAGTCCGAGCACTTGAGAAATAACTCCTGGCTCGCGCACCACCACTTAGACAGTACCACAACACAAGGCATAAGACTGGAAAACAGGAGTCAGAGGTGCACGACCTTGCCAGTTCACATCAGCCACAGAACTGCAGGGTGGATAGCCGGTGCAGGAATCTGGGGCTCCCCTTTCCCCTCCTGGGGAGGGGGGTTGCACAGACGCCGCAACGTGGTGACGTCATGCTCATTTGCTCGTTTTCATTTGGGAAGTTCTGTCCATAAGTTCAGCTGTCAGTAGCAAGTAAGTAAGTAATTATCAAAAGAAGGCACCAAACCGGGAAGGCTATGTAGCACCATCAAATACGCAAAATAATCAGAGGGCGCTAAATATCACCAAGGATGCCAATACGAGAACAAAAACGCATAAGGCGAACGATATCAAAAGTATCCGAGTCACCAAGAATTCTATTGAGGGACAGGTGACCGCGAGGGGCGGTCGGAAAGCAAGACACACGCTCGTCCTGGAAGTCAGGACATTCAAGAAGGACATGCACGACCGTAAGAGGGACAATGCAACTAGGACAATAAGGAGCAGGGCGGCGCTCCATCAAGTGACCATGGGTTAAGCGAGTATGGCCAATACGCAACCTCGCCAGAGCTGTTTCCCACCGCCGGTTACGGTGGAAGGAGGACGGCCACGAGGAAACACAACATTTAAGAGTACGTAGCTTGTTACCAGTAACAGACAACCAAGAAGCCTGCCAACGGGTAAGGACTGAGGAATGGATAACCGGGTAAAAGTCGGAATACGGAATGCCTTTACGAGAGATGGGACAAGAGCGGACAGCTTCCTTAGCAGCAGCATCCGCACGCTCATTTAAAGACACACCAATATGGCTGGGAACCCAACAAAACTCAACCGACTTAAATTTACTGTGAACGAGAAACAGCCAATGCTGGATCTCGACAACTACTGGATGAACCGGATTAAAGGACCCGAGAGCCATGAGGGCACAACGAGAGTCAACAACAACCACAAAGGAAGACTGACAACGAGAAAGCAGGAGACGAAGAGCATAGAGAATAGCATAAAGTTCCGCTGTAAAGATGCTAGTCTCCGGAGGCAAGCGACACATATAAGTGCAATCAGGAAACACAACAGAGTAGCCAACACCGTCCGCTGACTTAGACCCATCGGTGAAGACAGAAACGGAGCGGGAGTGAGAAGAAAAGTGCTCGAGGAAAAGGCATTTTAGAACCGTAGGAGGGGTAAAAGCTTTAGTGATACGGGTCAAGGAAGCACAAAACTGCGGAAGAGGGACCCTCCACGGGGGCAAAGAAGGAACAACACGAGGAGAAACATCAGAAATACGAACGGAGAGAGAATCCTGTAGGCGAGATAACCGGACAGAAAGAGGGAGGTGGTGAAGAGGAACAGGAACCGCAGGAGGGGTAAAAGTTAAAGCACGACAGAGGCGAGAGGAAGGATGTTGCAAGGACCGCGCAAGATAGCGAAGACAGTAGCGATCACGGCGGTCCTGGAGAGACAGGAAGCCAGTGTCAACATATAAGCTAAGGATGGGAGTCGAACGAAAGGCACCAGAACTGAGGCGCAACCCAGTATGGTGCAAAGCATCATGACGGCGAAGAGTAGAAGGAGAAGCAGACGAGTAAGCAGGGCAACCATAATCGAGCTTAGACAGGACGAGAGAGGAATGTAAAGCAAGGAGAGTGCGCCTATCTGCCCCCCCAAGAAGTATGGGACAAGACCCGAAGGAGGGTAAGGGCCTTAGAGCACTCAACACGGAGGTAAGAGATATGGGGAGACCAAGACAAACGAGAGTCAAGGAATAACCCCAAAAGCATCGCGGAATCTTTGTATTCAAGGGGATGACCATAAAGTGACAAAGAGGGACGAAGAACAACCCGTTTCCGCGTAAAAGTCATGGCACAAGTCTTAGAAGTAGAGAACTTGAAGCCATGACCTGTGGCCCAAGACGACACGGCATCAATTGCAAGTTGAAGCCGGCGTTGAAGGAGAGGCGAATCATCACCCTGACAACAAAGGGTAAGATCATCGACATAGAGAGCGGAGAAGACACCAGAAGGAAGAGAGGAAAGAAGACCATTGAGGGCAACAAGAAAAAGAGTAGTGCTCAGAACACTACCCTGGGGCACACCTTCGTATTGCTGAAAAGAGGGAGAGAGAGCGGTACCAAGGCGCACCCGAAAGGAACGACGAGAGAGGAAGCTGCGGAGAAAGAGAGGGAGATGACCACGAAGGCCAAAAGAATGAAGTTGAGATAGGATATGATAACGCCAAGTGGTGTCGTAAGATTTTCTAGGTCAAAAAGGACGGCAACAACGGAGGTCTTTGCAGCAAAAGCAGTACGAATATAGACCTCCAAGTTCACCAGGACATCTGTCGTGCTGCGGCACTTGCGGAAACCAAATTGAGAAGGGGAGAGGAGGTGATGGTGTTCCAGGAACCACATCAGACGAACGTTAACCATACGTTCAAAGAGTTTGCAGACACAACTTGTGAGAGCAATAGGGCGAAAGTCCTTAGGGGAAGTACCCAGAGACCCCGGTTTGCGAACAGGGAGGACAACGGCATCGAGCCAGTCCTCAGGGACTGACGACGACTCCCAGATCCGATTATACAGACTCAGTAAATACCGAGACGTGCTCGGAGGGAGATGGCGAAGCATCTCATAATGAATACCATCGGAGCCCGCCGCCGTAGAACCGCAGAGGGCCACGGCAGAACGAAGTTCAGAGAGAGAGAAGGGATCATTATAGGGAAGCTGAAGATGAGTGCAGAAATCTAAAGGACGAGACTCAAGGACAGGTTTACGAAGAAGGAAAGATCGGGGAAGATGAAGACCAGAGCTAACAGAAGAAAAGTGGGAACCCAGTTCGGAAGCGACCTGCAACGGGTCCGCCACAAGAGTATCATGGAGGTGAAGGACCGGTGAAACATCGGGAACGAACTTACCCGCTATCTTGCGGATACGCTTCCAGATCTGGGCCAGAGGGGTTTCGGACGTAATTGTTGAGACATAAGATGCCCAACATTCACGTTTAGCCGTATGGATGGCCCTACGGGCCACCGCACTCGCTTTCCGAAAGAAAAGAAAAGAATCGGTCGTCTGCCTACGGCGGTGCCTCTTCCAGGCTGCACGCTTACAGCGGACAGCCCGAGCACAGTCCGCATTCCACCAGGGAACGCACTTCCGTGGACCCCGAGAGGAAGAGCGAGGAATAGAGCGGAGGGCAGCGTTGAAGACAGTGTCATGAAAAAGGAGGAGAGCGCGAGAGAGAGGCAGAAGGGAGAGGTCAGGGAGAGCAGCACTGAGGGTAAATAGGGTCCAGTCTGCCTTAGCAAACTGCCACCTAGGGAAAGAGAGGGAAGGGCGAAAAGAGAAAAAGGAAACAAGGATAGGGAAATGATCACTTCCATGGAGGTCATCAAGAACCTGCCACGTGAAATTTAAGAGAAGAAGAGCAGAGAGAAAGATCAAGACAAGAAAGGGTGCGAGTCCGAGAGTCCAAATGAGTGGGCTCACCAGAATTCAGAAGAGACAGGGAAGAAGAGAGGAGAAACGGCTCAAGGAGGCGACCCCGGGTATTCGTCAGAACATCACCCCAAAGAGAATGACGACAATTGAAGTCACCCAGCAGGAGCACAGGCTCCGGCAAGGAGTCCAGGAGGTGTTTCAAATCAGGAAGAGAGAGCGGGACACTCGGGGGGAGATAAATGGAACAAACTGTGTACCATTTCCCCACAAAGATACGAGCAGCAGAACAATGGAGAGGCAAAGGAAAAAGTAAAGGAACAAAGGGAACATCAGCCCGAACCAAGAGAGCAGAAGAATTAGAAGCCCCAGCAATGGCTGGGGGGGGGGAGAGAAAGGAATAGCCACGAAAACGACCAGGACGAGCACCAAGCATTGGCTCCTGGAGAGAGACACAAAGGGGCGAAAACCGCGAAATCAGAAGTTGGAGTTCGAGGAAATTGGCGTAATAACCTCGAACGTTCCATTGAAGAATGAACAACGACGAGAAGAGAAAGGACAAAAACAGAGAACAAGGAAGAAACAAAGGCGAAAGAGCAACAGAGCACGTTAAAGAATATCAGGGTCGGGATCAGGGTCAGCAAAGTCAGGGTTAGGGGGCATGGGTAAACTGAGCAAAGACGGAGGGAAGGAAACGGGAGAACAGATCAGAGGTGGGCGGGCAGGGTCCGGAGGAGGAGGAGGAGGAGGAAGAGGAGGAGACAACGGAGAGGAGCCGTCAAGGACAGCAGCAGGAGGAGGGGGAGTAGAAAGAGGGGAGCGCACCCCAGCAAGAGCAGCAACCGAAAGGGAAGCAGGGGCCAAAGAAACCTCCATAGCAGGAATAGGGGGCGCAAGCACTGAAACGGGAGGGGAAGGAGCAACAGAGCCAGAAGGAGGAGCTGAGGAAGAAAGCGAAGCCTTCTTACCCGCCGGGGAAGAGGAAGGAGAGGAGCCAGGCTTACGCTTCTGACTTAAAGAGACCGGTGTCCCAGCAACTACGTACCGGGCAACGGATTCCAGTGTCTCAACAGGAGAAGCCGAACGAGAGCACACACGACGGCCGTTAGGAGAGCGATGGACATCCGCCCGCACCGACAGGCGGTGGGGAGAGACGATAGATGGAGGAAGAGGATGGGAAGGAGGAAGAGGATGGGAAGGAGGAAGAGGATGGGAAGGAGGATCGGAGGGGGACGAGGAAGAAGACACAGAAGACACGACAGACCGGGTAGAAGGAAGGGGAACCCCAGACAGAGGACCAGGAGGAGGATCCTTCGGGAGAGAACCCAAAGGAACAGAGGAGGGGGCAGTGGGCGCATCAGGGTCCAAGGCCCGGAAACGGTTGTGAGTCTGAGGAAGGCGGGAAGGACGAGGAGAGGAAGAGCACAACACGCGAGCATAAGAGATGTTAGCATAAGGCGGGAGCCGGCGAACCTGGCGCCTCGCCTCAGGAAAAGATAAACGCTCCCGGTGCTTCAGGTTGAGGACGGCTGCCTCAAGCTTGTAATGGACACACGCACAGGAGAAGGTAGGATGGGCCTCACCGCAGTTGAGGCAACGAGCCTGGGGAGAAGTGCACTCCGACTTAGAGTGACCTTCGCCACCACACAAAGGACAGAGAGAGACAGTCCCGGAGCAGCGGAGGGCACCATGCCCAAACCTCCAGCACTTGTTGCAGAGCCGAGGAGAAGGAATGTACTCCTGGACAGAGCACCTGGCACCAGCAAGAATGACAGAGGGTGGAAGGGTCCTACCATCAAAGGTAATCTTCACAACTTCACAACAAGAGGGGTTAAAAGGCGCAGTAGTTACAACTAGAGAAGGAGCCGCACCAGGGGACGAGGTAGTCACCACTGGGGGCTTGGGGCTCGACCCAACCACAGAGGAGGGAGGGGAGCCAGGGGAAGGAGTCAGAGAGGCCAAAGGAGGAGCAAGGTCGGGGCCCAATGCAGCGGAGGCTACAGAGCCCGGTCTTCCAATACGGACCGACTCGGGGGCTTGGTCGCCCACCCCACGAGCCTGAGAAGGTAAGCCAGAAGCAGCCGAAACAGGGGTTATCATCTTGACGAAAAGAAGAATTCACTCACGAATGTGCCCCCACACTCACCATGGAGCCACAATTAGAGGCAGGACACCCAACAAGAAGCTATCGCCGATCTTGTCGGGGCCTCCTAGGGGTGCGTCGTGAGTATACGCCCCACAAACGCCACCTTAAGAAACCGACAGTCCGTCGAGATCGGGTTCAGTGACGAAGTGGGGATTGACAATAAAAGGTTCCCCTCGCTCTCGACGTCGGGTACTGCAGTTCTACGGGTGCATGAGTATGCCTCCTCAAGCACCCGGGCGTCAAAATAGAAGAAGGCCATGGAAGAACCAGAACGAGCAAAAGGTCGCCAGGAAACGGCAAGCAGATAGGAGAAGAGGGGGGAGAAAAACGAAACAGAAGGAAAAGGAAAAGGTGCCCAGCAGAATTGGAGAGGACGGCAGCAGGAGCACAAGGCTAGAAAAGGACAGAGGACTGTCCTAAGGAGCATCACACTCCGGCAGCCGCCCACGAAGCCCCCACACGGCGACAACGAGCTGAGCGGGGAGGGGGCTGTCAGTAGCAATATCTTAACCAGAATAGGGGTTTGTTTTGGGGGGCTTACCTTTCTAGGTGCCTGACCCGGTCGATGGCAGATATAGAATACTTCCAACCACACGGGAAATTTCTATAGGCCATTGCTCGTCGTGCCTTTCTGAGGGGGGTCAGGTTCTGGCTTGTGGTCCCCGGTAGGCCTAGAACTCCATGCGCATTGACTGATGCCAGGGGTCTAATACATTCATATCAGCCGGTTAGCTCCAGGGAGCCGAAGTGGCTCCCCCAGAAACGATCATAACACCTAAGAAAGGGACACCAGAGTAAGCAAGTACCCAAAGGAACCACAGAAACAAGAAAAAGAACTTGCCCAGAGGCAGCGGAGGAATAAAAAGGAATGCAGGAGGTAGAGCTGAAGTGAAGGCTACAAACATAGAACTGCTGGAGCGCCAAAAGTGCAGAAACAGGAACCCCAGGAAAAAAAACAGGGAAAAGGTGGGCCTGAAGAGCCAAAGGGCGACCCCACAAGCACAACAAGATTTGCACAGTGAAATGCTTAAACTCACCTGAACAACCAACAACACCTAAGCAGGGATGCAAAAACTCAGCGCAATCCACAGACCTCCATTCCCCTTAGCAGAGCAGACATAACCCAAGTAGATATATGTCACTCAAAAAGGGAACAGAGACACCAGGAAGAACAATAGCGCAAGACAGAAGAAAAAAACGCCCCCAAAAGTGATCGCAAACACTCGGCTGCCAAATGTAAACAAGACGCTCAGTGTCGCCAAGCGGCCAGGCAAGGAAGCACCCCCAGGAAGCAAAATGGCTGCCAAAACAAACAACTAAACCGCTGTAAAACATCTCAGCCAAAAATGGCCGTGCCCGATGCTTAACCCCTTAACTGCGTTGCCTCCAAATGTGACACCCCCGCAGTGCGCAGGAAATAAATTCTCTGGAAAAAATTCTTTTTTCTTTTTAAAGTGTCAAAAACCCTTCCCTCAGTATGGGTATGTAAAAAAAGTCGAAATTGTACTTACTTTGGCTGCTATGGGGTCCGGAAGTTGGGGCGTGACGTCATCATTCCCCGTGCGCCCGTGCTGTAAGCTCTCGGGGGCAGTGGGGCGCTCGGGGCGGTGCGCGCGAGTTGCCGCGAATATATTTTCGTTCATTTTTTGAGCACTTTTCCAAATACATTTTCATTGTTTTTATGTGCCAATCCAATGTATGATGAACACGTACACTATATTTTCGCAGTACAACATCCGTACTGTCTGTAGACACTGTGTTACGCGCATGAAACTTGTGTACGCATATTTACTATGTATCATGCTAATTTGTGTATATATACAATCTATTTACACACTATACACTGTCTCACACTATATACATTCACCATCAACACATTCAGAACACCGCGTAACAGCTGCTTCATATGGGCCAATAGCTGCCTCGTATGGGCCAATATCAGCTGCCTCGTATGGGCCAATATCAGCTGCCTCATATGGGCCAATAGCAGCTGCCTCGTATGGGCCAATAGCAGCTGCCTCCTATGGGCCAATAGCAGCTGCCTCGTATGGGCCAATAGGAGCATTTGGCCATGAACACATTCAGAACACCTCGAGTGAGAGCAGCCACACCCAGCCAGTCTCCCTCACTCCAACATCTTACTCGCCAACATTGCTCCTCCCACCATATTGTTATAGTTCTTATTACACATGTTCTATATACCTATCTACATGTTTTATTTACCAGAACTATGCAAGTAAGCTGGTATTGTGTCCAAACAGTACAGTGGCCACCATACACTGCATGAAAAATCACACAGCAGACGACGCTACGATTACGTCACCTCCCTCACCAAAATAGCTCCTCTCAACATTCTTCTGTTGCTGTTCTTACACTATATACACACACTATATATACCCATGTACATATGTGTTGCCCATAGCGAACCACTAAGCTAGTATGGTGAGCAAAACAAGAGTGGCAGCCACACACACAATGAGGCTACCTCAATTCTCGCCCTCCCTCCCTCATCAAAATTCCTCCTTCCACAATACTACGCACAACGCTAATTATAACCACAATCCTGCTATTATCACAATCCTGGTCACTAATTCCTGTAAATGAATAATTGACCACACATTTATTTTGAAAAGGAACCTAAGAAATCATTTGAAGATTCCTAGATGAACGAAATAATGCTGTGGTGCTGTGGCTAGCGCTGTGAACATCGTGAACAGCATTGAATCACTGATATTTGAACATTGTACCCAGTCATTATCACACTCAGGCTCTAATATAACACTATCATAGCTAAATAATACAAGTTATATATATATTTTGACATTATTAGGCGATGCTGTGGTCACATGCTGAACAGCAGTGCTGTGCGCTCATGCTGCGAGCGCCAGCCTTGGTTGCTCACACACTACTGAGGCTCCCACACCCGGGAATGTGGACCACGATTTTTTTTAAAGATGGCGTCTGTTTACAAGAGCCCTGAGGAAGCTGATGTGAACCCCATGTAGCCGCGGGAGTTTTGAATGGAACGTGAAAAATACAAATACCCGGAGGCGCGTTGCGCAAACCAGACGTGAGCCTGCAGGCGCGTTGCGCAGTTTAAGGGTTAAACATTAAAGCAAATGTGGTAAAACCAAAGCAGAAGGGAAGGAGGGTGCGAAAACCCCCGGCCCTCCAACAAGAACCCCTACCCAGAAGGCAAAAGGGCCTTCAACCCCTGACAAAGGCCCCGGGGCAAAGCCCACATCCAAGCCCACTACCCTTGAAGAAACGGCAGAATCCATGGGAAAAACTTCAGGGAGAGGAATCTGCTGGGCCGACCCGTTTTGACCCAATGGTCAACACCCCACCTTGTAAGCACCACCACCACTGAACAGAAGTGTTCAACAAAAATGTCTTTGATAAAAACGTACATAGAATGCAACATGAAGCTAGATTACCAACAGAGCTTTCAATGCCAACTCTGTTCAGCAGCCATACACAAAAAATGTGCTAACAGTGAAATAGAGAGAAATCCAAAATATTTTTTCTCCTATGCAAAATCAAGATCAAAAACCACATCTAGTATCGGACCCCTGCGAAAGGGAGATGGAACTTTCACCGATGACAACAAAGAAATGAGCGCGTTACTGAGGAGAGGAAGCAGTACGACTATTTTCAGCGAGCCACTAAACGCACTAAAGATTGATAACCCAAATGAATTTTTCATGGATATGATACCAACATCAAATCATATATCAGACATCTCCCTGTCCCCACTGGATTTTGAAGAAGCCATAAACAGTATGCCAATGCACTCTGCACCAGGCCCGGATTCTTGGAACTCCATATTCATCAAGAACTGTGAAAAACCACTATCGCAGGCCCTTCACATTCTGTGGAGACAAAGCCTAGATACTGGCATTATCCCTGACATACTAAAAACAGCAGAGATAACACCAATCCATAAAGGAGGAAATAAGGCAGAGGCAAAAAATTACAAACCGATAGCACTAACATCGCACATCATAAAAAATTTTGAGAGTGCTAAGAAGTAAGATCACAAAATACATGGAATCACAGCATCTCCATAACCCCGGACAACATGATTTCAGAACAGGGCGCTCTTGCCTGTCGCAGTTGCTGGACCACTATGATATGGCATTAGATGCTATGGAAGACAAACAAAACGCTTAAGTAATTTACACAGATTTCGCAAAAGCTTTTGACAAATGGGACCATGGTGTTATTGCACATAAAATGCATTCAAAATGCATTACAGGAAAGATAGGCAGATGGATCTACAATTTCCTGACTAATAGAACCCAATGTGTAATAGTCAACAAAATAAAATCCAGCCCATCAACCGTGAAGAGCTCAGTCCCCCAGGGTACTGTGCTTGCTCAAGTACTTTTTCTCATCCTCATATCGGACATAGACAAGAACAGAACCTATAGCACTGTATCATCCTTTGCAGATGACATTAGGATCTTCATGAGAGTAGGCAACACAGAGGACACGGCAAACCTCCAATCAGATATAGATCAGGTCTTTCTATGGGCTACAGAAAATAATATGGTGTTTAACGAAGATAAGTTCCAGCTCATGTGCTACGGAAAAAAATGATAATATAAAAACGGAAACCACGTACAAAACTCAGGCAAATCATAACATAGAACGAAAAGACAATGTAAAGGATCTGGGTGTACTCATGTCGGAAGACCTTACCTTTAAAGAACACAATAAAGTAGCCGTCACAACTGCAAGAAAAATGACAGGTTGGATAACAAGAACTTTTCACACTAGAGATGCTATACCGATGATGATACTTTTCAAAACGCTTGTGCTCTCTAGAGTGGAGTACTGCTGCACAATGACAGCCCCTTTCAAAGCTGGAGAAATTGCTGACCTGGAGAGCGTGCAGAGATCCTTTACTGCTAGAATCCACTCAGTAAAACATCTAAACTACTGGGACCGACTAAAGAGCCTAAATCTGTATTCCCTTGAGCGTAGGTGGGAAAGATACATAATAATCTATACGTGGAAAATAATTGAGGGGCTGTCCCAAACCTGCACACAGAAAGAACATCACATGAGACCAGAAGACATGGCAGGATGTGCAGAATACCCCCGTTGAAAAGCAGAGGTGCAACAGGTACTCTGAGAGAGAACTCTATCAACATCAGAGGCCCAAGACTGTTCAACACACTTCCACTACACATAAGGGGCATAACTGGCAGACCCCTCACAGTGTTCAAGAGAGAACTTGACAAACACCCCCAAAGGATACCTGATCAACCAGGCTGTGACTCATATGTCAGGCTGCAAGCAGCCGCATCCAACAGCCTGGCTGATCAGTCCAGCAACCAGGAGGCCTGGTAAACGACCGGGCCGTGGGGATGCTAAGCCCCGGAAGCACCTCAAGGTAAGGTAAGGTAAGGTAAGGTAAGGTAACCCCAAAGCTTCGGCAAGGAAATCGGGCTCAACCTCCATCCCTGAGTTGGAAAGGGGCAACCCCCTGAAGCCTCACAAGCCTCATTATCAGCTAAAACCCGAACATGGCCCGGAAACCCGCAGACGTACAGGAGCCGGAAGAGGGGTGGGAGAGAGGACCAGGGCGGACAACACCCAAGTGGGAGGGAAGCAAGGGCGAGGATGGAACCAAGGCTGAAATAACCAATGCCCCTAAATCCTAATCCCTAAAATCCAAATGGGACATCTCCGGGGCTTCCAACCAGGCAACCAACCAGGCCCGTTGAAACACAGAATACATGGCTTGCAACCAAGCTGCTGCCTGACCCCCCCTAACATCCTCAGACGAAGAATGGGTAAACTGAATAACAAGCAGGAAACACGTCCTGCAAGACTCAGGGTCGTAGGGGTTTCCAACCCAACACGCAGCACGATGGAGGCATGATGGATGATCGTCACCACAAGGCAAAGGCATTGCACAAGGCGAGATGGGGCTCAATAGACATGCCCATGTACCCAGAGCCCACGGGGATTTCCAGGGCTCGTAGAGTACATTATTCCTACGGGAAGTCCAGGCACTGGGGGCCAGCTAAGCCAGCAAGCCCTGTCTGCTTCAGGCAAACTGGCAATCAGCATCGCTGTGAAACCTCGGGGCAACAGAGAACTACCAAACACAACCTAGGCTAACCTAATGGGAAGTTAGGCAGACCATCTCTGCCAAGGAAGCGAGAATGCGCTAAAAACAAATAATAAAAAGAACCCCGAAGCAACACACACACAGCCTAACCGGTCTCCAGTGAGAATCTTTGGCAGCCGCTGAATGCAAGCTGCACTGGCCACAGTGCGCCCCACCCAGCATATACCCACTCCTTACTCAGGGCAAGATGAGAAGCCCAAGACGCCCGGCGAACCCCAAGGGTGAGAACACCAAGCGATGAAAACCTCAAACGGTAGTGATACTCGAACGACCCAGGGAAGAGAACCCTGAATCACAAGGAAGCACTTATTGGGCACCTAGGGAAGGGAACCCTAGACGCATAAAACTCAGAATACTTGTAGGAACACCTGGCCACCACACACACACACAGCTGGCAAAGCCACAAATGCAAAGCCAGACAAATAACTTGAGGCCAGAGAGGACACTCAACACCTGGCACATCAATCAACGAACTGAGGGTGGTGCAGCCTGCTCGCCTGAGCGGGGTTCCGTCTCCCACTTCGGGGGAGGGGGAGGCGCTAACAAACGGGCATGCTGGTTGGATGACGTGTTGCTTGTTTCTTCGTTTTCTATTGGGGGAGTTCTTTGGCTCTGTTCGGACGTAGGTTGCAATTTTAACCAGTTAGTGGTCCATAATAACTTGCCTACCTTTCTGGAGGTATCCCTGGTCAGTGGCAGACATGACAAATTCTAAATATAGAGAGCTCATATAGCCATTGCTCCCTGCACTTCTCTGAGGGGGCCAGGTTCTGGCTCTTGGCCCTCGGCAGGAACACAAACTCCAAGGACTGAAGGCACCAAACTAATACTTTCGCCCACGCATGACGAAGTATGGAGTCAAAATTTTAGTACCTTATTTCCACTAATGATGAAGTATGGCATCAAAAATATAAAAAATTTGGCCTGCTTTCATCTTGGATGTGGGAGAGGCACCCTGGGGTTTTGGACATTATATGCCTATACAGTACTCCTGTAGGAATTTCATTGAGAATACAGTGGTACCTCGCATAACGAATTTAATCCGTTCCATGTTCGTCATGTGAAACGGACGTCATACAAAACGAGTGTCCCCCATGTAACCAGTGTGATGCACTGTGTTTATTGTGAAATTCCCCCAGTGTGCATGACATCAAATGTTCCCCAAAATATCATTTTTCTTTGTAAAATGATAAATTACCGTCCCTGAACATGTCTATGTAAAAATAATTACCAAATTCCACTTACTTTGGCTGTGAGGGCGTGGACAAGGTGCGCTGTGACGTCATCAGGGCCTGGTCGCCCGTGTGTGAAGCTCCCAGACACGGTCGCGCGGGCCATTCAAGCACCGCGTGTTGACACAAATATATTTTCAAATATTTTTTCTATGCATTTCCAATGCGGTTTTATTTGTTTCTTTTATTGTATATGATGCATATTTGTGAGCTTTACAATATGTATACAGTAGAATGTTCATAATTTTCCATGAAACAGTGATATATGTGTCAGTAATGTGTCCACAATAAATGTTTATTGTCACAATATTACGTGGTAAAAATTCACTAAAATTACAATATATACAGTTTCACATACTATTTACACAGTAACACACTGTATTACACACTCAGTACTTTGGAGGTGCGTAATAGTCAACGAAGTAGTCCATGGTACACAGCGCGACTTTGCTCTCCTTGCACCAGCTACAGATAGATTTTCGTTTCCTGTTTCATCGTTCTGTGTGCTTGCAAATAACGCACTCGCGTGCACCCTTGGCTTTAGTACTTGTAGGTGGTATGTAGCCAAGCTTGCAAGGCATAAGGTAGTATTGAAACGATTATAGGAAAAGCTCAATTTGTAAGGTAGTCTTGAAAAGATCGCTTTGTAAGGTCCCACACAGGAAGAGATTCAGCTAGCCTCAAAGAGTGTTCATCAGTCAGAAAGAGATTCAGGTATTCTTGAAAATATCAATGAACACCACCACCATGGAAGCGCTAACACTGTTCATCTATGCTACTTGTATCAGATGCATCATCACTGAACGCAGAAAACGATTCATCTATGTATCATCTATATAAATTCGAGATGGCAAGGGTGGGGCTCAGAGCTACAACTGGATACGCTCGCTGTATCATCCTCATACGTGCTGTATCACTGGCATCTAACCGTTGTGTTAAGCCCTTATTGCGCCTACCTTCACCAATGTTACGACCCTTATGTTCTTCAAACCATAGGGTCTGAATTTCACCGACTGAGCACAGTCTTTCAACACCGTGTGGGACAGGTGTTTGGGAGCCAGAGGCATGTGTGTTACAAATGGTTGCTCACGCAGTACTAACCCAGCCAGCAGCCCTTGTCTTTCATATTCGTTATAGCAAAAGATTCGTTCAGTGTTTTTTGGGTAGGCTGCTCCATTATGACAATCTTTCTTTGTTTCAAATGTGTTCCATTTGTTTTGTATTTGTCACTTACGTCTCAATAATGGAGCAGCCTACCCGACAAACACTGAACGAACCTTTATGGCATTTGTCCATTTTTCAAATTGTTTCAGGTTCTTTTATTTTTCGTTTTTGTTTTTTTATTTAAGAAACATGCAGCAGCCGACCTGTAGACCACCGAACAAACCTTTCTGACATTTGTACTGGTTTTCAAAATTCATTTTTTTTTATTTTTTACGTTTTTTGTATGTAAGAAACATGGAGCAGCCTACCTGCCGACCACCGAACGAACCTTTTGCTATAAGACAAATGAAAAATAAATATTGAACACATTTGAAGAAAGGAAAATGTCATAATGGTTTATTCAGTGTATGTAAGGTAGGCTGCTCCATTATTGAGACGTAAATGACAAATACAAAACAAATGGAACACATTTCAAACAAAGAAAGATTGTTATAATGGAGCAGCCTACCTGCCGAACACCGAACGAACCTTTTTGACATTTGTTGTATAGCAGACATTTCATTTCTTTTTTCCTACAAAAACGTCAATGCTTTGCAACATCTCAGCAGTCACCCTCTTATATCCCAGCATCATTAGCATTTTTAAACAAGAACAACATAATTTATGTGCATCGCCGGAGGCGTCTAAGAATGTGCAAGAAGCAGCGCGACCCCACCATGTGGTGTTGACGTTACTCAAACCAGCGTTCGTCATACGGGACGATTTGATGCCGATCGGGCCGTTCGTTACCCAAAATGTTCGTCTTTTGGGGCGATCGTTATGCGAGGTACCACTGTACATTGATACCAAAATGAAAGACCTAGGACGAGAATTGAGGTAACAAAGTTGAAAAGAGTAAACACATTTTATTACTCTTGATGACCGCTCATGGGGGAACGCGCTGTCACTTTCTCTGTTTGCTGTGGGTGGTACACCGGGCTTTTTTATTTTATATATGCATATACTCCTGTAGGGAATTCTATTGCGAACCCAATGTTACCAAAATGAAAGACCAAGTGAAAAGAGTGTATACATTTCATTGCTCTTTAGCACTCTCACCACACACTCTCCCTTTCTCTGTTTTGTGCGGGAGGTACGCCAGGCTTTCGGACTTCATATGTATTTAATCGTGTAGAGAATTCTATTGCAAACACATTGATATCAAATTGAAAATCCTAGGACAAGAATTGAGATGACAAAGTTGAAAAGAGTATACACTTTTCAGTATTACCGCGCTCTCTAATGGAAGGCCGGGCGCGCCTCCCTGCTCTCTTCTGGGTAACTGCGGCCTGCTTTCATCACGTCGGCGGGTGGAGCGCGCCACGGTTTTTGACATTATATGCATATACTCTCGTTGGGAATTCTATTGCGAACCCATTGATACCAAAATGAAAGACCTAGGACGAAAATTGAGGTGACCAAAGTGAAAAGTGTACACATTTTATCACTCTTGCGCGATCCTGGGTAACTCACTCTCACTTTCTCTGTTTGCTGCTGGTGGTAAGCCGGGCTTTTGGAGTGTATATGCTTTTAGTCCTGTAGAGCATTCTATTGTGAACACATTGATATAAAATTGAAAAACCTAGGACAAGAATTAAGGTGACAAAGTTGAAAAGAGTATACACTTTTCAGCATTACCACGTGCTCCTTCGGAACGCCCAAAATCACTAGGAAAGGTGGAGCGATCGCCCTAGAACAGCAAAAGTGTTAATATGGCACAAGTCAGTTTGGTAGCTTCAGAGAGCCAACGGGGCTCCCCCCCCCCCCCCATCAGAAAAAAGTATATAAAAAATTTCTGGCAAGCAATTTGCAAAACAAAGGATACCTGATCAACCAGGCTGTGACTCATACATCAGGCTGCGAGCAGCCGCGTCCAACAGCCTGGATGATCAGTTCGGCAACCAGGAGGCCTGGTCGACGACCGGGCCGCGGGGACGCTAAGCCCCGGAAGCACCTCAAGGTAACCTGAAGGTCAAGGTAACATTGTGAAAATAATCACAAGAATAACTATGATAAGTGATAGGTGGTTGGTCCGCTGATAATCTATGCCAGAGAATAACCAAATTAAAGAAAAACATGCCAGGTCTACATCAATTTATACTAATTCCACATCAATATATAGTATACCACAAACCAACATCAGTACATAGCAAGTGCATACCAAGTCTACATCAGTACATACTAGGTCCCACATCAAAAATTATCAATACATACCAGGTCTACATCAGTATATACTAGGTCCAACATCAATAATTATCAATACATACCAGGTCTACATCAGTATATACTAGGTTATCTTGAGGTTATCTTGAGATGATTTCGGGGCTTTTTTAGTGTCCCTGCGGCCTGGTCCTCAACCATGTCTCCACCCCCAGGAAGCAGCCCGTGACAGCTGACTAACACCCAGGTACCTATTTTACTGCTAGGTAACAGGGGCATAGGGTGAAAGAAACTCTGCCCAATGTTTCTCGCCGGCGCCTGGGATCGAACCCAAGACCACAGGATCACAAGTCCAGCGTGCTGTCCGCTCGGCCGACCGGCTCCCTCCCTCCCTAGGTCCCACATCAATACTAATTATCAATACATACCAGGTCTACATCAGTATATACTAGGTCCCACATCAATAATTATCAATACATACCAGGCCTACATCAACACTTACCAGGTTTACATCAACACTTACCAGGTTTACATCAACACTTACCAGGTCTACGTCAACACTTACCAGGTCTACATCAACACTTACCAGGTTTACATCAACACTTACCAGGTCTACGTCAACACTTACCAGGTCTACGTCAACACTTACCAGGTCTACGTCAACACTTACCAGGTCTACGTCAACACTTACCAGGTCTACATCAACACTTACCAGGCCAACGTCAACACTTTCCAGGTCTACGT
Organism: Procambarus clarkii; assembly: GCF_040958095.1. Lineage (NCBI taxonomy): Eukaryota > Metazoa > Arthropoda > Malacostraca > Decapoda > Cambaridae > Procambarus > Procambarus clarkii. The sequence goes on along the minus strand of NC_091225.1, from coordinate 11,094,565 downwards.
CAACACTTACCAGGTCTACGTCAACACTTACCAGGTCTATGTCAATACTTACCAGGCCAACGTCAACACTTACCAGGCCAACGTCAACACTTACCAGGTCTACGTCAACACTTACCAGGTCTATGTAAACACCTACCAGGCCTACGTCAACACCTACCAGGTCTACGTTAACACTTACCAGGTCTACGTCAACACCTACTAGGTCTACGTCAACACTTACCACTTACCTACGTCAACACTTACCAGGCCTACGTCAACACTTACCAGGCCTACGTCAACACTTACCAGGTCTACGTCAACACCTACCAGGTCTACGTCAACACTTACCACTTACCTACGTCAACACTTACCAGGCCTACGTCAACACCTACCAGGCCTACATCAACACCTACCAGGCCTACGTCAACACCTACCAGGCCTACATCAACACTTACCAGCCCTACGTCAACACTTACCAGGTCTACGTCAACACTTACCAGGTCTACGTCAACACTTACCAGGTCTACGTCAACACTTACCAGGTCTACGTAACACCAGCCCTACGTCAACACTTACCAGGCCTACGTCAACACTTACTAGGCCTACGTCAACACTTACCAGGTCTACGTCAACACTTACCAGTCTACGTCAACACTTACCAGGTCTACATCAACACCTACCAGGCCTATGTCAACACTTACCAAGTCTATGTAAACACCTACCAGGCCTACGTCAACACTTACCAAGTCTATGTAAACACCTACCAGGCCTACGTCAACACTTACCAGGTCTACGTCAACACTTACCAGGTCTACGTCAACACCTACCAGGTCTACGTCAACACTTACCAAGTCTATGTAAACACCTACCAGGCCTACGTCAACACTTACCAGGTCTACGTCAACACTTACCAGGCCTATGTCAACACTTACCAGATCTACATCAACACTTACCAAGTCTATGTAAACACCTACCAGGCCTACGTCAACACTTACCAGGTCTACGTCAACACTTACCAGGCCTACGTCAACACTTACCAGGCCTACGTCAACACTTACCAGATCTACATCAATAGCGCTCACTTTGCCTTCGAGCTTATACTTGCGGTCCAGGTCATAAAAATAATCACCTGAAAGGAGTAAGGAAAGGACATATAATTGTTGTCTCATTCTAATAACCTTACTGTTAGTACATCTTTTTAAAGTCATCCATAATTAGTTCATTCCTGATTTTTTTAAACTGCCATCCACAATCATTACATGCTATAAACTGTCATCCACACTCATTACATGCTATAAACTGTCATCCACACTCATTACATGCTATAAACTACCATCCACAATCATTACATGCTATAAACTACCATCCACAATCATTACACGCTATAAACTGTCATCCACACTCATTACATGCTATAAACTGTCATCCACACTCATTACATGCTATAAACTGTCATCCACGCTCATTACACGCTATAAACTGTCATCCACACTCATTACATGCTATAAACTGCCATCCACAATCATTACATGCTATAAACTGCCATCCACACTCATTACATGCTATAAACTGCCATCCACAATCATTACACGCTATAAACTGCCATCCACAATCATTACACTATAAACTGCCATCCACAATCATTACATGCTATAAACTGCCATCCACAATCATTACATGCTATAAACTGCCATCCACAATCATTACACGCTATAAACTGCCATCCACAATCATTACACGCTATAAAATACCATCCACAATCATTACATGATATAAACTGTCATCCACACTCATTACATGCTATAAACTGCCATCCACAATCATTACATGCTATAAACTGCCATCCACAATCATTACATGCTATAAACTGCCATCCACAATCATTACATCCTATAAACTGCCATACACAATTATTATAACCTATATAACTACCATCTATCTCTTTATCATCCTTTACAGATGGCACTTTTTTGGGGGGGTTTGTCTTATGCGGTGAAAATAGTCATAAACCTGAATTACACCTCTAAATTTTGGGAGTCGACCTATGTGTCGGATGGACTTGTATGCCACCATATACGGTAATTCTGTATTCCATCTGGTATATTATTTATGTAGATGATGAACATTACTGCTGCAAGAACTGAACTCTGCGGGACTCTGCCAGTAACTCTCCTCCAGATACAATGTCTCTGATTACCACCCTCATCTTTTTCAGAAAGATTTTCAGCAACGTTAGAAGCCTTCCTGTCGCATCTCTAATATGTTCCAGTTTCCAGAACAACCTCTTATATGGAACTCTGTTAAAAGCCTTTTTTAGGTCCAGATAGATGCAGTCAACCCAACCATCTCTCTATTGTAAAATATGTGACTATCATAGAAACCATGTAAACTTTCCAGATCGAAAACCATACTGTCTTCTTATATTGTTTTCCTCGAGGTATTCTACCCATTTTATTATACTGTATTTATTTGTTCCAATATTTTGATTTTTACAAGTGTCAATGATTCAGGTCTATAAATGAAGGGGGGGGGGGATCTTCCCAGCTGCCACCTTTGTAGATTGGAACCATGTTAGCCTTCATCCACATATCTGCTAGGACGATGCCTGAAAAATTAACTGAAGTGGAATGCTGAGCTCAGGTGCACATTCTCTCAGAACCTAAGATGAAGTTCCATCGGGGCCAACTGCTTTGTTTTTACTTAGCTCCTTGAACATTTTTTCATCTTGTCTCTAGATACCTCTATGTGCTTTATGTTATTCTCTTAAATTTTTATCTAAATTTAATTTTTTAACCCACCCACCTGCCTGCCTGCCTGCTCATCCATCCACCCACTTGTTTACCCACCTGCCTGATTGCCCACCCACCCACCTGTTCACCCACCAAGCCCATCTGCCTGCCATCCACCCATACAAAACCTACCTGCCTGAACCCACCAATCCCTGCCGGCCCACCCATTTGCCCTGCCCAATTATTAGCCAGGCAGCTAACCACCACCCAGACCCACACACTAATTAGTGTGTATCAATTCAAATCATGATTGTGGTATAAAAATTGTTGGAAATGTTCCCTTTTGGACTTCAAGGTGAAAAAGTACATTAATCCGGAAAATGTGCTAATCCGGCTGGGGTTCCTTCCCATATAGTCCGGATTAGCGCGTTTATACAGTACTTTTCCTGCTCGCCCTGCTAGTAAACAATGTAGAAGACCTGCAACTCCTGCCCAAAGGAGATTTATTGCAAAATAATACACCCGTGGAGTCACTTGTGGTGGTGCTCCCAGTACAAGGAGCATGGTTGAATGTGTGTGCGAGAACTAATATTTTTGTACCACACAAACCTCAATTTGATGCTAGTGATGTATGGGGTTGCACCCATGTTCCCGTACACAGGTGAGAACATGACAGAAAGTGAATCGTTTATTTCATATTTTGATGAGCAATAAATGAAACATCTGGTTGAACAAACAAACAGATATGCAGGGCAACTCATTGCGAGGTGGCTTATTACCTGCTTCACATACGATATGTTGGCAGGACACCACCGTGGCAGAGTTGTATGTGTTCTTTGTTCTGTGTATGCTCATGAAACATTTGGTGAAACACATAACACAGGATTATTGGAACAAAGACTGTGCTGTTCCAACCCCCAGTGTTCAACAAGTACGTGTCATGAGACAGGTTCCTGATACGTCTACAATAACTACACTTTGAAAACCTTGCAAATTTTGATAGAAATGATCGACTTTGGAGAGTGAGAAAAGTGTTCAGTAATATCAGAGGTAAATTTCATGATTTCTTTGTACCTGGACAGAATCTTGTCATTGATGAATCCCTAGCTCTTTTCAAGGGACATCTTCTCTTCAAACAGTACATCCCATCGAACCGGCACCGCTTTGGTTTCAAATTCTTTGTACTGTACTGTGCAACTGTGAAACCAGAATAGTGATCGATATATTATATGATATTCCAGTACAGACGTAGACATACCCGCTCGAGATCCTCACAGATTTTCTGGCAGTGTGAAGACGCTCGTGGAACCACTGCTGAACAAGGGGCACATTCTGTACACTGACAATTATTATACGAACCCCTTGCTAACAAAGTTCTTGCTTGAACATAACATGGGAGTGTGTGGCACTGTAAAAACAAACAGGAAAGAAATGCCAATTTTTTACAATAATATCCATGTAGATGATTGTGAACTAAGAAAATGTGACAAGATCTTATCAAAGCATTGGAGAGACAGACTGTGAAGTCAATATGTTGTCAACTATTCACACTGGTGAAATGCTTGACAGTGGCAAAGTGATGTATCGAGCTGATGGAAAATTGTATAAACCAGATTGTGTCATTGAGTACAATATAAATATGAGACTGGGAGATAAATGTGACATGATGGTTGGTCCCATCGAGTATGTCTGCAAAAGTGTAAAGTGGACAAGGAAATTCTTCTTTCATCTTGTGGACATAACAATGCTATATTGTTTTAACGTGTATTTGGTGAAAACAAGCACAAAACCATCAATTCCAGTTTTTAGTCAGGCTCTGGTGTCGCACTTACTTGTAAATTATGGCCAAGAAGACAGTGGAAAGACTGTTGTTCATGAACAAATAACAAGCACTCAGAACGAAAACCCAGAAAGCAAAAGTGTGTGTGTGTACCATATGCATCGAGTACAAAGTCTTGCTCTGTCTCATGGACCAACCCGTCCTCTTAAAAAGAACGTCACTTTTGGCTGGTATGCGCGATATGGCTAAATTTGGACGTAATTTGAAATGAAATCGACTCACAAAAGTGACGTTCTGTTCCGTTTTCTATTTGAGTCGTCCGGCCTACGCTCAGAGGTTATGAGAGGACACTTTAAATTAACGTTTTTCATAACGTTTTGAAACTTTATAAGAATTTCCTGCCCACCTAACCTATCAGAGGACCCTTAACTTACTGTTGTTGAAAAAAGAAATCCCAAATTTATTTTCATTTTTTTTTCATTTTCAAATTACGTCCAAATTCGGCCATACGGGCAAACGGCCAAAAGCGACGTTCTTTTTAAGAGGACAGGTTGCATGGACAGCGTCTTTGAATATCACACACTTGCCAAGTACTGAGTAAGTAAAACAGTGCATTTGTGTGTAAATAGTGTGTGAAACTGTATATATTATAATTTAAGTGAATTTTGAACATGTAATATTGCGACAATAAACATTTATTGTTGACACAATACTGACATGTACCACAGTTCCATGGAACATTATGAACATTCTACTATACACATGTTGTAAAGGACAAACATGTGCATCATATACGATCATAAAAACAAATAAAAACACGTTGGAAATTACATAGAACAAATAGTAGAAAATATAATTGTGGCAACTTGGGTTGCTTGAATGGCCCGTGCGACTGCCTCTGGGAGCTTTACCAATGAGTGCACAGCAAATGATGACATCACACTTCCCCCTTCTCTACGTCCCTACAGCCAAAGTAAGTGGAATTTATTATTTTTTTTATATGTACATGTTCAGGAAAGGGAACTGATCATTTTACAAAAGAAAAAAAATTGTGAACACTTGATTTTCGGCACACAGGGGAGATGTCCCATTTAAAGCCGGTGCATCACAGTGGTTAAGAAACATAGTTTATAAGGAAGAAAGTGAACTACATGTGTCAGGCTTTAAAAATAGAGTGGAGCAGAATGGAGTTTATATTGTGAAGTGAGTCACACCCGATGCCATAAGCAAATGGAGCTCAGATGCCATTACACAAAATACACCACTTCATCAGAAAACTTCAACATTAACCACATTAAAGAGTGCTCTAGTTTACTAAAAGAGCCACTAAGTCTAAAACACTGCAATGTGCCGAGTTTATTGTGACATCCCCCCTGTGCGCATAGAATCAAGTGTTTGCAAAAATTTTTTTATCTTTGTAAAATGATAAATTGCCTTCCCTGAACACGTACATGTAAAAAAAAAAAAAAAAATCCACTTACTTTGGCTGTGGGGACATGGAGAAGGGGGCGTCGCGGGGTGGTCGCCCATGCATTTAGCTCCCAGAGGCAGTCAGTGCAGGTCATTAAATACCACGAGTTGCCACAAATATATTTTCAATTATTTGTTCTATGTATTTTCAATGTGGTTTATTTGTTTACTTTTTTATCATATATGATGCATATTTGTGTCCTTTACAATATCTATACAGTAGAACTTTTATAATGTTTCATGGAACTGTGATACATGTGTCAGTAATGTGTCCACAATAAATGTTTAGTTGCAATATTACTTGATAAAAATTCACTAAAATTACAATATGTACAGTATCACACACTATTTACACAGTAACACACTGTATTACACACTCAGTACTTCAGGAGTGAGTGATAATCAATGAAGCAGTCCATGGTACACAGCACAACTTCGCTCTCGTTGCACCCGGTACAGATAGATTTTCGCTTCCTGTTTCTTCGTTCTGTGTACAGTACAACCTCGATTCAACGAATCTCTGGCTACTTCTCACACTTTTCAGGCCAGATTTACTCACCCAGTTCGACGAACAATGATTCGCCGAAAGCGGGCGAATGTTCGGATTTGCTTACGATGTTGAGACAGAGTTCACAGACTGGTGGAAAACTTTCCCATTCTATCACAGATTACAATTAATAATTCGCTCATATGACAAGCTCGATCACACAAGTGGACCACACAAGTGGACCGCACAAGTGGTCCACAAGTTGTCCACAAGCTTACGATGTTTGGACAGAGTTCACAGAGTGGTGGAAAACTGTCTCATTATATCTACAATTAACTAATTCCTTCCTAAGACAAGTTGGATCACACAAATGGACTACACAACAAGTGAACCATATGAACCAAACACAAGCCAGAATGGTCCACACAACAAGTAAAGCATATTAACCAAACACCAGCCAGAGTGGTCCACACAAGTGAACGACCGAGTTTCAATGATTTTCGTTCACCGATTTGTGGCACACGTATCTTTGTACTGTAAATTAATTTAAAGACTAAAGTGTGAATAGCTAGCTAATGTGTTGAAATCGTCTTATATACATTTTCTGTGATGAAACAAGATGAGTGAGGATGGACAGATAAGGGAATACTGTACTGTAAACCTCACTTTAAAGTGAGGTTTCACTTTCGTCTGTGTCGTCATAGTTAAGTAACTCATGACTTTGAACGTTTCAGGATAATAAATTATTTCTAAAACTGGTGATTTAATAACTCTTTATTATCCTAATTAAACTAAACTAAACTAAATAAAACCAAAAATATACTGTAATATGATAGATATCTGCTATTTGAGAAATTATTCATGTTATTGGCAGCTCACAAGTCCAGCGCAAGTGGACAGGTCTAATCCATGTGCACACAACACCATGCTTGTTTTGTTCAATTTCATCGCCATAGTTCAGTGACCTACGGCTTTGAAAAAAATTTCTAAAATTTCTAAAAAAAAGTTTGAAAATAAGTGTTTTTATAGCTCTTATTATCGTAATAATGTTGTTAAACTAAATATATAACCCAAAAATATATAATTTGATGTAGATTCAATATTTGAGAGAAATTTATGTTACTGGAAATCGAACACAACACCATGCTTGTTTTGTTCGAATTCGTCGCCACAGTTCAGTGGCCTACAACTTCGAAAAAATAAAATTAATAAATCAGTTCTAAAATAAGTATTTTTTATAGCTCTTATTATCGTAATAATGTTGCTAAACTAAATATATAATCCAAAATTATGTAATTTGATGTAAATCGAATATTTGAGAGAAAATTATGTTACTGGATCTGGCTTAAACACCAGCCTACTGTAGGGTGTACTGTACGCATAAACCTAGTCTGCGTTCGTACAGTATGCACCCAGTGCCCTTAACTTTGTCTGTGACTGACGTACAGTATTTAACCGCCGGTGGAAGAATAATTGTGGAATTTACCATTTTTTTACTACAGCTGTATTGTTATACAACAAAATGTCTGAGGGGCTTACTAATAATGCCTTATTAATGCCAAAAATGAAGCAATATTTTGCAAGAACTTGTAGCAGAAAATCAACCAGCATGAGCACAGCCGTACCCAGCACGAGCACAGTTGTACCCAGCACTGGTACAACAGCAGCCAGCACCAGCTCAGAAGCAGCTGAAGCCACAGCAGCAGCGAGCAGCAGCAAAGCTGATGCAAACATCTGAAAACATCGTGTGTGGCTGTGAACAGTTAGAACAAGTGTTAAATTTAAGTGTGTACATAGTGTTAAAATTAGAGTTGCCGTAATTTTAGTGTACAATAGTTTTCATAAACTGTATTGTCGTACTCAATATACAGCAGAACTACTTAATCAACAGTGTTAATGGCATAATACACTACAGTATGTATTTACTGTACAGCATTCACAATTCCATGAGACTTCAAGATAAACATAACTCCAACAATAAGGTAAACAGCAAATGTAACATTATTTTTAGTAGGATAATAATATATAGGTACAGTATATAATATGATAACACATTTTTATTGTGTACAAGAAAAAAAAGACACTGATGAAAACGCCTCCTGAAGGTCATCTCTTGCAACGCATCCAGCGCTCCAACGCACTGGGGTTGGTCCCATATACAGTGCTTCCTCAGACTAACGAACCCCGCTCTATCGAATTCCCGGAAGAGCCGAACAAATTGAATTCGGTACCAAATGTTCAGTGGAACATACAAATGTTCGATTAAGTGAGGAATGTTCGTCCAAGCGGTCACCGAGGCCGAGCGTCAGAGCTGGCTGTCATCAACTATGATTCGCCAGAGTGTAAACAGTTATGTAGTGTTTTATTATCCCTACCCATTGTTTCTAGGGAGAAATGGTGATAAAAATGGTGATAAAATGGTGTCAGGGAGGCATTGGTGAGAGAGTTGTTGTCAGGAGGCAACACGTGCTCCCCAGCCCCCACCCTCCTTCCTCCACCTGACCACAGAGACCACTCACTCTCCTCTCGTCGTCAGATGCCAAGAGTCAATTTAATGATAATTATCGCATTATCTACACTGAAAATAGCCTTTTTATTAGAAAAATGTCATATTGGAGCAATAATAATGGTGAAAATTGTAATATATACAGTACATATTTTAAACAGTTTGAACACATTTCCTTTTCACAGAATTTTTAATACAATTGGGGTGTAGATAACAGCCGGCATTGTGTGGCCGGCCGGTCGCTCCCTGAGCCATTGGGGGGTGGGGGGGGGGTTGTTTCCTGGATCCCTCCCTCCCTCCCTCTAACAGCCTACGTACTGTACTAATACCTATTTAGAATAAATTTTGAGTAGGCCAATAAAACAAGCACAGGTCGTGTGAACGTTAGGCCTTGGTGAGGTGGCTGGCATCATTTGTGGTGGTGTCAGGGGAGGCAGGCGGTGTCAGGGGAGGCAGGCGGTGTCAGGGGAGGCAGGTGGTGTCAGGGGAGGCAGGTGGTGTCAGGGGAGGCAGGTGGTGTCAGGGGAGGCAGGTGGTGTCAGGGGAGGCAGGTGGTGTCAGGGGAGGCAGGTGGTGTCAGGGGAGGCAGGCGGTGTCAGGGGAGGCAGGTGGTGGAAAGAGGCAGGCGGTGTCAGGGGAGGCAGGTGGTGGAAAGAGGCAGGTGGTGTCAGGGGAGGCAGGTGGGGTCAGGGGAGGCAGGCGGTGTCAGGGGAGGCAGGCGGTGTCAGGGGAGGCAGGCGGTGTCAGGGGAGGCAGGCGGGGTCAGGGGAGGCAGGTTGGTCAGGGGAGGCAGGTGGGGTCAAGGGAGGCAGGTGGGGTCAGGGGAGGCAGGTGGGGTCAGGGGAGGCAGGTGGGGTCAGGGTAGGCAGGTGGGGTCAGGGTAGGCAGGTGGGGTCAGGGGAGGCAGGTGGGGTCAGGGGAGGCAGGTGGTGTCAGGGGAGGCAGGTGGGGTCAGGGGAGGCAGGGTAGGCAGGTGGGGTCAGGGGAGGCAGGTGGGGTCAGGGGAAGCAGGTGGGGTCAGGGGAGGCAGGTGGGGTCAGGGGAGGCAGGTGGTGGAAAGAGGCAGGTGGGGTCAGTGGTGGAAGGTGTTGTCAGGGGAGGTGGAAGTGGAGAGAGAAGGGTGGTGACCACGCATGGCTGCCAAACCTCTCATTCATACTCTATTATAAATCTCAATCTTAGCTGTAAAATATTTATGCCAAAATATGTTAATTTTCGTGTATTAATATACATTATTAATCATTAACACGTTTTATTGTTTCCTGAAGAAAACAATAGCTGACTTGGCATTGTGGTGTGTATGGCCGGGTACCTGGGGGGTGGGGGTGGGGGGGTCCTGGAGGTGTGAGAGGAGACCTGTCAACCCATCATTTTTTTTTGTCGGGCGAGTTGAGACGCTTCCAAGCCTGCTGCTTCAATACACGGTGTGGGTGGTGTGGGTGGTGTGGTATGGTTTGGGTGGTGTGGTGTGGTTTGGGTGTGGGTGGGTTGGTGTGGGTGGTGTGGTTGGGTGTGGGGGGATGATGTGGGTGGTGTGGGGTGTGTGGGGGATGATGTGGGTGATGGTGTGGGGTGTGTGGGTGGTGGTGTGGGGAGTGTGGGTGGTGGGGGCGAATGGTGTTAGTGGTGTTGGGGAGGGTGTGGGGGTGTGGGGGATGGTGTGGGTGGTGTGGGGGATGGTGTGGGTGGTGTGGGGGATGGTGTGGATGGTGTGGGGGATGATGTGGGTGGTGTGGGTGGTGGTGTGTGGATGGTGTGGGGGATGATGTGGGTGGTGTGGGGTGTGTGGGGGATGGTGTGGGTGGTGGTGTGGGGTGTGTGGGTGGTGGTGTGGGGAGTGTGGGTGGTGGGGGCGAATGGTGTTAGTGGTGTGGGGGAAGGTGTGGGTGGTGTGGGGGAGGATGGTGTGGGTGGTGTGGGGGATGGTGTGGAGGGTGGTGTGGGGGATGGTGTGGGTGGTGTGGGGGATGGTGTGGGTGGTGTGGAGGGTGGTGTGGAGGGTGGTGTGGGGGATGGTGTGGGTGGTGTGGAGGGTGGTGTGGGGGATGGTGTGGGTGGTGTGGGGGATGGTGTGGGTGGTGTGGGGGATGGTGTGGGTGGTGTGGAGGATGGTGTGGGTGGTGTGGAGGATGGTGTGGGTGGTGTGGAGGATGGTGTGGGTGGTGTGGAGGATGGTGTGGGTGGTGTGGGGGATGGTGTGGGTGGTGTGGGGGGTGGTGTGGGTGGTGTGGGGGATGGTGTGGGTGGTGTGGGGGATGGTATGGGTGGTGTGGGGGATGGTGTGGGTGGTGTGGGGGATGGTATGGGTGGTGTGGGGGATGGTGTGGGTGGTGTGGGGGATGGTGTGGGTGGTGTGGGTGGTGTAGGGGATGGTGTGGGTGGTGTGGAGGATGGTGTGGGGATGGTGTGGGTGGTGTGGGGGATGGTATGGGTGGTGTGGGGGATGGTGTGGGTGGTGTGGAGGATGGTGTGGAGGATGGTGTGGGTGGTGTGGAGGATGGTGTGGGTGGTGTGGAGGATGATGTGGGTGGTGTGGAGGATGGTGAGGGTGGTGTGGAGGATGGTGTGGGTGGTGTGGAGGATGGTGTGGGTGGTGTGGAGGATGGTGTGGGTGGTGTGGAGGATGGTGTGGGTGGTGTGGAAGATGGTGTGAGTGGGGTGGGGGATGGTGATTCTCGCATCTCAGATTATTATTGACACCAAAAGAGCATGAAAGATATTATAATGAAGCACCACACAACAAAGAAACAAACTACTGTAATGTGTCCTGGCATATGTTTAAAAAAAAAAAAAATAAGAAGGTTGTTGGGGCCGGACGGATGGAACGAATTCCGCACTGGAACGAATCGGCTTCGCCCCATATAGTTCGTTCAAGTGAGGACACACTGTAGTACGTTGAATCGAGGTTGTACTGTACTTGCAAATAACGCACTCACATACACCCTTGGCTTCAGTACTTGTAGGTGGTATGTAGCCAAGCTCATAAAGCATAAGGTAGTTTTGAAAAGATCAATTTGTAAGGTAGTCTTGAAAAGATCAATTTGTAAGGTAGTCTTGAAAAGATCAATTTGTAAGGTAGTCTTGAAAAGATCAATTTGTAAGGTAGTCTTGAAAAGATCAATTTGTAAGGTAGTCTTGAAAAGATCAATTTGTAAGGTAGTCTTGAAAAGATCAATTTGTAAGGTAGTCTTGAAAAGATCAATTTGTAAGGTAGTCTTGAAAAGATCAATTTGTAAGGTAGTCTTGAAAAGATCAATTTGTAAGGTAGTCTTGAAAAGATCAATTTGTAAGGTAGTCTTGAAAAGATCACTTTGTAAGGTCCCTCACTGGAAGAGATTCAGTCAATCAGGAAGAGATTCAGCTATTCTTGAAAATATCTATGTAAAACACCACCATGGAAGCCACTAACACTCTTCATCTATGCTACTTGTATCAGATACATCATCACTGACCGCAGAAAACGATTCATCTATGTAATCAATCTATATAAATTGGAGATGGCATGGGTGGGCAAGAGTGACACTCAGAGCTACTACTGGATACACTCGCTGTGTCATCCTTGTCGGTGCTGTATCACTTGCATCCAACCTTTGTGTTAGGTCCTTATTGCGCCTAGTTTCATCAATATCATGACCCTTATGTTCTTTAAACAATAAGGTCTGAATTTCACCGACAGAGAGCGATCTTTCTCACACCGCGTCAGAGAGGTGTTTGGCCGCCAGAGGCGCGTGCGCCACCCATAGTTGCTCACTTAGTACTAACCCAGCCAGCAGCCCTAGGACATTTCTGGGAATTTTTTCCAAGATGGTTGCCTTTCACTGCAGGACCCAAGAGTCTATTTCGTACAGAACCTCCAATGCATGAGTTTTGAATGGGTACAAAAATATTCAAAAGATGTTTTCTCGGTAAGCGCAGTTTCCCACTGACCGAGTTTTCTTAGTTGGCGCAGCACAGTGGTTAAACAGCTAACTGTTAAATAGCTGACATCCCCAGGGTGCTCAAGAAAAAAATTGTTCTGAAATTTATTTTTTCTTGTGATAGTTAATTTGCCTTCAGGAAGCACAAAAATCCAAATAAAAAGTCTCTAGCTCTTGTGGTTTAGCTGTAGTGGTCTGGAGAAGTTGCATATTTTTAGTTACGGGGACATTCCTTCCAAATTTGCCCAAAATATGCAATAAATGAAAACCGTTCGATTTCAATCAAACTTTTTTGACAAGTTGTATATGATAAGGGTTTCATCTGGTCCAAGTCTCAGCATCGTAGCATAAATAGGAAGGGAGAAAAAAATATTGAATTATGTGTCAAAAATTGTCCAAAGAAATGGTCAAAAACGATTATCAAACAAAAATGTCAACTGAAATCATGTCTATGACTATGCTATTGTGATAGCTGATATTAAAAACAAATTATAATTAGTTTTAGTAAAAAAAAAAATTTGTTAAAAAAAAAAGGCAAATTTAGTTTGTTTGTTTTATTAAATTTTCTCTCTTTTGTTTATAGGGCGATTTGCATGAAACTTATACACTCGACTGCATGTAAGCCTATCTGTAAGGGTGCCAATTTTGGAGGAAACTGGTTGATGTCGACCTCAGCCACAGATGGCAACACCTTAGACTTTATATTTTACTTACTTGAACATTTATATTACTTGAAAATAAATATCTCTTTCATTTTTTATTCCATTTACATGAAACTTACACCTTATATGTAAAGTTTATGTCTCTAAAATCTTAAGTAAGCAGTTTTTTCCTGAGTTCATTTATGGATTTTATAAATAGCAATAAACATGATATATTTGCATAATTTTGGGGGGAACTTTGACTATTTGTATTAGGAAAACTAAAGACGTTTAGGGAAATCCAATCCCAGAGACCCTTTATTATATGCTAATGTGTCAGAAAAGTGTCATAAAATGATTATATCTGAAAGGTGTGATTGTAAACTTACACTTGAAAATGTGTAAAATTCGTTGAAAAAAATATAAAAAAATAAAAATATCCCTTACTATTTAGGCTACAGTACTGAAACTTAGAACAATTGCAGCCCTTTTCATATACAACTAGTCAAAAAATAATGGTTGACATTGAACAACTTTAAGCTTCCATAAAGAACGTCCCCGTTAAAATGAGTTGAGGCGACACATAGGAATAACTGTTAATTTATTTTAATTGTTTCTCACTTTATTTATTTAGTATTTTTCATGCTAACAGGTTGTATTTGTGTGTCATAGGTACTGTCTATTATGTAGTATCTTTGAAAATGTAAGTATGTATGGATATACGAGTATAGATATACAGACACTCACATACATGTTCATAATAATACAGTATAGTGGTACCTCAGCTTATGAATTTAATCCGTTCACAGAGACGGTTCATAACCCGAAACTTCGTAAACCGAAACAAATTTTCCCATAAGAAATAATGTAAATTGAATTAATCCATTCCACACTCCCAAAAATATTAACTTCAAAGTAAATTTGATACCAAAGTCACCCAAATCTTTAGTAGTAAAGTATGTACAAGTTATTGCTTACCTTTATTGATGACTTGTTGACATATGGAAGATAGTGAGGAGGAGGGGGGGGGAGGGGGGAGAAGTGTTAGTGATTGAAAGGGGAGTCCCCTTCCATTATAACATCAGGCAGTGATGGCTTCTCTGGGGTACACTCCTACGTTTTCCAGGAGTACCACTAGGACCTGGTTGTGGCTCACTGCTTGCTTGTCATTACTAAGAATCTGTCTAAAGACACTTGTTTTTCCCAACATTTTAACACATGTTTGTAGTGAGACATCACATTGTCATTTAAAAGGTCAATACAATGATCTGTTACAGCTTTATCTGGGAGAGTTTTTTCAACAAAACTTTGCAATTCTTCCCATACTTCACACATTTTCGTAATGAGGAAGGGACATCCTCTAATGCCTCTACTCGCAGCTATTTTCTTAGGTTGAACCTTACCACAGACTTTCTTGGGACCCATGGCAAGATATATAATAATTACTTTTATGTTCAAATACCCAAGAGTTCAGGGGCGACTGTCACTAGGCAGGAGGCACTGGTAAACTGAAGTGCGGTTGCCATGCCACCATGCACCAGGTCGGCCATACGCATATTAACAAACTACGTTACCCAAGACAAAGTTCGTAACCCGATTCAGATTTTATGAAGATATTGGGCTCATAACCTGAAAAGTTCGTAGAGGGACATCCATAAGCCAAGATATCACTGTATTATAATCATATATATTATTATATATATAATCAAATCTTTTATATATTTGATTTGCTAATAACAGCAAAACTATTAAACAAATAGTTTTGCTGTTATTACACTATATACAGTGGTACCTCGGAATGCGATTGTCCCTGTATGCGAGGTTTTCGGAAGGCGAGGTGTATTTACTCCAAAAATTTGTCTCGGAAGGCGATGGTTACTTCGGGAGGCGAGTTTGGACGCGAGTTTGTTGATACGCGTACAGCCGACCTAGCGCGTGGTGGTTCGGCGATCGTCGCCCCTCTGCCCCGCTGCCCCTCAGTTTACCATTGTCTCGCGCTCAGTGACTACCCCCACATCAATTCTTGTCGCGGATTTTCAGTGTTTTGTTGGATTTTTGGTGATTTGTCTATACAATTTGTTATTATATATCTCACCATGAGTCCCAAGAAAGCCAGTGGTAAGGATAAAGGCCAGAAAGCTCATGTGAGGATGACAATAGAGGAGAAACAAGAGATCATTCGGAAGCATGAGAACGGTACACGTGTTGTTGAACTTTGTAGGCAGTACAACAAAGCCACATCAACAATATGCACTATACTTAAGAAGAAAAATAAGATTATGAGTGCTAATGTGGCAAAAGGAGTAAGAACATTAACGGCACAAAGACCACAAATACTTGAAGAAGTGGAAAAGTTGTTATTAATTTGGATACACGACAAGGAGTTGAGGGGTGATAGTGTTTCGGAGGCCATGATTTGTGAGAAAGCCAGGGTGTTGCACGAAGACCTTCTAAAGAAGACCCCTGCAACGAGTGATGCAGATAAGAAAGAGTTTAAGGCAAGCAGGGGCTGGTTTGAAAAATTTAGAAAGAGAAGTGGTATCCATAGTGTTACAAGGCATGGGGAGGCAGCCAGCTCAGACAAACCAGCCGCTGGACGATTTATTGACGAATTTAAAGAGTTTGCACAGGCTGAGGGATACCTACCGCAACAAGTGTTTAATTGTGACGAAACAGGACTGTTTTGGAAAAGAATGCCTAAGAGGACATACATTACCAAGGAGGAAAAATCCTTGCCTGGACACAAGCCTATGAAAGATAGGTTTATGCTTGTGCTGTGTTCAAATGCGAGTGGCGATTTGAAAATTAAACCCTTGCTAGTGTATCATTCTGAAAATCCAAGGGTTTTCAAACAGTATAATGTGCAGAAAACCCGTTTGTGTGTGATGTGGAAGTCTAATAAAAAAGCATGGGTCACTAGGCTTATTTTTTCGGAGTGGGTGAATGAAGTGCTGTGCCCTGCCATAGAAAAATATCTGCAGGAGAAACAATTGCCACTCAAAGCCGTGCTTCTCCTTGACAATGCTCCTGCTCATCCTCCAGGCTTGGAAGATGATTTGATGCCTCAATACAATAAATTCCTCACAGTTAAATTCCTTCCTCCTAACACCACTCCTCTAATTCAGCCTATGGACCAGAAAATCATAGCGAATTTTAAGAAACTGTATGAAAGGGCACTTTTCCGGAAATGTTTTGAAGTGACTGAAGCCACAAACCTCACCCTCAAAGAGTTCTGGAGAGAGCATTTTAACATTTGTAGTGCTTTAAAACTCGTTGACAAAGCCTGGCAAGAAGTGACTCAAAGAACCCTGATCTCTGGCTGGAGAAAATTGTGGCCTGAAGGTGTGAGAGAACTAGACTTTGAGGGGTTTGAGCCTATAAATGATGCGCCTATTGTTGAGGAAATTGTTAGTCTAGGCCAGCAAATGGGCTTGGAATTGGATGGTGATGATGTGGAGGAGTTGGTGGAAGAACACAACGAAGAACTGACCACCGAAGAACTCCTAGCCCTTCAACAGGAACAGCAAGCCAACACAGCAGCAAATGATTCTGCAGTGGAGGAGGAGGTGGCAGCAGCACCAACAGCACCAGCGAATGTCCCTTCTGCAGTAATTAAGAAGGTGTGTCAGATGTGGTAAGAGATTCAAACAACTATTGAACAGACTCACCCAGAGAAAGCTGTAGTAGGCCGTTGTCTTAATCTTTTCAATGACAATGTGATGCCTTACTACAGAGAGAGCTTGCAAAGAAGGGAAAAGCAAGCTTCCATGGACAGATTTGTGGTGAGGAAATCGAGCAGTGAGCCTCAACCAGGACCTAGTGGCACTCAGGTTAAACGTCCCAGGGAGAGCACACCAGAAAGGTCCTCACTGCCTGATGTGATTATGGAAGGGGACTCCCCTTCCAAACAGTAACTCCTCTCCTCCTCCCCCCTCCTCACCATGTTCCATATGCCTACAGCACTCGACAGCAAGGTAAGTAATAACTGGAACATAGTTTTGTAGGTTTATTTAGATGAATTAGGTAAATTAGGTATAAAAATTTAGTTTGATGTGGGGTTTTTGGGGTAGTCAGGAACGGATTAATTCATTTCCCTTTATTTCTTATGGGGAAATTAACTTCGGAATGCGAGTTTTCGGAAGGCGAGGCGTCTCCAGGAACGGATTAAACTCGCATTCTGAGGTATGCCTGTACACAGTTTATATATAAATATCTGCATGTTTTGTTCACCATAACGAACCACTAAGTTGGTATTGTGAGTCAAAATGCAACGAGGAGTGACTGCCACACACAGCCAGCCACTCGCTGCCACTCCCTCCCTCAACAACACCTCACTCATCCTCATTCTCCTCCCACAATACTGTTTTTACATTTACTCACTATACACAGACATTACATATAAGGATTTACATGTTTTGTTCACCATAACTGCACATCTAAGCTTGTATGGTGAGTAAAGGCAGTAAGACGTAGCTACTCACACAGTCAGCTGGTAGCGGCCGCCCTCAAGGCCAGACGCACTAATATTTCTCCTCCAACAATACTGTTTGTGGAGTTATTACACTATATACACACATTATATATAAGTATCTACCTGTTTTATTCACCATACCTGTACAAATAAGCTGGTATGGTACCCAAAGACCATAGTGGCCACCAGTAAACAACATGACAAGTCGTGCAGACGATGCATCTCCCTCACCAAAATGGCGGCTCCCAACCTACTCCTATTGCTGTTATTACACTCTATACACACATTATATATATAGGAATCTACATTTGTGTTCACCATAGCAAACCACTAAGCTGGTATGGCAAGTGCAGTCAATAAAAGGTGGCCACACAACGTCAGAAGACCACGCCACCACCCTCCATCCCACAGCCTTACTCCTCCCTCCATGGAGCACAGCGCTAAATATCACCACAATCCTGCTATTATCAGAATCCTGGTCAGTTTTATCACAGTCAGGGGTCATCTGTAATACTATCATCACTAAATAATAGCATGAACATATATATTTTGACTTTTTAGACGATGCTGCGGTCACAAGCTGAACAGCGGTGCTGTGTGCACATGATGCGTGCATCGGCCTTAGTGGCTTGCTCAATACTGAAGCTCTCACACCCAGGAATGTTGGCCACGATTTTTTTTCTAGGTGGCGTCTAGCAACTATCGGTCGTGGCTAAACTATAGCTGCCCCAATCCCATGCGGGGCATTTAAATTAAGGCTCTAGACACTAAAACAGCTATTAATGTATTGCACGGTTTCGGTTTTGTCACTGAAATCATCTATATATATATTGTGCGGTTTAAGGGTTAACTAATATTAAAGTGATACACTTTGCAATAAATAAATTCACATCAGTAAGAACTAAAGTATTAATTCTTGCAATTGTTTGCATAGTAATATTCTTGACACAGTAACAGAATCAAGGGAAGGGGGGGGCCTCTGACAAGCCACTGGCTGCTGGTCCTCACTGAGGCCACTAGAAATAGTGGCCTCAGTGGGGGCCACTAGAAATAGCGGCCCCCAGGTAAATTTAGGTAATTTATTTCATATTCTGATGGATATTATTAAAGCTAACTACTAATTGCCATATATTCCTGTCATTAAAATCTTCCTGATACCGTTTTCATTGTGTCAACGGTTCCTAGCATGGTCGCACTACACATTCAGCTATTGGATGGTGACATGCCAGACAGATGTGCATCACTTTACCAAAGCCCAGGAAGGAAACCAAACCTCTCAAGGCTGTTTCCAACAGAGATCTCTAGTGTCAACTATGTCCCCATAGAATTAGCGAGACAAGAAAATTTTACAGGGTGGCCCAAATTGCTTTTACTAGCCAATTACTTCAGGACGACTAGACCAGTTAAAGGGTAAAATTAATTGATAACCCATGCTTGCCACTGGAATATGAAAGTGTGCTGCTAACTACTTAACTTTGTCAATTTTAAGCTGATTCAATTAAGTTACGGTCATTACATTAAAAAAAAATACATTTTAAATTTTGTAAATCAATTAAAACATAAAAGAACTTACCGACATTTATGCAAGTGATAAGAGGATGTTGCAGACGTTGGTTCCACACTTCATCACAACGGTAAGCAGCAGACAGAAAAGCACGATACTCTGTTGAAAATAGATACACAGTGCAGTAAAGAATAGGCTATCAACAAGATAAAATGAATATCAATTAAGAATATTTGTTATACAGTGTCCTCACTTGAAAAAACTATACAGGGCAAGGCCGATTCGTTCCATAAGGGATTCAATTCATCCTGCAAGTCTCCAGGCTACCCCTCCCCCTCCCCCTAAAAAAGCCTACATCCACTAATGCATATAAATGAAGTTTTGTTGCTCACCTTACCAAGTGTGTAGAGTTATGAAATATTTTCATAAATAACCCTGAAGTACATTACGTAAGTACAAATCCATCTTCCTTCAAGTCTATATTAACCCTTAATATGCTCAGGGTCTAATATCCTGCTATCCACACAGGCGCATGTCATTTTGAAAAAAAAAAAAATTTTTTTTTTTTGCTAATCTGTTAAGTTCTGTTCACTGATCACGGGAAAAATAAAAAAAAAATTCTATTGTACTTACTTTTGTTACAATAGAGCCGAGAAGCTCTGCGATGACGTCACAATCTGCATGGTCGCTCATGCAGTACACGCCCGGGAGATGTTGCGCGCGGTCCTCAAACAGCCAGAGTTGCCACAAATATATTTTCGCGCTATTTATTTACAATGTCTAAGCGCATTTTATCTAATTTTTTTTCACTAATTGTGTTTCAAATATTGTTTGAACATATTTTGTATCAATAATTGTTGCATATTTGAGTATACACAGGCGCACACAAATGTTTTCAATTACGGCAATATAATATGTCATTACAGTCTATTATATTATATGTTCTGCTTATATGTTTACATATTTACACACTCGCACACGCTATACACACTTTGAAGCACACTTAGAAGATTTCTAGACTGTGGTAGTCATTGAAGCAGTCGACAGCACATAATGGGATACCACACGTTTCACACCATGTTTGCACAAGCTTCCGTTTCTTGTCTCTACGTGTCGTTGTTTTACACACCAAGCAATCACGTTGGGCTATTGCACGCTTCACACCAGGTGGCAAATACTTAAGTTTGTGTGCTAGGAAGCCTTCAGTGTGAGCGAGGCGTGGAGTACCAGCATGCTGCAACAGTGGGTTTATGATGGGCCGCTGAATACCTGGGACATCTTTTGCAAACTTTCCTAATAACTGTATTGCAGCATCAAATACAAAGTCACGGAAAGTGGGCTTACGTCCAGTTCTCACAAGGTACATGTTGAAACAGTTCAGCATGCTCATGTCCACAAGATGGAAGAACACTTTTTTCGTCCACCTACATGTCTTCCGCACACACTCTGCAGTGCCAATCATCATGTCTGATTTATCAATCAACCGCATGTTGATATTATAGTCTAAAACACAGTCTGGCTTATATAGTGGTGCGTTTGTTTTATGGCTCACTTTCCCACTGTTCACCATTGTTCCATCATGAATTGTTGTCAACAAGTTCACCTCTCTTTTGTCTTTCCACCGAACTGACAGAATGTTATCACTTTTCCTTCTCTGACACTCACCAACTGCAATGTCGTTGTCAAACACAGGCATTTCCCTTCGTTGTGGCTTTACTGTACCAACCAATCCGGTTCTATTTTCTAGCAAGAACCGAGCTAGCAAGGGACTTGTATAGTAATTATCTGTGTATAAAATGTGTCCCTTGTTCATCCACGGAGCCATGATGGTCTTCACTACACTCCCCGAGAATCCATGTTCGTCGTTACCGGGAATGTCTACATCACTAGCCGAGTACAGAATCATGTGTAACACGTATCCTGTCTCACAATCACAAAGAACAAAAAATTTCAGGCCAAATCGGTTTCGTTTTGAGGGAATGTACTGTTTGAATGGAACACGTCCCTTGAAAAGTAGGAGAGATTCATCAACCACCAGCTTCTGTGCTGGTACGTAAAAATCTCTGAATTTTCCAATAACATCGTTCATGTAGTGCCTCACTCGCCACAGTCTATCATCAGGTGTTCGGTCCTGAACACTTCCAAAATGTAGACACCTGAGGAGTATCTGAAACCTGTCTCGTGACATATATTTCCCGAATAAAGGTGTTGGTATTGTCTTGTCCTTGCTCCAATAGTCATTTATTGCATGTTTGTGACAGTGCTTCATCAACAAACAGAGTGCCAAAAACACATACATTTCTGCCACTGTGGTATTTTTCCAACGCTGCAGTCGTGAAAATTCTGTGATTTCCCTCTCAATCAGGTAAGCAGCATGCAGGTTCGTTTGGTGTACAATGTATTCCATGAGTGGTTCATCATAGAATGCTGTAAAATATTCCATCTCAGCCATGTCCTCACCTTGATTAGGGAAAAGGTTTGTAATCCCTACATCTTTATCGTCAAAGTGAGGAATATTAGGAATAAAGTCGTCACCATCACTCCACTCAAGTACACCAGGCGTCCTGCGAGATGCAGAGGAAAGACGGCGAGGAAGCGATGCATACCGGCGACCAGGAGCTGAATACCGTCTGTGAGAAGCACGGCGGCTACGTGCACGTGAGGTGGATGCACGTGAACACGAGGGTCTTGGTCCCTCATGTGGTGCCATGCGGTGGCGTTTGGCTGGGCGAGATGCTGCTGACGCGACAATTTCTCGCCCAGTTACACCACTGGTACCAGCCACAGGCTCAATAAAACTTTGATCTGAGTCACTAAACCCAGAAAAGGAGTCACCTCCCTCTGACTCGTCACCCTCAAACAGAAAATATCCACAGGAACTGTGAGGTCGTGGTAGAATTGGGGTAGAAAATGGGCGAGGAGGCATGGGAGAGCGTATAGGCCTCGCCATGGCATGGCGGTCATTCTCACTTTCACTGCTGCTGCTACTATCTCCCGACAACTGTGTATAATCCTCATCGTTGTCTGAATCGTCAAACACACTTTCTTCACCTTCAGAGAATAATTCGTGGGCTATTTGCTCTGGGGTGAGGGACTAAGTGATGCGTGCTTGTGAGGCGTTTGACCGTGCGCTCGCCATGGTGACTCTCGCTAAACTGAGGCCTCCCATGCCATCGGAGCGTGAGCTGGATTTTTTTTCAAAATGGCCGCTGTTTACTAGAGCCCCTGGGCAGCGTATGGGACCCCCAGCTACACCGCGGGCCATTCAAATCGTGCGCGGTACCCATACACTTCATATGAAGTGAAGCGCAGTTGACTGGTAAAACGATTTACACTTCATATGAAGTGATGCGCACTTTAAGGGTTAACCAGAACATAATGAAATGCCATTTTATGACCGAGCCCCGGTGCAGCTACTATACTGATATAGTGCCAGTTTATAATGTGCAATCAGTCATGGAGTTCTCATTGATCTAATGGGGACCACGAGCCAGAACCTGGCCCCCTTCCAAGGCACAGGGAGCAGTTCTAACCTACATTACCCCCTATAATGTCATATTTTTAAACAATGCTGTTTGTCGACCAAATTGTATTTTTGCTGTTTTTCTGCCATGTTCCGCCCCCCCCTTTTTTTTCTTAACACATTGTATACTTTAATCTCAATTAGTATTAAGTTTTAGTCTTAAGTGTTTTTCCTGCCCAAAACGCTTTGCGTAATAGTGGCTTTAGGCATTGTATGTACTAGCTCTATCTATAATTTCATCAATATTTGTATCACCCCTTGTATGTATGTACTTTACCTAAATAAACATTTGAATTCTGAATTTGAGTGGCACTATGACAATTTTTATATGTAAATTTATTCATGTTGCCACCACCAAGAGACGGCACCCAAAAACCAGTGTTGAATGTAATGAAAAGCCATTTTCTGGCTGAGTCCCGGAGGCTCCTGAGAGGCTCCCCCCAGAGCTATCCAGGATGATAAGGATACTGTATTCCTAACTTTGGCATCAGTCGATGTGGGTGGAGTTCTAGGCCTACCAGGGACCACGAGTCAAAACCTGGACCCCCTCAGAGAGGCACAAGTAGCAAAGGCCTATGGAAATGCACACGTGATTGTGGAGCATTCTGTATCTGCCATCGATCAGGACAGGCACTCAAAGTGGTAAGCACCCCAGAACAAACCCCTATTCTGGTGGAAATGATGAAAATAGGCAAAGGAGTGGACAGAACTCCCCAAATGAAAATGAGCAAACGAGCATGACGACACATGAGCCGCGCCGCATGTCTGCGCAGCTTTCCCCTCCCCAGGAGAGGAAAAGTGTAGCAGTCAAAGTACAATTTCGACATTTTGTTAACATCCATACTCAGGAAAGGGATTTCGACACTTTCAAAAACACAAAAAAAAATTTCCTGAGAATTTATTTCCTGCACACTGGGGGGGGGGGGGCCATATTTAGAAACCGTGCAGTTGAGGGGTTAAGATTTTTTTTTTTTTGTTATGTGCCTGTGGGTGACAAAGGCCAAATTGCCCTTTGCAAACCAAGGATTAACACTTTCGCGCTCTCGGCGTTCAGAAAAAAATCATACCCTATGTGCTTTCGGCGGTTCGCGCGCCTACGCGGTAAGACCGAAAAAGTGTACACTCTTTTGACTGTCCTAACAATAATTGAAGGCGCACGTATTTAAATTTGGTATCACTGTGTTCGCAATAAAATTGTCTATAAGAACATACCTATAAAATGCCGCCAAAGCATA
Source organism: Procambarus clarkii (assembly GCF_040958095.1). Classification (NCBI taxonomy): domain Eukaryota; kingdom Metazoa; phylum Arthropoda; class Malacostraca; order Decapoda; family Cambaridae; genus Procambarus; species Procambarus clarkii. The sequence goes on along the minus strand of NC_091225.1, from coordinate 11,070,323 downwards.
AGGACTATCAACACCAAATAAAAAACTATTCAGATCACTCGCCGAGAGCGCCAAACAGCAACAAAATGTTTCCACTCTCTTAATGGTTGCGAAGCCTACAGTTGTCCTACATTGCTAATTGTGGTATCATTGGAATCGCAATAAAATTCTCTACACGGACATATGCTTATAAATATAGATTCAATGTCGTAGCCCACGCAAAACAGTGTGGGAAGTGGCCGAAGTGTTACCCGCGGCGGCATATCGGCGAAACTCGCTTTGAAAAGTGTATATTCAATTCACTGTCCTGACATTATTTTTCGATGTATGTATTTCATTTTTGTACCAATGTGTTCGCAATAGAATGTTCTATAAGAACATAAGTATTAATGGTCACATAAGGATGCGTTCGACCGGCAACATATATAAAAACTACGTCGATTATACTCGTCGTGTCAATAATACAATTGTTTTACCACGATGATTCACTGCCACGCCGTTCTCTTTAATAAGCTGTTCGGCTATTAGAAAAAACGTAAATTTCATGGCAAACATTTGTAAACTATTCCCAAGTTGATCGGATAATAAATGGATTTTATACAAATATTTTTTCTCGTGACTCCCGAGAGGGTCACGCCCGCGGTGTGATTAATAATATTGGTGACAACCACGGTCTTCTCGGATGCGCGAAAGTGTTAAGACAAGATCTTTCAAAAGAAGACAGAGAAGCTAAAACTGAACCAAGGCAAAACATCTAAATGAGAGCAGGAATGAAGAAATCAATTATTTTTTCTACAAAGTGATAGGGGGTAGGCAGACTAGTAAAATGGTACAAAAAGGCAAACATACAAAATCACTAGAGAAAGGGGTAGTAATGAATAAGGAGAGGGGGAACATGTTCCTGAAAATTGCATACACCAACATAGATGGAGTGAGATCAAAGATACTGTAGTTAAGTGATTACCTAAGTGTAGTTACAGGATGAGAGCTACACATGGTGTCCTGTCTTCCCAGCACTCTCTGTCATATAACGCTTTGAAATTGCCGACGGTTTTGGCCTCCACCACCTTCTCACCTAACTTATTCCAACCATCTACCACTCTGTTTACAAAAGTGAATTTTCCTATATTTCTCCGGCAGCTTTGTTTCGTTAGTTTAAATCTATGACCTCTTGTTCTTATTTTATCGATTCCTTGTACTATTTTGTACGTAATGATCATATCACCTCTTTTTCTTCTATCTTCTAGTTTTTGCATATTTAATGCCTCTAATCTCTCCTCGTAGCTCTTATCCTTCAGTTCTGGGAGCCACTTAGTGGCATGTCGTTGCACCTTTTCCAGTTTGTTGATGTGCTTCTTAAGATATGGGCACCATACAACCGCTGCATATTTCAGCTTTGATCTAACAAAAGTCGTGAACAATTTCTTTAGTATTTCTCCATCCATGTATTTAAAAGCAATTCTGAAGTTAGAAATGTGTAGCATAGGATCCTCGCACAATTTTCTTAATGTGGTCCTCAGGTGATAGTTTTTTTTATCAAGAACCACCCCTAGATCTCTTTCTTTATCAGAATTCAATAAAGATTTCTCACATAATTTATAGGTTGTGTGGGGTCTATGTTCTCCTATTCCACATTCCATAACATGGCATTTATTCACATTAAATTCCATTTGCCAAGTGGTGCTCCATATACTTATTTGGTCCAGGTCTTCTTGGAGGGCATGACAATCATCTAAGTTTCTTATCTTTCCTATTATCTTAGCATCATCAGCAAACATGTTCATATAATTCTGTATTCCATCTGGTAGATCATTTATGTAGACAATGAACATTACCGGTGCAAGAACTGAACCCTGTGGTACTCTACTTGAGACATTCCTCCAGTCCGATACAGTGCCTCTCATTACTGCCCTCAATTTTCTATCAGTTAGAAATTTTTCAGCCATGTTAGAAGCTTACCCCCTCCTATATGTTCCAGTTTCCAGAACAACCTCTTATGTGGAACTCTATCGAAAGCCTTTTTTTAGGTTAGACATATGCAGTCAACCCAACCATCTCTTTCCTGTAAAATCTCTGTGGCTCAATCATAGAAACTGAGTAAATTTATTACACAGGATTTTCCAGATCGAAAACCATACTGTTTGTCTGATATTATATAGTTTTTCTCCAGATGTTCTACCCATTAATTTTTAATTATTTTTTCCAATATTTTAACTCTTACACTTATCAATGATACAGGTCTATAATTGAGGGGGTCTTCCCTGCTGCCACTTTTGTAGATTGGAACTATGTTAGCCTTTTACCAGACATCTACTATGACTCCTGTACACAGGGATGCCTGAAAAATTTGTTGAAGTGGAATGATGAGCTCAGATGCACATTCTCTCAGAACCCATGGTGAAACTCCATCTGGACCAACTGCTTTGTTCTTACTTAGTTCCTTGAGCATTTTTTCCACTTCGTCTCTAGACACCTCAATGTGCTCTTATGTTTTTCTCTGGAATTTGTATTGTGTCTGGTTGCCTGAAATTTCATTTTGCACAAACACACTTTGGAACTTTTCGTTTAATGTTTCACACATTTATTTTTAATTTTCCGTGAATCTGTTTCCCATTTTCAACCTCTGAATATTATCTTTTACCTGCATTTTATTGTTTAAGAATTTATAGAATAGACCTGGTTCTGTTTTACATTTGTCCGCAATCCCTTTTCAAAATTTCTTTCTGCCTCTCTCCTCACTGCTGTGTAGTTGTTTCTCGCATCTTTGTATTGCTGATATGTTTGGGGGTTTGGCCTCTTCCTATATTGATTCCATTTTTGTGACTTTTTGTCTCTGGCCCTCTCGCTATTTCTATTGAACCTATCTTGTTTCCTGGTTCTGCATCTCTGCTTTGGTATAAATTTTTTTGTGCCTTTATCATATATTTCACAAAACTTGACATATATCTCATTTACTTTCTTGACTAGCAACAAGTCTGTTCAATTATACTCACTAAAAAGGCGAGACGCGGGAAGCCAAAAACCTCCGGAAGGACGGGACCGAAGGACCAGCAGGGACACGGAACCAAACCCAGGGAGAAGCCGAACCTAAATCCAACTCGTATGGCAGAGGGGGGGGGGGGTAATGGAAAAATCCACTCTTTGTAACAGTAAGCCCTGTTTGGAGGGTCGGAAAACCCAGGCAGGGTCCAATGGGGCCAAGGCCCCCAAGTCAGCTCCTCCCCAACCCCAAGAATCTCCATGTCAGGCCCCAGGGGGTGGGTCATCCTCCAAAGCCCTGGCCTCACAAGAAAAATCCAGGGTGGTCGGAATAGCAGGAAGAGAGTGGGCCCACTGCTCAGACCCTGGAGCTACGGCTGGAGGAACAGACTCAAATGCCTCAGTAGCCACCCCGGAAAGGGCAACCCCCGAAACTGCCCGAGTCTCGGAAACCTCTTAACCCTGCCCCGACCTGGAAGCCTTCAGACGCTTAGGAGCCGGAAGCAGGGAGGGGGTTGGGGGGACCGAATGAACAACAGCAAGAGAAAAACGAGGGGGCGCGGTCAGAACCAAGGCCAAAGCGACCAACACCCCGAAGTCTGGGTCTCTATAAGCAAAACGGGGCAGCCTCGGGGCATCCGGGGGTAAGCAACTAACCTAGCATGTTGCAACAACCTAAACCTATCCTGCAAAATGCGAGCCACCTGCACCCAAATAATGTCATCATCAGGTTGGGTGAATTGAGTCACAAACAAGCAACAAGCTCACAGGACTCAGGGTCGAATGGGTCACCGACCCAACAGGTAGCATGACAGAGGTAAAAACAATGAGCGTCGCCCTGAGACAAGGGGACAGAGCAACCCCTCAAACTCGCACATGGCGAGAGGGGACTCAGGAGTCGTATCCATTGGACCTGAGTGCCCCCGTGGAGTTTCCCAGGGCCCCCCTAGACTGGGTCTGCTTAGGGTAATCCCAGGCAGGGTACTGCTAACCAGCGCTCAAGCTACCAATCAACACTGCTAATGCTGAACCCCCGGGACATGTCCACTCATGATGGCGAGGCAGGGGGTATCACCAAACAAAAGCAACCCTAGTATAAAGGGGGAGAAACACCAAGGCAGACCCCCCCCCCACCAGGAAAAAAGAAAAAGAAAAGTGTACCCAGAGGGAACAGAGCCGGTCGCTGTTATAGATGAAAACTAGCTGTGCAGTATCCCCGTGCCCATATGTTACGAACCCGAGTCCAGCGTCGTAGCACGGAGCAGTGACGACAACGCCATCTGTGAGTCAGCTCCCGAAACCCCCTCCAAATGGACGAAGCCATCTAGTGAGGACAGGATATACCGGCCACAAGGGCTGGTTTCCCGTCTTAAACAGCTCGTAACATAGCCGCTGCTGACCTCTGGTGAGGTGGCGCTTAGACAGCAACGCCATCTATGGAGTGGATAGGTGAACGTTTGTGTCTAAGCCTTAAGTGAGGTTCCCTAGTTCCAGTACTAATGACGTGTCTGATTACAGAGTCGACCTGGGACTGCTGTATTGGACGATGGGGCAGTCTACCCAAGGCAGCCAAAGTCTCTCCACGTGTTTGCTGCAGAAGCTGTGAGTTGCTCCCAGACGAACACTGCTGAGAGTGTTAGCCTGCCAGTGACATGGCAGAGTTGAGGAATCGTCATACCCGGGGGTTGACTGGTGAAAGAGACTAGCCACTGTGGTGAGGAGAGTGATCTGTGGAATCACACGAGGCTCCTGCCTAGGGCTCGCAACCCTAGTATCGGTCGTGGAGTGGCCTACGCAGCGGAGCTGATTGGAATCTGCCAGCTACAGGCTGGATTTGTGGTTGAAGGCCTCCACGACGGTGCACCCAGTGGGACTGTGATTTGGCTGGCCTGTGGCCAGGGTAGATTCGCCTAGAGAATCGAAGGATTCATCATGGGCCACAAAGAAGAGAACCAGGGCTACTCATCGTGAGCACCGTCTGAGTCTTCGGAGGAAGACAAGTTATTGTACATAAGTGTAGTTATAGACCCAGCGAGTGACTGTGAGATATTTATTTATGGTGGTGGAATATATATATATTTAAATTTAGTGCATTTGTATCCCTTCCCCTTTAATTTACTTGCGTTACGGAACCCACCCCTCGAAAGTCACTACTAACTTGGGGCCGGATACCCAAACTCTAATAACATCAGAGAAGAACCCCAGTTGCGACCCAATAGGGCCGTAACACCATACCAGTGCAAAAACTACCACTTACCCCAAGGCGAACAAGGGTGGAAACCCCCCAAAACACTCAGGGCAGTCAATCGCAAAAGAAAAAAAAAAAGACAATCGCAGCAAAAGACCAACAGAGGTAGACCCAGGGTGACTTGTGGAAGAGAACCCCAAGCCCCTAGGGCGGTACTTACAGGGCACTCGGGGAAGGTGACCCTAAGCACATGCAGCCCGAGTACCTGTGAATATTTCTCCCAGCTCACACGCCACCGTAAGAGCAGTACTGAAACAGAGGACAGCACAACACGAGTCCAGAGCTGGAGCCACACGACCATGCCATATCCCCTTCAGCCTGTGATGCCCTTCAGCTTGTGATGCCCTTCAGAATATGGTGCCCCTTCAGCCTGTTATGCCCTTCATAAGAACATAAGAACAAAGGTAACTGCAGAAGGCCTATTGGCCCATACGAGGCAGCTCCTATTTATAACCACCCAATCCCACTCATATACATGTCTAACCCGCGCTTGAAACAATCGAGGGACCCCACCTCCACCACGTTACGCGGTAATTGGTTCCACAAATCAACAGCCCTGTTACCGAACCAGTATTTACTCAAGTCTTTCCTAAATCTAAACTTATCCAATTTATACCCATTGTTTCGCGTTGTCTTGTGTTGATACTTTAAATTAATTAATTAATTAATACCCCATTAATAAACCCCTTCAAGGATTTTAAAGAAGATAGCAAATTTGTTAAACATGAACGGCCATTTGTAAAACCATGTTGCGACTCATTTATTAATTTATGTTCTTCTTGAAGACGAATTGTATTTGCAATTATCGATTCAAGTAACTTTCCCACAATAGACGTTAGGCTAATTGGCTGATAGTTTGACGTAAGTGATCTATCTCCTTTCTTAAAAATTGGTACCACATTAGCAACCTTCCAAGACTCGAGCACTCTGCCTGACTCTACTGATTTATTAAATATGGTAGACAGTGGCTCGCAAAGCTCCTCTTTGCATTCTTTAAGCACCCTGGCAAACACTTCATCCGGCCCTGGGCATTTGTTTGGTTTGAGTTTTACTATTTGTTTAATTACATCCTCCCTGGTAACTGCTAAACTAGTCAACCTGTCCTCGTCCCACCCATAAACTTGTTCGACTGAAGGTATATTGTTAAGTTCCTCTTTAGTAAATACAGATATAAAATATTTATTAAAAATACAACTCATCTCTTCGTCATTATCCGTTATTTGACCTGTCTCAGTTTTTAATGGACCTATCCTTTCCCTAATCTTTGTTGGATATAACTGAAAAAAACCTTTAGGATTTGTCTTCGCTTGCTCTGCTATGCAAACTTCAGTTTCTTTTTGCTTTCCTTATCTCTTTTTTTAACATTTCTAACCAGTTGTACGAATTCCTGTTCTAAACTGACTTCCCCATTCTTAATCCTTTTGTACCACCCTCTCTTTTTACAGTATCCACTCAATTTAACGGCCTCTTTTATACCGATCTGCCGGTAATAATGACCGGTTTGGGAGACCGGTATCTGGAGCCTCATATACCGGTCTGGCTGTCGATATTACTGATGGTCGGAATTGGGTTTGTTTTGATTGACGTCCCCCTCACATGGCGACCAGGCCACCGACCTCGATCACCCAGAATCATATTACATCTTAACTTTCTTTTAAAATGATACAGTTTTATGAAGAAAAATCTAAATTATTATTAACAAAATATTTTGAAACAATTGTTATTAAGCAAAATTCTTTGTTTTCTTATTAAATACCTTTTATAGTATAGGCACTAGGTATTTTTTTCCCTACGGACCTAGAATGTACTTCGCCAGGCCATGTGTCCCCATTGTTTACTGTGAACTCGTGCAGCTAGCTTAAATTTTGAAGGACATTACTGTTAATTGTGATCTTCATTTCTATTTACAAAATGCCAAAAGTTACCCAAACAAAGCGCCTGATGGTTGCACAAAAGCTGGAGTTAATTAAGAAACTCGATAAAGAATATTCTCATGCACGAGCAGCAGCAGAGTTTAACATCGGGAAAAGTACAGTAAGTGACATCAAGAAACAGAAGGATACTCTATTAAAATATGAGAGCACAACAGAGTGTGCTACTTCTGGTGCTGCATGTTCGAGAAAAACAGTAAAGTCTGGTCAGTATCCACAATTGGATGCTGCAGTGTATAAGTGATTTATTCAGCACCGCACAATTGGCATGGCAAGACGATTTGAATTAAAGTTGCAGCAAGTAAACTTGCCATTCAATAAGGTATAAAAGATTTTAATGCAAGTGATGGGTGGGTTGGAAGATTTAAGGCTTGGCATAACATTTCAAACACAAAAAATTTCTGTTGAGGTGTCAAGTGCTGATCCCACTAATGTTGATTCATTCAAGGCTAAATTAAATGAGTATATTGTCAGTAATAATTTAAGCAGATATCAAGTATATAATGCTGACAGGACAGGGTTTATGTGGCGAGCTGTACCAAGTACATCCTTAACCAGTATGATGCACGAAAATATTGCTGGACGAAAGATAAGCAAGAAACGACTCTCAGTCTTGCTCTGTGCTAATGCTGATGCCTCTCACAGGACAAAATGTGCCGTGGTAGACAAGTCTAAAAATCCTTGAGCCTTAAAAAATATAATGTAGCCACTACCCGTAATATATTAGTTCAAAGAAATCATGGTTTAATCAAACAATATTTACGGACTGGTTTGAAAACCACTTTTGCAAAGAAGTTAGAGAATTCCAGATCAACAAGTGTGGAATAAAGGCCAGCGAGGTTAAGGCATTGTTGCTGCTAGAAAATGCCCCTGTTCATTCTATTAGCAAGTTAATTTCAAGGGATGGCAGAATAAAATGCATGGCACTTCCACTAAACACGACATCCTTGATCCAGCCCATGGACCAAGGTGTTATCCTTGCTGCTAAACGTATGTACCAAACAGCAATGCTTGAAGATGTTTTAGTTGTTTTACCTAGCAAGGAAGATGAATTGACAGGAAAGGATACAATGGCTCAAAGAACACTAAAAAATCTAAAAAAAACAGCGTTGAATGTAATGAAACGCAATTTTCTGGGTGAGACCCGGAGGCTCCCCGGAGTTTTACCAGGCTGATATGCTAATGTCAGACTTTGGCATCAGTCATGTATATGGAGTTCTAGGGCCTACCGGGGACCACGGCCAGAACCTGGCCCCCCTCAGAGAGGCAAGGGGAGCAATGGCCTATAGAAACCCCCGTGTGGTAGGAAGCATTCTATGTCTGCCATCGACCGGGTCAAGCATCCAGAAAGGTAAGCATTCCAAAACAAACCCCTATTCTGGTGAAAATTGCTACCTAAAGCCGAACTAGTGGATAGAACTCCTCAACAGAAAACAAGGAAACTAGTATGACGTCATACGTCACCGCGCCGCTGTCTGCGCAGGGGAAGGGGGAGCCCCAGACCTCCCACGCCGGCTATCCACCCATCAGTTCTGAGGCTGGATGTCAAAACACGCGAAATACCGCCGACCGGAGGGAGGGAGGGAGGGTTGCCGGGGAGCCTCCGAGTCTCACCCAGAAAATGGCATTTCATTACATTCAACGCTGGTTTTCTGGGGGGAGCCCTGTTGGCTCCCCGGAGCTAACTACCCACAGAGGAAGGTCAAAGGGACAGAACCGGGAGGCGGACACCACGCACCCCCCACGGAAGCGGGACTACCGGCAGCAAACGCCAACCCAAGGCGCCACAGCCCCGAAAAGTCCCGGGAACAACATGAGAACAACGAGCAGAAAGGCCCCCCGCACGAACACCAAAAATCCATGCCCGAAAGACCGCAAGGACACGTTGCCCAGACGGCAGCGAGAGCAGCAAAGCCACGAACGCCACGGGCATGAGGGAAGAACACAAGCAGCTTAGTCGCAAGAACACGGCTGACCACCTGGAACACCATTACCCGCGAACCGGGAGGAACAGAACCGGATCAACGCAAAACACGCTCCGGACCCACACGCTATGGCACGCAAACAACAGCAGAGGGCCACTACCGAACACAAAACACGACACACCTCCGGCCCGACCAACGAAGCACCAACAAACCCTGGACCCCTCCAGAACACAGCAGCCCCACCCCGCGCCAGAAAAGATGGAGACTGCTGCCACTGAACAACCAAAACGCTAAAACCGAAGGAGCAAGAAAACTCAGTGACCCGACCCCCAGAGGCAAAGGCCAAAAGGAAAGAGCCGACGAAAAAGCACACCGGAAACGAAGGGGCACTACCAACCGAGGAGAAGACAGAGCTCGCTGACCAGAGACCAGGATGGTGCAAGCGGAGCACGAACAGACCGGAGATGAAACGACGCACGAGACAGCTTACTAACGGTGCAGAAGCAACACCAAGACCAAAAGCAAGCCGAAGCAGCTCCACCAGCGCCGCACGAAAAAGAGGCGACAGTATGTGGCAAGACGACGGCCCCCAACCCCCACCAGAAAACCAAGCCGAGAGTAAACCAAGCTAACAAGAGTAACCACCAAAGAAGGGACAGGAAAAGGAAGGACCGCCAAAATACCCCATACTGCCGCCAAGAGAAGCACGCAGGTGGGACACCTACCACGAAGCCACCCGACCACCAACCGGAGTCGAGACCGTGAGGCAGAACATAAGCAGCCCCGACAAGGCCCCGCCGAGCCCAGGAAAAGGCGGAGCCGCGGGAAGATCTCGGGCGCGACCACCGAAAACCAGGCAGCACAAGGAGATGGAACGTCTGCCGAACAGAAAAACTCCCCAAAGCATGCAAGCCCGCCAGGAGTTCAGAAACGACTTGTCCGACACGAGACATCGCAAGATCCCAAAAAAAAAAAAACTGGCAGGGCAAGCTAGGAAACCAAAGAAGGCGAAAGGGTTGCCGCCAGAACAGTACCCGAACCAAGGGGTACGAACAACTGCAATAGACCGAGACAAAGAAGCACACCACAGGACACAGGCTGAAAAATGCCCAAGAAGCCCAGGAACACACGCAGAACACCCCTGCTGCAGAGGAGGTAGGAAGAAAGAGCAGAAGCACAAAAACCGCAGGAAAACAACCAGGGGTGGACAATCAGGCAGGGACAGAAAACCCCCACGCACATGAGAGGCCCAAACCAGGTACCCGAAGACCACGAAAAACAACACGCAAACCCCCATATGCAACCCCAGGCACAAAACAGCAGCAAAGTGCCACACCACAACCGGACACAGGAACAAGGACACGCCACCGTGAAACACGGTACCAATGCACACGTGCAGCAGCAGCAACAGGCACCACCGCAACATGCAACATGTAAATAGCAACTCCCTTCTGCAAAGGCAGAGAACGGAGCAGGCAGAACCCAGACAAGGCCAACGGAGACACGACAAAACCCAGCAGGCCCAGAAACCTGCACCAGGCGACCGACGGCGGAGAAACCCCGCTCGATACCTGCTGGATGGGGTACTGGGAGCTCATTTACACCCCAAGCCCGGCCCGAGGCCAGGCTAGACCGGCCAGAGGGTGGCCCACCAGGCAGCTGCTTGGAGCGGCCCGCCGGCCCACATACCCCCACAACCAGGATGGGCCGGAACTGCTATACGAAAACAGGCTAGTGCGCCCTGGAAGTCCACGGACAAACCAGCAAAAAGGCTTATGCTCGCAAGTAGGTCATGTAACAACCACAGACCTCTGATGGTAATACAGTGTTCCCAATAGTGCCTATAGAACCACTGCACTTCACTAGTACCATCCCGCAAGTTCTACCAGATAGGCGGGACCCAAGAGCCAGAGCTCAAACCCTGCAAGCACAGCCAGGAGCCTTACCAGGTGAGTACAGAACCAACACCACAACCCCCACACCTCACAACATGAAAAAAGGTGGGTCCCCTGAATGACTAGCATGGGTTGGACATGCACATGAGGGGGACAGGAAGGGTCGAAAAAGGGACAGTCACTGGTGTGCGAACGGTCTCAGTCGTACAAATATATACCTAAATAAAGACAGGTATATAAACAACACCGCATGCAGCGCCCGGCCAAAAGACGCCAGACCGCAGAAACTCACCTGGCGAACGGAGGCACGAACTTGACACGACTCAACCGTGCCCAGAAGAACCTGGGAGCACCGCCAGGTGAAGACGCCAGAGACGGACCCGGCCGGACCCGCAGGAGAGCAGGGAGAGGCGAAGGAGGTGGCCCACACCCATGACACAGGGAAAACCGCGGTGTCCTCCCCACAACTGGGAACCAGGACACCCCCGGAGCGAAGGGGCACATACCACAGCCAGGGAGAAGAGCTGGCTGAACCGCACAACCCTCTCTGCAGGAAGGCGCCAACCAGGACTACTGCACTAGAAAAGTAACCAAAAGAGGAAGCAGGAACAATAAAACCGGCCAACGAAGCAAAGAGAGCCCAAAAAGGAACCCAACCGGGCCACAAGCAGCCCAACAAAGCAACAAGTAGCCCAATAGGGCGACAAGTATCCCAACAGGGCTACAAGTAGCCCAACTGGCCCACAAGTAGCTCAACCGGGGCACAAGTAGCCCAACCGGGCCGCAAGTAGCCCAACCGGGCCGCAAGTAGCCCAACCGGGCCACAAGTAGCCCAAACCGGCGACAAGGACGAGGAGCCGACAGACGTTCCAATAATGCGGGAAGTAGCGAAAAACCTTCCTGAACCCTCGAGAACACAGAAGCTAACACTAGTCCCGAAAGCACACAAAGGCGCAGGCGCACCCGAGATCAGAAGTCACATAGAACCCCATCAATGGGGAAACATGACGAAAACACCGTCCCAAAAAAGGGTGGGAAGAAACATCCACCCACAGGACGGAATCAACCGACTCAAAGGCCAAGGAACCGAGCCCGGGGAGGGGACAACGCTCAACAGCACGTACGGCGAGTGGGGAGGAAAGACCCCACTCCGCGTAACCACAAGCCCCGCCTAGAGGGGGATAAAAACCCACACGGGGTCCAATGGAGCCAAGGCTCCCCAAGTCAGCCCCTCCCCAGCCCCGGGAACCTACACGACAGGCCCCGGGGCGGAGCCGTTCCCCCAAAGCCCCGGCCGTACCAGAAAACCGGGGCAGCTGTGAAAACACTAAGGAAGGGAGCCCACTGGCAGACTCATACAACACGGCTGGAGGAACAGGCTCAAATGCCCCCGTCACTACCCCGGAAGGGGAATTCCCCGAGACTGCCCGAGTCTCAACACCATCAAAACCCCGCCCCGAACCTACAGACGGTAAGGAACCAGATGCAGGCAGGAAGGGTGATCCAGGGAAAAGACAAGGGGGCGTGGATGGAACCGAAGCAACCAACACCCCCAAGTCCCAAAACAAACCAAAACGGGGCAGCCCCGGGGCTCCCGGGGAGTAAACCACGAGAACGTTGCCACCACCAAGGCTCAAGTGCAACGCCCCTGCTGCCCGCACCCGCTTAGTCAGCACAACTGGGTAACCTAGCCACAACGAGCAACCAAACTCGCAGGACTCCGGGTCGAAGGTGGCACCGACCCCACAGGCAGCAGACGGAGGTAAAACAGAGAGTCACCCAGAGACAAAGGGTGAGAGCAACCCTCAAACTCGCTGGAAGCGAGGGGGGGACTCTGGGGTCACATCCATCGGACCCGTGCGCCCCCAGGGGTTTCCCAGGGTCCTGAGCGTTTACTATAAGAGGACTCGCGCTCAGGTAATCCCAGGCAGGGTACTGCTAACTGGCACCCAAAGCTACCAAACAACTTTCTAAGAGCTGAACCCCCGGGACGTGTACACTCACGGGGACCTCGCAGGGGGTACCACCAGAAAATACTCAGAACACAAGGGACACAAGGGGCAAGAACGAAGGCAGACCCCCCAACAGGTAGATAAACAAAAAGAAAAAGAAAACCCCGCAAGAGGACAGCGTACCCAAGCGGAACAGAGCCGGCAGCTATGATTGGTAAAGACAAGCTGCACAGTACCCTGCGCCCCACCAGTGCAAAAACTGCCCCTTACTCTAAGGCGGACAAGGGAGACAGAACACCCGAGCACACAAAGAGCGGCCGAAAACCAAGCAGAAAACGGCCAAGCAGGGGCAGGACCCAAGGAACTTGTGGAAGGTGGCCCCAAGCCCCAAGGGCAGTGCTTACAGGGCACCTAAGGAAGGGAACCCTAGGCGCATGCAGCCCGAGTACTGGAGAATCACTCCCGGCTCACGCACCACCTAAAAAACAGACACCACACTCTAGGTAGTGCTGAAACAGCCACTGGAGCCGGAGCACATAACTGGTGCCTATAGCAATCAGCCGAAGAACTGATGGGTGGATAGCCGGCATAGGAGGTCTGGGGCTCCCCCTTCCCCCTCCCGGGGAGGGGGTAGCTGTGCAGACAGCGGCGCGGTGACGTATGACGTCATACTAGTTTCCTTGTTTTCTGTTGAGGAGTTTTATCCACTAGTTCGGATTTAGGTAGCAATTTTCACCAGAATAGGGGTTTGTTTTGGAATGCTTACCTTTCTGGATGCTTGACCCGGTCGATGGCAGACATAGAATGCTTCCTACCACACGGGGGTTTCTATAGGCCATTGCTCCCCTTGCCTCTCTGAGGGGGCCAGGTTCTGGCCGTGGTCCCCGGTAGGCCCTAGAACTCCATACACATGACTGATGCCAAAGTCTGACATTAGCATATCAGCCTGGTAAAGCTCCGGGGAGCTGACGGGGCTCCCCCCAGAAAAATACACAATTAGGGAAGCAATATTCCACTGGGCTAGGCTTTGGAATAAAGTGAAAGAAACCACACTAACAAATTCATGGAAGAAACTTAACAGAGAGACCTAAATGTGAAGCAGCAGTATCTGATAGTGAATTCAAAGGTTTTGAAAGTGAAGCCAATGATTTTGAAGGGTTTGAAGAAACAATCCGAACAATGTTGCTCCAAGCTGGTCAGGGTGTACAAGTGAATGATATCAATGAATGGTTAGAAAATTATTACGATCCTGGTTATGAATTGTTAACTGAAGAACAGGTTGCTCAAAGTGTTCTTGGAAATGACTCTGATGATGACTCGGACGATGTGGGTGAGGCTCTGCCTAGAGGTGTCGGATATCAGAAAAGATTGGAACAAATTGAGGAACTCATTGAATATTCAAGAAAAAGTAAACATGAGGGTGTTGGAAATTTTTGTGTACACTTTACAGCTTTTAACCCTTACACTGCTCAGGGGTCCTTGGGACATTTACACCCCTGTGCGCAAGAAAAAAAAAATTCAAAAATTTTTTTTCGTCTTCTAAACATGTTAATTTGTGTCCCTTGAGCACGGAAAAAACCAGTGTTGAATGTAATGAAACGCCATTTTCTGGGTGAGACCCGGAGGCTCCCCGGAGCTTTACCGGCTGATATGCTAATGTCAGACTTTGGCATCAGTCATGTGTATGGAGTTCTAGGGCCTACCGGGGACCACGAGCCAGAACCTGGCCCCCTCAGAGAGGCAAGGGGAGCAATGGCCTATAGAAACCCCGGTGTGGTTGGAAGCATTCTATGTCTGCCATCGACCGGGTCAAGCATCCAGAAAGGTAAGCATTCCAAAACAAACCCCTATTCTGGTGAAAATTGCTACCTAAGCCGAACTAGTGGATAGAACTCTTCAACAGAAAACAAGGAAACTAGTATGACGTCATACGTCACCGCGCCGCTGTCTGCGCAGCTCCCCCCTCCCCAGGAGGGGGAAGGGGGAGCCCCAGACCTCCCACGCCGGCTATCCACCCACCAGTTCTGAGGCTGGATGTCAAAACACGCGAAAAACGCCGACCGGAGGGAGGGAGGGTTGCCGGGGAGCCTCCGGGTCTCACCCAGAAAATGGCGTTTCATTACATTCAACGCTGGTTTTCTGGGGGGAGCCCCGTCGGCTCCCCGGAGCTAACTACCCACAGAGGAAGGTCAAAGGGACAAAACCGGGAGGCGGACACCACGCACCCCCC
Source organism: Procambarus clarkii (assembly GCF_040958095.1). Lineage (NCBI taxonomy): Eukaryota > Metazoa > Arthropoda > Malacostraca > Decapoda > Cambaridae > Procambarus > Procambarus clarkii. The sequence continues at coordinate 11,055,184 of NC_091225.1, read as the reverse complement.
AAGGAGGCGAGACAACTGGCAGCAAATGCCAACCCAAGGCGCCACAGCCCCGAAAATCCTGGGAACAACACGAGAACCACGAGCAGCAAGGCCCCTGCACGAACACCAAAAATCCATGCCCGAAAGACTGCAAGGCCACGTCGCCCAGATGGCAGCGAGAGCAGCGAAGCCACGAGCATGAGGGAAGAACACAGGCAGCTTAGCCGCAAGAACATGGCTGACCACCTGGGACACCATCACCCGCGAACCGGGAAGAACAGAACCGGATCAACGCAAAACGCGCTCCGGACCCAAACGCCGTGGCACGCAAACAACAGCGGAGGGCCGCCACTGAACACACAAACGACACCCCCGGCCCGACCAACGAAGCACCAACAAACCCTGGACCCCTCCAGAATGCAGCAGCCCCACCCCGCGCCAGAAAAGATGGAGACTGCTGCCATCAAACAACCAAAACGCTAAAACCGAAGGAGCAAGAAAACTCAGCGAACCGACCCCCAGAGGCAAAGGCCCAAAGGAAAGAGCCGACGAAAAAACACACCGGAACCGAAGGGGCACTACCAACCGAGGAGAAGACAGAGCACGCTGACCAGAGACCAGGATGGTGCAAGCGGCGCACGAACAGGCCGGAGGTGAAACGACGCACAAGACAGCTGACTAACGGTGCAGAAGCAACACCAAGACCGAAAGCAAGCTGAAGCGGCTCCGCCTGCGCCGCACGAAAAGAGGCGACAGTATGTGGCAAGACGACGGCCCCCAACCCCCACTAGAAAACCAAGCCGAGAGTAAACCAAGCCAACAAGAGTAACCACCTAAGAAGGGACAGGAAAAGGAAGGACCGCCAAAATACCCCATACTGCCGCCAAGAGAAGCACGCAGGTGGGACACCTACCACGAAGCCACCCGACCACCAACCGGAGGCAAGACCACAAGGCAGAACTTAAGCAGCCCTGACAAGGCCCCCCCGAGCCCAGGAAAAAGGCGGAGCCGCGAGAAGATCTCGGGCGCGACCACCGAAACCCAGGCGGCACAAGGAGATGGAACGTCTGCCGAACAGAAAAACTCCCCAAAGCATGCAAGCCCGCCAGGAGTTCAGAAACGACGGGTCCGACGCGAGACATCGCAAGAACCCCCCCCCAAAAAAAAAAAAAAAACAACCGGCAGGGCAGGAAAACCAAAGAAGGCGGAAGGGTCGCCGCCAGAACAGGACCCGAACCAAGGGGTACGAACAACTGCAATAGACCGAGACAAATAAGCACATCACAGGACACAGGCTGACCAACGCCTAAGAAGACACGCAGAACATCCCTGCTGCAGAGGAGGCAGGAAGAAAGAGCAGAAGCACAAAAAACCCCAGGAGAACAACCAGGGGTGGACAATCAGAGCAGGGACAAAAACCGCACGCAATCCCCAGGCACAAAACGGCAGCAAAGTGCCACTCCACAACCGGACACAGGAACAAGGACACGCCACCGTGAAACACGGTACCAATGCACACGTGCAGCAGCAGCAGCAACTTGTAAATAGCAACTCCCCTCTGCAAAGGCAGAGAACGGAGCAGGCAGACCCCAGACAGGGCCAACGGAGACACTACAAAAACCTTGCAGGCCCAGAAACCTGCACCAGGCGACCGACGGCGGAGAAACCCCGCTCGATACCTGCTGGATGAGGTACTGGGAGCTCTTTTACACCTGAAGCCCGGTCCAAGGCTAGGCCAGACCGGCCAGAGGATGGCCCACCAGGCAGCTGCTAGGAGCAGTCTACCGGCCCACATACCCCCACAACCAGGACGGGCCGGAACTGCCATACGAAAACAGGCCAGTGCGCCCCGGAAATCCACGGACGAACCAGCAAGAAGGCTTATGCTCGCAAGTAGGTCGTGTAACAAGCACAGACCACTGATGGTAATACAGTGTCCCCCAAAAGTGCCAATAGCACCACTGCACTCCACTGGTACTATCCCGCAAGTTCCACCAGATAGGCGGGACCCAAGAGCCAGAGCTCAAATCCTGCAAGCACAGCCAGGAGCCTCACCAGGTGAGTACAGAACCAACCCTACAACCCCCACACCTCACAACATTAAAAAGGGAGGGTCCCCTGAATGACACCAGCATGGGTTGGACATGCACATGAGGGGGACAGGAAGGGGTGATAAGGGACAGTCACTGGTGTGCGAACGGTCTCAGTCGTACAAAATATACCTAAATAAAGACAGGTATAGCAACACCGCCGCATCCAGCGCCCGGCCAAAAGACGCCAGACTGCAGTAACTCACCTGGCGAATGGTGGCACGAACTTGACACGACTCAACCGTGCCCAGAAGAACTTGAGAGCACCGCCAGGTGAAGACGCCAGAGCCGGACCCTGCCGGACCCGCAGGAGAACAGGGAGAGGCGAAGGAGGCGGTCCACACCCATGACAGGGAAAACCGCGGTGTCCTCCCCACAACAGGGAACCAGGACACCCCCGGCGCGAAGGGGCACATACCGCAGCCAGGGAGAAGAACGAGAGGCGAAGCACTGTAGCAAAAAAGGGCGCAAAACCCCAGCACTGAAACACCGCCCAGACCAAAACAAACTCCACGGCGCATGCGCATAACACGCTGGCCGAACCGCACACCCTCCCTGCGGGAAGGCGCCAGCCAGGACTACTGCACGAGAAAAAGAAGCCAAAAGAGGAAGCAGGAACAAGAAAACCGGCCAAAGAAGCAAAGAGCCCCAAAAGGAATCCAACCGGGCGACAAGTAGCCCAACCGGGCGACAAGCAGCCCTACCGGGCGACAAGTAGCCCAACCGGGCGACAAGTAGCCCAACAGGGCGACAAGTAGCCCAACAGGGCGACAAGTAGCCCAACAGGGCGACAAGTAGCCCAACAGGGCGACAAGTAGCCCAACAGGGCGACAAGTAGCCCAACAGGGCGACAAGTACGAGGAGCCGACAGACGTTCCAATAATGCGGGAAGTAGCGAAAAACCTTCCCGTACCCTCGAGAACACAGAAGCCAACACTAGTCCCGAAGGCACACGAAGGCGCAGGCGCACCCGAGATCAGAAGTCACGCAGAACCCCACCGAACGGGGAAACATGACAAAAACACCGTCCCAAAAAGGGGGGGAGAGGAAACATCCACCCACAGGATGGAACCAACCGACTCAAAGGCCAAGGAACCGAGCCCGGGGAGGGGCCGACGTCCAACAGCACGTACGGCGAGTGGGGAGGAAAGACCCCACTCCGCGTAACCACAAGCCCCGCCTAGAGGGGGATAAAAACCCCCACGGGGTCTAACGGGGCCAAGGCCCCCCCCAAGTCAGCCCCTCCCCAGCCCCGGGAACCTACACGACAGGCCCCAGGGCCGAGCCGTGCCCCCAAAGCCCCGGCCGTACCAGAAAACCGGGGCAGCCGTGAAAACACTAAGGAAGGGAGCCCACTGGCAGACTCATACAACACGGCTGGAGGAACAGGCCCAAATGCCCCCGTCACTACCCCGGAAGGGGAATTCCCCGAGACTGCCCGAGTCTCAACACCACCAAAAACCCCGCCCCGAACCAACAGACCGTAAGGAACCGGATGCAGGCAGGGTGAACCAGGGGAAAAGACAAGGGGGCGTGGATGGAACCGAAGCAGCCAACACCCCCAAGTCCCAAAACGAACTACAACGGGGCAGCCCCAGGGCTCCCGGGGAGGAAACCACGAGAACGTTGCCACCACCAAGGCTCAAGTGCAACGCCCCTGCTGCCCGCACCCGCTGTGTTAGCACAACTGGGTAACCGAGCCACAACGAGCAACCAAACTCGCAGGACTCCGGGTCGAAGGTGTCACCGACCCCACAGGCAGCAGACGGAGGCAAAACAGAGAGTCACCCAGAGACAAAAGGTGAGAGCAACCCTCAAACTCGCTGGAAGCGAGGGGGGGGCTCTGGGGTCACATCCATCGGACCCGCGCGCCCCCAGGGGTTTCCCAGGGTCCCGAGCGTTTACTTTAAGAGGACTCGCGCTCAGGTAGTCCCAGGCAGGGTACTGCTAACCGGCACCCAAAGCTACCAAACAACTTTCTAAGAGCTGAACCCCCGGGACGTGTACACTCACGGGGACCTAGCAGGGGGCACCACCAGAAAATACTCAGAACACAAGGGACACAAGGGGCAAGAACGAAGGCAGACCCCCCCCACCAGGTAAATAAACAAAAGAAAAAGAAAACCCCGCAAGAGGACAGCGTACCCAAGCGGAACAGAGCCGGCCGCTATGATTGGTAAAGACAAGCTGCACAGTACCCCGCGCCCCACCAGTGCAAACACTGCCCCTTACTCTAAGGCGAACAAGGGAGACAGAACCCCCGAGCACACAAAGAGCGGCCGAAAACCAAGCAGTAAACGGCCAAGCAGGGGCAGGACCCAAGGAACTTGTGGAAGGTGGCCCCAAGCCCCAAGGGCAGTACTTACAGGGCACCTAGGGAAGGGAACCCTAGGCGCATGCAGCCCGAGTACTGAAGAATCACTCCCGGCTCACGCACCACCTAGAAAACAGACACCACACTCTAGGTACAGTGCTGAAACAACCACTGGAGCCGGAGCACATAACCATTGCCTATAGCATCAGCCGAAGAACTGGTGAGTGGATAGCCGGCGTGGGAGGTCTGGGGCTCCCCCTTCCCCCTCCTGGGGAGGGGGGAGCTGCGCAGACAGCGGCGCGGTGACGTATGACGTCATACTAGTTTCCTTGTTTTCTGTTGAAGAGTTCTATCCACTAGTTCGGCTTAGGTAGCAATTTTCACCAGAATAGGGGTTTGTTTTGGAATGCTTACCTTTCTGGATGCTTGACCCGGTCGATGGCAGACATAGAATGCTTCCAACCACACGGGGGTTTCTATAGGCCATTGCTCCCCTTGCCTCTCTGAGGGGGCCAGGTTCTGGCTCGTGGTCCCCGGTAGGCCCTAGAACTCCATACACATGACTGATGCCAAAGTCTGACATTAGCATATCAGCCGGTAAAGCTCCGGGGAGCCGACGGGGCTCCCCCCAGAAAATAAAAAAAAATCGTAGGTGACATATTTTGGGCGCAATTGACCGAGGAAGTCTGGCAAAAAGTGGGCGTTGACAGAGCGGTCGTCAGACCTGGTCAGCGTCACCCGCGTTGACAGATGGGAGTTGCCACAAAGATATTATTACCTAATTGTTTCAATGTCTCCGATTGATTTTTTCTTAGTTTTTTTGCAGTAATATTATTCAATAGTGTGTATTGTAATATATTTATATAATAAAAGTGGTTAATAATCGCTATACTCAAAAGTATGATGTGCATATTAGTGATTCAATTATTATGTTTATAAAACAATAAACAAATAGTTTTGCTGCTATTACACTCTATACACAGGTTATATATAAGTATCTGCATATTTTGGTCACCATAACGAACCACTAAGTTGGTATTGAGAGTCGAAAAGCAACGAGGAGTTACCGCCACACACCAGCCAGCCACTCGCTGCCACTCCCTCAACACACGCACTAAACTTTCTCCCCCAACAATACCAGTTGTGGTGTTATTACACTATATACAGACGTTATATATAAGTATGTGTATATTTTGTTCACCACAACTGTACAGCTAAGCTGATATAGTTAGTTCAGGCACTAAGAGTCGTCGCTATACACAGATGGCGGCTCCCTCACTCTTTCAAGGTCACACGCACTAAACTTTCTCCCCCAACAATGCCTTTTGCAGTGTTATTACCCTATATACACATATTATATATAAATATCTACATGTTTTATGCACCGTAACTGTACACCTAAGCTTGTAGTGCGCCCAAAGAGCATAGTGGCCACCCTCTAAACAGCTAGACAAATCGTGCAGACGACATCACCTCCGTCACCCATATGGCTCCTCCCAGCATAATCCTTTTGCTGTTATTACACTAATACACACATTATATATAAGTATCTACATTTGTGTTCACCATAGAGAACCACTGACCTGGTATGGTGAATGCAAACAATAACAGGTGGCCACACAATCAGTAAACGATGCTGTCTCCCTCCGTCTCTCAGCATCACTCCTCCCACAGCGCTAATTATTACAACAATCCTGCTATTATCACAACCCTGGTTATTTATATCACAGTCATTGGTCATCTGTAATATTGTCATCGCTAAATAATAACAATTATATATTTATTTTGACATTTTTCGGCGATGCTGTGGTCACAAGCTGAACATCAATGCTGTTCGCTCATGCTGCGTGCGCCGGCCTTGGTTGTTCCAACAGTACTGTGCCTCTCACACCTGAGAATATTGCCCACGATTTTTTTTTTAAATGGCATCTGTTTACAAGAGCCCTGAGGAAGCTACTGTGAACCCCGTGTAGCCGCGGGCCATTTGAATCAGGCCTGGCACCCTATGGTGTATATATACGCCATGCGCACCATGGGACATGTTACTCAGGGCGTATATATACGCCATGCGCAGTTTAAGGGTTAAGCAATGTCTCAGAACGTTAGCCAGAGAAAATCAGATCGAGACAAAAATAGATAAATTCATGATTTCAACATTCGTGAAAAATCTTCGTCTACAAGCCATGCTGCACCCGCAGATGCCGAATTCCCATCAACAAGTCATGCAGCCTCTGCCAGCAACAAATGCTCTACAAGCCATGCTGCACCCGCCGATGCTGAATTCCCATCGACAAGTTGTACAGCCTCCACTAGCAGCGAATGCTCTACAAGCCATGCTGCACCCGCCGAAGCTGAATTCCCATCGACAACTCGTGCAGCCTTTGCCGACAATGAATGCTCTACAAGCCATGCTGCACCTGCTGATGCTGAATTCCCATCAATGAAATGCTCTACAAGCCATGCTGCACCCGCCGATGCTGAATTCACATCGACAAGTCGTGGAGCATCCACTAACGAGATAAAATATGATTGAAAGGCATATTAGTGTATAAAGTGTTGATAGAGTACAGTATTGTACATTTATTTATTTATTTATGCATATACAAGAATGTACATAAGGAATGTGAGGACACAAATATGGTAATTACAGTCTTGTAAAGCCACTAGCACGCGCAGCGTTTCGGGCAGGAAAATTACATCTTAATGATTAATTAAGCCTTGACAAAAAGATACTTTACAGTGTAAATATACAATAGAAATAATTTTCAATTGTGAAGTAGAATTAGAATTTGTGTGAATTAGTAGTAAGCTTAGCTGTTGTGTGAATTGAATGCCTGAAAATAAGTGTACATACTGTATGTACCCTGTATATATAAGGTTCTTCAGATCCTTTGTTATTCACTTTGGGTCATTAGTATTCGATCTATTCAATTTGTATGGTATACTACGTTACTGTGCTTTGTTTAGAATATTTTTAAGTAAGTTACATTTTGAATCCACATCGAAATCCCTTTTTACGTCACCTATCGTTATGTTCTCGTCTCGCTTCAAGACGGGCCCACCCCCCAGGCCCAAGACTTTCCAATCTATTTGACCCAAAAAATTTCTTAGGCTATTGAAATAAGCTTTTCGAAAATCTGGCACTTTAACAGAATTTTCTCCTACAGATCTATTCCATTCTATGCTAAATCTGATTTCTTTGTGATCACTGTTTCCTAGCTCATTCCCTATTTCGATGTCATTAATTTGTGTTTCCCTGTTAGTTAACACAATCTAAAATTTTATTTTCCTGTGTTGGTTCCTTAATGTGTTGTGTAAGAAAGCAATCGTCAATTAATTCTAGAAAATCTTCTGCTTCATTATTCCCTGTTCTGTTAATTCAATATATTCCACTAAAATTAAAGTCACCCATGACACAAATACTGCTAGACTTAAATGCTCTAGATATTTCATCCCATAGATGCTTTGCTTCCATCCTGTCTAAGTTTGGTGGCCTGTATATAACTCCTATTGTAAGATTATTTACTTTTTCATTTAATTCTATCCAAATAGTTTCTGCGTGTGGGGCTCAGTTTTGATTTCCTCTTTGAGACTACATTTCAAATTGTCCCTAACATATATGGCTACTCCCCCTCCTCGTCTAATATATCTATGTGCAATAGTTTAAATCCATTTATTTGATATTCAGCTAATAGTTCTCTATTTTCTACATTCATCCACATTTCAGTAAGTGCAATAATATCTATTTTTTCTGTGCAGACAAGAGCATTTAAATTGTTTATTTTGTTTCTTTGACTTCTATTGTTAGTGTAATATACCCTAAGTGTATTGTTATTTTGAGGCTCTACTCTTTCCCTGATCATTTTGCCAATTTGTTTCCCCCCCACAAACACATACATTTATTACCTCCTTTTTCCATATCAATTCCCATACCACTGTCTACTAAGAGTTTAAACCCAAACCCAAATAAATGCCTCCAACCACTGGTTCCTACGAGTTCACAACAACAACCCCAGCCCTCAATAAATGCACCCCATCCCAAGCATACATTTCATTTCTTCCACAGGGCCTCGTAGCCTGGTAGGGGCCTCGTAGCCTGGTAGGGGCCTCGTAGCCTGGTGGATAGCGTGCAGGACTCGTAATTCTGTGGCGCGGGTTCGATTCCCACACGAGGCAGAAACAAATGGGCAAAGTTTCTTTCACCCTGAAAGCCCCTGTTACCTAGCAGTAAATAGGTACCTGGGAGTTAGTCAGCTGTCACGGGCTGCTTCCTGGGGTGTGTGTGTGGTGTGGGGGAAAAAAAAAAAAAAAAGTAGTTAGTAAGTAGTTAGTAAACAGTTGATTGACAGTTGAGAGGCGGGCCGAAAGAGCAAAGCTCAACCCCCGTAAAAACACAACTAGTAAACACAGAAGTGTTCCCAGTTATCTATGAAAGATATTGCATTTGATTTGCAATATCTTTCCAGTCGGCAATTGAAACCAAGTGCCCTTGACAACCATTTATTTCCAACTTCCTTTCTTGAAAGAATGCCACATATGATCGGGATTCCTCCCTTGCTCCTAATTCTATGGCTGTTTTAAATCTCTGTATTAGTTCCTCACTCCTAACTCCTCCAACATCATTTCCACTGCCACTAATACAAATAATGGGTTTGTTTCCATTTCCAGCCAATAAGCCTGTGATGCCCCTTCAGCCTGTGATGCCCCTTCAGCCTGTGATGCCCCTTCAGCCTGTGATGCCCCTTCAGCCTGTGATGCTCCTTCACCCTGTGATGCTCCTTCAGCCTGTGATGCCCCTTCAGCCTGTGATGCCCCTTCAGCCTGTGATGCCCCTTCAGCCTGTGATGCCCCTTCAGCCTGTGATGCTCCTTCACCCTGTGATGCTCCTTCACCCTGTGATGCCCCTTCAGCCTGTGATGCTCCTTCACCCTGTGATGCTCCTTCACCCTGTGATGCTCCTTCACCCTGAGATGCCCCTTCAGCTTGTGATGCCTTTCAGAATAAGGTGTCCCTTCAGCCTGTGCTGAAGGGGACCCCTGCCCTTACACTGTACAGCAAGACACGCATGATCTGTGATTTAACTTAACCTTCAATACTTCAACAAAAAGACTAATGTCCATCACACCAAACAAATGTCAGAACTTACGCTGTGAACGAAGATTAAGCTTAATATGCCGGATACTTGGCATTAAGGCCTTGAGTGCCATATTCACTTGCTTGGGGGAGCACCGGCGGCGCTGTCCTGGTGTTGATGTTTACTGGAGCCCGTCCAAGGCGGCCTCAGTCACGGAGAACTTCACTAACAACCTCGCACTAATTGTCGTCTTTAACAACAATAGCAACAAACACTAATTATCTTGGTTCATACTATATCATGCCTTCAAGTGCTGCAGTAATTTATGCTGATTTACTTGCTGCTGACTACTTTATAGTTTTATTGTTACTCCACATTTCTTGTTTACAATGTTGGCTATAATATGCCGGGAAGAATCAGCTGATTTATAACCTTCATCCCTTCACTGTAAAGTAATTTATTTATCTGAAATTACCTGAGGACCACTAAATTCAAAAATCAAACATTTATTCAAAAGAACGTGTATACAAAGAACATAAGAGTAATATACAGTTGTGGGGACAGGAGTATTTACACAAACTAATGAAGCCGCTATTATGCAATGCGTTTCACGCAAGGTTAAATTAATTTAGGAACCAATAATTTTTATAACTACCATTTCACATAGGTGTTGTCCAGCATGACAACACAGACAAGACAGCTAAAGCTGCATTTGATAAGCTTGAAATTTGTCTCCCCGTGGTGCAGTTTTTTTTTTTTTTATTATTATTATTATTTTCTACCACAGACGTGGCCACACATTTACAATGCTAACAATCATATATACATTTTCTTCTGTCCTCCATGGACAGGGTTAGAGAAGTGTTAAACATACAGTTCAAGGGTTTATTGAACACTCAACCACAGAAGGTGATTCGGTACGTGCTTCTAAAATGCTAAGCTAACCTACATACGTAAATACATAGATACACAGATTTACGTATGCCCTACATAAAGTATTAGATGTGTCTTTTACATAGTGTCATTAATGTACATTCACAAAGGTGGAATGTAATTCTGATCAGCTTCCATATATGCTTTATACCCATACATATACATACACACACACACATACACATACATGTATACACACACACATGCATTCACATACATTTGTCTCATTTACCCTGACAGGGTGAGGTAGCTGATAAAGAAACTAGTGTGCAATTAAGCACTTAATCACTGAAGGTGATGAAGGTGCTTTTACAAGCTCAGGTTATATAGTTACATCACGTACATACATTGTATGATTGATACATTACATGGTCAATCTTGGGTACAAGTCCAATATATCATCAAGTGTTCCAGAACTCATATAGTAACTACAGAGTTCAGCATACCTTAGCCCAGGAGGGCGAAAGTCAGTCAGTATTGGACACTCTACAATATAATGTTCAAGAGAGTGCATGTTTTCTCTTTCACAAAGTTGACACATTGTGTACTCGACATTTGGGTTTTGAGAAAGCTGCCAGATACGTCTATATCCCAGGCGTATTCTGGCCACTATAACATCACATTGCCGGGTTCTTGTTCTATTAGTCCCATATGTGAATGTCTCCTCACGATATCTATCATAATATTTAATGCTACAACTTTCAGGTCTTTGAGAATTTGTTAGGTCGGTGAGATTTTCATTAGATATTTGTTTAAGTATTCTCTTTGTCACTGCTAATGAAACACCCATATCAATTTCTACCACTGGTTTTCTGCAGGCTGACTTAGCAAGCATATCAACAGTGTCATGCCTTGAGATGCCAACATGTGATGGTATCCATAGGAATTTAATCTCAAATCTGTTTTCTTTGGCAGCTAAAACATTCATTCGAATATCACTGACTATTTTCTGGGTGTCACTACTATGTGCGTTCAATGCCAGGAGTGCACTCTGCGAGTCACAGTATATAAGTCCACTGCCTTTGTCTTTTAAAAATTCAGTGGTTAGGTATATGCCTGCAAGTTCCGTTTGAGTTGTACTTGCCCAGTCATTGACGCGCTTCATTGCTGTATGTACGAGAGAAGATTGTTCATATATGTTACATGCACATCCGGTACATCGTCCACCTTCTTCTACAGAGCCGTCGGTATAGCACTGATAAACATCGTTACCCATACTCTGAGTACTTTCAGTGATGTTTTTCAGTGTTAACTGTTTTAATAATGTAGTGTGCACACTATCTTTCTTGGGCGCATGAACAAAATCAACTGATAGATCCCAGTTATCCCATGGAGTAATTGGCTGATTAATCATTAGTCGAGTTGGGTACATATTTAATATTTTGATGGAGTTGGCTACCTTGTAGAACCAATATACATAATCAGATTTCGTTCTTCTTCTATAGACCTCAGGTGAGTGTAGCATATTAGAAAGTTTAGCTTGAAACTTCATGTGTTGTCTAGATCTACTCAATGCCTTCACGCCGAAAACTGTGCTAATAGACAAGATAGGTAATTTTTCAAGCACTTATGGTAGGTAATTTTAACTCTGCTCTCACATTAACTATTCTCGTGGACTTTGGAGCCCCAAGGATGAGACGCATAGCTTCATTTTGCAAGGTTTCAAGAGATTTCAGCTCTTTGTCAGTATACAGTGTGAGATGTAGAGCATTGTAGTCAATCACAGAGCGTATAAATGATACATAAAACATTTCCGTGGTGCAGTGGTAAGACACTCGCCTGGCGTTCCGCGAGCGCTTTGTCATGGGTTCGTATCCTGGCCGGGGAGGATTTACTGGGCGCAAATCCATAACTGTAGCCTCTGTTTAACTCAACAGTAAAATGTGTACTTGGTTGTAACAACGATTCTTCGCGGCGGGGATCGTATTCCAGGGACCTGCCCGAAACGCTACGCGTACTAGTGGCTGTACAACAATGTAACAACTCTTGTTACTTATAAGGTTATAAAACAGCAGAGGTGCCATGGGCACAGTCAGAGAACACTATAAACATCAGAGGACCACGGTTGTTCAACGTCCTCCCAGCGAGCATCAGAAATATTGCTGGAACAACCGTGAACATCTTCAAGAGGAAACTAGATTGTTTCCTTCAAGGAGTGCCGGACCAACCGGGCTGTGGTGGGTATGTGGGCCTGCGGGCCGCTCCAAGCAACAGCCTGGTGGACCAAACTCTCACAAGTCAAGCCTGACCTCGGGCCGGGCTTGGGGAGTAGAACTCCCAGAACCCCATCAACCAGGTATCAACCAGGCATCAACCAGGCATCTTGTATATATCTCAAAAAAAAAAGTTGGATATGGGCATTCCAATCTCTGCTGTAAAAGCCGCAATATTTCCGGAATTGAGGGAAGACAGAAGAACAGTCACTGACACATGAAGGCCAGAAAGCACGAGTATAAAGAGCTATGACATGTTTAGAACCGAGAATTCTATGTACGGGCAGCATAAAACATCCACTAGACAGTGTGATACTGTAATTGCCAGAATTATGCTGGGATATTTATATCTATGGTAGGTGGTTGCAGGTAATGAATTCCCCAATGGTGAACATTCCAATTGTCAACTATGTGGACTCTTCATTGACCTAAGAAAAGCCTTTGATACTGTTAATCACAACTACCTCTTACTTAAACTCCATCATTATGGAATCCGAGGCCTTGCCCTTGACTACATCCGATCCTATCTTAGTGACAGACACCAATATGTAACCATCAATGATACAACTTCTTCCACTCTACCAATTACCGTTGGAGTGCCACAGGGCAGCATCTTAGGACCTCTTCTATTTCTTATATATATAAACGATCTGCCTAATGTCTCTAATATTCTCAAACCTATATTGTTTGCTGACGATACAACCCTTATCTATTCAAACCTCAACCCACATACACTAAATAATGTTGTGAATAATGAATTAAAAAAAGTCCACTTATGGATGTCAACGAACAAACTAACATTAAACATCGAAAAGACTTACTACATCTTATTTGGAAGCAAATCATCAAATGCAATTCAGCTACAGATAGACAACATTAACATCAGTAATAAAAATGATGGCAAGTTTCTTGGCCTATTCCTAGACAAGAGACTCAACTTCAGCACCCACATTCAACACATAACTAAGAAAAAGTCTCTAAGACAGTTGGTATACTCTCCAAAATCAGATATTATGTTCCTAACTCTGCTCTCCTCTCACTATATTATGCACTAATCTACCCCTATCTTAATTATGGTATCTGTGCATGGGGGTCTACCACTGCAAACCACCTTAAGCCCATCATCACACAGCAAAAATCTGCTATCAGAATAATAACTAACTCTGCTTTCAGACAACACTCAGCTTCCTTGTTTAAATCCCTAAACTTGCTAAATATTAACTCCCTCCACACATTCTCTTGTGTCAATTACATTTACAAAACCCTGTTCTTAAATGCAAACCATGCTCTGAAACTCTCCCTGGACAGATGTAATAGGACCCATTATCACCACACCAGAAATAAATATCTCTTTGATATCTCCAGGGTCAAACTTAATCTGTGTAAACACTCTATGCAAATTACGGGACCTAGTCTATGGAACTCACTCCCTAGTGAATTGAAAAACTGTAAAACTTTTGCCTTATTTAAAAGCAAAACCAAAAAGTACCTAACTTCATCTTCTTAGTTTCCTACACTGAGCTTTAAATTTGCTCTGTACCTAGTGTTACCCAATCTCCTAATTTTTATGTAATATCAAACAACCTTATCATTGTGTTCATTGCTGTCTTCTTTTATGTGCTAGCCATATGCTGTATTGTGACTACCAATTTTTGTCAACTACCATTCAAGCTGTCATTGCAATCAATCTTATATTGTTTCTGCTGTATTGTGCCTACCAATTTTTGTCAACTACCATTCAAGCTGTCATAGCAATCAATCTTAGCTACCTATGTGCTTTAATATACTGTACCTACAATTTTCTCTCATCTTCTTTTTTTCATTCCATGTAACTGTTATCATTTTTTTGTCTATAAATTTTGCAAGTATTTACCTCCTTAAAATTTTCTTAGATTAAGGACCTGCCCGAAACGCTGCGCGTGCTAGTGGCTTTACAAGACTGTAATTACCATATTTGTATCCTCACATTCCTTATGTACATTCTTGTATATGCATAAATAAATAAATAAATAAATAAATAAATAAATGTGAACAAGAGCCTGGACATATTCTCCAACACTATATATGTGATTGTCGCTTCAAATTCAAATTTTCAAAATTATGCTGGGAAACTCCTTGTAACGTTTCTATTATTACGTAAATTATGGTGACAATAAACACACACACACACACATATATATATATATATATATATATATATATATATATATATATATATATATATATATATATATATATATATATATATATATATATATATATATATATATATATATATATATATATATATATATATTGTGACGGTAAAGCGTTGGTGTTCGGCTGTTTCAAAAGCTAGGGGCAGGGCCTCGTCACATAAACAAAAAAAAAAAAGAGAAAAGTTGGTCCTTTCGTCTATGGTAAGGTAATGGGAAGACACACAAAACACAAGTATATAAACAATGAAATTTTAATTACTCTAGAAAAACAAGACATGAATAAAGGCAATCTCATAAAAATAGGCAGGATAAGTCAACAAACAAAATAACATGAATAATCACTGGCAAATGAAAAGTTACGCTAAGACAAGTAAGTTACAGTGATAGCAAAATAAAATATGAGTGCTGGAATACTGGCTTCGAGCTGCCACCTCCCTTAGTACACGAAAGCCAAGGCTTAGTCTACTAGCGAGAGGTGTCAACTGCATGGAGCACTGAGATATTCTGACGAGACTGGCGCACTGCAGCCCAGACGTCGACTTGTGGTGGTGGCGGAGGGCAGGGGCGACGAGACACCAGCCAATCAGCAACAGGCAGGCAGAGGATGAGCAGTTAGCTGGTTACGGCGGTGGCCAGGTGTGCTGGGTACGATTTGCTCTCTGGGCAAAACGTTTGGCGATACTTGGTGGACGTATCTTGTATATAGTATCTTGTATATAGTATCTTGTATATATATATATATATATATATATATATATATATATATATATATATATATATATATATATATATATATATATATATATATATATATATATATATATATATATATATATATATATATGACTGAAAACTCACATCCCAGAAGTGACTCGAACCCATACTCCCAGGAGCAACGCAACTGGTAACTACAGGGCGCCTTAATCCACTTGACCATCACGGCCGGACAAAAGGAAGTGATAGCCGAAGCTATTTGAACCACTTCCCCGCCGGCAACTCGGATGGTAATCTTGGGCATAGCATTTCACCAAATCACCTCATTCTTTGGGGCACACGTGAGGAACACAAATGCGAACAAGCCTGAATGGTCCCCAGGACTATATGCGACTGAAAACTCACACCCCAGAAGTGACTCGAACCCATACTCCCAGGAGCAACGCAACTGGTAACTACAGGTAACTCACACTTCTGGGGTGTGAGTTTTCAGTCGCATATAGTCCTGGGGACCATTCAGGCTTGTTCGCATATATATATATATATATATATATATATATATATATATATATATATATATATATATATATATATATATATATATATATATATTAGTATATTTCGGTAGCAGTCTTTCCTGTAGACATATATTATTAAATATGACCGAAAAAGTATGATTAATAATTCTAACGCGAATTTTCTCGATCTTATCGTGCAGTGTCATTTTTATTTACTTTTTGTACTCCTAAGAGAATTGCGCATTACTGTATTTTTTGTATATAAGCCTACTAAGGTACTATCATATTTACTTTTAGCATAATATTAAGCTGCTGACCATAAGTAGGGTGGGAAAGCAACATAACAAAATGTATTATAGCAAGTAAGAAAGAAAATATAATTTTGCTCTAAAAGTACATATGGGTGTTGTTTTTTTGCATGTTTGAATACAAAATGCTAAACATTTGGGGACTGTAAAGTTCTGCCACCCAGATTCTGTTATGGTAATGAGAAACGAGTAACAGTTAATCAAATCCTTATTAGCAGAACTGAATCAGTCATCAAAGCAATCACATACACAAACACTTACGCTTAGCGGTATGACAATAGTTTTTTAGGTCAGTGAGCACAGATATTGATCAATCATGACTGCAGCATAAACGCATAAGAGGACCTTAATAGGTCTTAAAGGCCACTTAACCAGACAGATAATGACATGTGAGAATTGGTCTCAACAAATTCCAGCTTAGTCTGTAAAACTGGAAACTTACTTCCAAGTAGCTGCAAGCAAATTTGAGCGTCAGAAGACAGACTTATTTGACTGCATTAGCTGACACTAAACCATCAAAGGAAGATCTAGATAACATCATGGACAACTTGACCCAGTATGAAGACGATATTCAGACCAACTAAGATCCATACACAGCCATGATAGCACAATATAAAAATACTACAGCAACTTATCTGTTGCACCAAATGTAATGCCATCACAGCCATAACTCCCCAAACTACCTTTACCAACATGAAAGGTGATAGAGTAAAGTCTGTCTGCCCCGTAAAGGTAGGGAAAGACGTTTACTATAAATTGGTCGATCAACCTCCACCCAGAAACCAATCTGATTCCCGACAAAGTTTTAGTTTGGAGGCAGAATCTTTAATTAATTCACTCAGCACTAAGGTGATACAACAGCTGCAGAATGGATTTTAAAACTTGACCTTCAGCGCAAAGTACACATGTCTGCCATGTGTTCACACTACAAAAAGACATGTTGACCAAACCACACACTAGAAAGTTGACTAGAAAGTCAGCATATTTCAGCCACATTATTGTGACTCCTCGTCTGCACAAAAAAGACATATTATCTCTATAAAAGATATGTTATGGCTTAAAGAATGTTGCCACCCGTCTGAGGACACACTGCAAAATCTTTTCTCTTTCACAGAGAAAGAGTTCACACGTCTCCTCGGCTAGGAGACAAAACAAAAACATCCAAAATACTTGCACAAGGCCAAAGCAGCACAAAATGCAACAAAATAGACGCTAAGTAGCATAGACATTTATGCAGTGATTCCATCAAGAGCTTATTAATACTAATAGCATCCAAGCCCACAAAGCCAAAGGCTGCAACAAGCTGGTCTCCTACACCAGGGAGTGTGAAGCGTTCACTGAGGGCCACACCGTCACACACCACCACCACACCTGCAACACACACCTGGGAGTGTGAAGTGTTCTCTGAGGGCCACACCGTCACACACCACCACCACACCTGCAACACACACCTGGGAGTGTGAAGCGTTCACTGAGGGCCACACCATCACACACCACCACCACACCTGCAACACACACCTGGGAGTGTGAAGCGTTCCCTGAGGGCCACACCGTCACACACCACCACCACACCTGCAACACACACCTGGGAGTGTGAAGCGTTCCTTGAGGGCCACACCGTCACACACCACCACCACACCTGCAACACACACCTGGGAGTGTGAAGCGTTCCTTGAGGGCCACACCGTCACACACCACCACCACACCTGCAACACACACCTGGGAGTACATGCTATCACATCAAGCTGATTATCTACTCCATGGATAGGAGTCTGTTCCAAACTGTCTGTTCTGCCAAGAAGAACATTTAGTGTATCAATGTCCTACATATACCGACTGTTCCAGTATAATTGACAGTTAAAGCAACTAAAGTACACGTTGCTTGAGAAAGCATGATCCTACAATGTGTACAACTGAACAAAGAATTTGCCAAATATGCAGGAAGGGTTAATGCCGTATTAATACCGTTAATGCTGTATTAATACCGTTAATGCCGTACTTCACTTACTGTGTGGAGACTAACAACAATGCAGGTCAATCTGCAAAACCTAAACTAAAGGAGACAACCTCGGCAACAGTACAGTTCTGTAGGGTACAAAGTAATGTAAATACTTTGATGGCAAAATCTGCTGCAGTGGCTGCTTTGTCTACAGTAAAGTTAACTGAATACAACAATGGAACTTGAATCCATACTGAAGGGTTGTTTGATTGGGGTTCCCAGAGAACCTTTATCACAAAGATATTAGCGGATGATCAGCAGGTTTACACTGTGCAAACACTCACCTTAAATATTTCTGGACATTTGACCAACATGGTCACCTAGTGTGAGATTTTGTCTTTTTGTGATTCCTTTCGTTAAGAAAAGATTGAACATTAATACAAATGTCCTCAGTTAGAAAGGAAATAACCAGAACAGCTTATACATTAAGACTGAAAACAGACAGACGAGAGCAAACGCCTGGGTTCCAAACCATTGGAATCGTAATCCACTAGGTCGTTGAGCTCCTCTGTTGCACGGGCAATAATAAGGGCAGCTCTCCGGGTCTCACACCATATTTGATTTGATGTGTGTGGCTATCAATCGGGTTCGAATCCAGAAGCAGACCTTCATTACAGATTGTAAGGACAGGTCAACATGTTTCAATATTATTGACCCACATATATTGCAAGGTATTAACATAGACAGTTTCTTTGGCAACACTAATTATTTATTCATGAAGAACTAAATCTAATACAAAACAACAATATTGATGTTGGGTTAATGTCCGCAAGTGACACGTTAAAGACAGCTAAGTGACACGTTAAAGACAACTAAGTGACACGTTAAAGACAGCTAAGTGACACGTTAAAGACAACTAAGTGACACGTTAAAGACAGCTAAGTGACACGTTAAAGACAACTAAGTGACACGTTAAAGACAACTAAGTGACACGTTAAAGACAGCTAAGTGACACGTTAAAGACAACTAAGTGACACGTTAAAGACAACTAAGTGACACGTTAAAGACAACTAAGTGACACGTTAAAGACAGCTAAGTGACACGTTAAAGACAACTAAGTGACACGTTAAAGATAACTAAGTGACACGTTAAAGACAACTAAGTGACACGTTAAAGACAACTAAGTGACACGTTAAAGACAACTAAGTGACACGTTAAAGACAACTAAGTGACACGTTAAAGACAACTAAGTGACACGTTAAAGACAACTAAGTGACACGTTAAAGACAACTAAGTGACACGTTAAAGACAACTAAGTGACACGTTAAAGACAGCTAAGTGACACGTTAAAGACAACTAAGTGACACGTTAAAGACAACTAAGTGACACGTTAAAGACAGCTAAGTGACACGTTAAAGACAACTAAGTGACACGTTAAAGATAACTAAGTGACACGTTAAAGACAACTAAGTGACACGTTAAAGACAACTAAGTGACACGTTAAAGACAACTAAGTGACACGTTAAAGACAACTAAGTGACACGTTAAAGACAACTAAGTGACACGTTAAAGACAACTAAGTGACACGTTAAAGACAACTAAGTGACACGTTAAAGACAGCTAAGGGACACGTTAAAGACAACTAAGTGACACGTTAAAGATAACTAAGTGACACGTTAAAGACAACTAAGTGACACGTTAAAGACAACTAAGTGACACGTTAAAGACAACTAAGTGACACGTTAAAGACAACTAAGTGACACGTTACAGACAACTAAGTGACACGTTAAAGACAGCTAAGGGACACGTTAAAGACAACTAAGTGACACGTTAAAGACAACTAAGTGACACGTTAAAGACAACTAAGTGACACGTTAAAGACAACTAAGTGACACGTTAAAGACAACTAAGTGACACGTTACAGACAACTAAGTGACACGTTAAAGACAGCTAAGGGACACGTTAAAGACAACTAAGTGACACATTAAAGACAACTCATCAACAGCCAAGTTCAGCACAGACTCGTGTATGTGCCGCTCTCAAGTATAACATCAGGCTCCTATCAGTTGTCACCTTGTGCTGAATAATTGAACTAACTGAACAATGTGTGTGCTCACTTAGGACTCAAATTGCAATTAAAACACTTGCAGCACTTTGCAATTAAATAACAATGAAAGCAAAGTAAGGCAATGGGGGGATATGTAACAAGAGAGCAGCACATAGAACAATATGAACATCATAACAGCATGAACAAACCAGACAGGCGATGCAAGACAATGAAAAATTCTAACCAGAGGGACAGGTCAAGGGTCACAGAGTCACGAGGTGGTCAGAGTTGATGTCGTCATGATTACAGGGATTAACCCCTCCACATCACAGACAACCCCTCGTGTTCAGCTGGGGTACAGCAGGCGGTCACGGCCAGGACAGTAGTGGGAGAAGTCCAGCAGGACGGTGTGGGGCGGACACTGAGAGAGGGAGCAGGTCACGGCCAGGACAGTAGTGGGAGAAGCCCAGCAGGACGGTGTGGGGGGGGACACTGAGAGAGGGAGCAGGTCACGGCCAGGACAGTAGTGGGAGAAGTCCAGCAGGACGGTGTGGGGGGGGGGGACACTGAGAGAGGGAGCAGGTCACGGCCAGGACAGTAGTGGGAGAAGCCCAGCAGGACGGTGTGGGGGGACACTGAGAGAGGGAGCAGGTCACGGCCAGGACAGTAGTGGGAGAAGTCCAGCAGGACGGTGTGGGGCGGACACTGAGAGAGGGAGCAGGTCACGGCCAGGACAGTAGTGGGAGAAGCCCAGCAGGACGGTGTGGGGGGACACTGAGAGAGGGAGCAGGTCACGGCCAGGACAGTAGTGGGAGAAGTCCAGCAGGACGGTGTGGGGGGACACCGAGAGAGGGAGCAGGTCACGGCCAGGAAAGTAGTGGGAGAAGCCCAGCAGGACGGTGTGGGGCGGACACTGAGAGAGGGAGCAGGTCACGGCCAGGACAGTAGTGGGAGAAGCCCAGCAGGACGGTGTGGGGCGGACACTGAGAGAGGGAGCAGGTCACGGCCAGGACAGTAGTGGGAGAAGCCCAGCAGGACGGTGTGGGGCGGACACTGAGAGAGGGAGCAGGTCACGGCCAGGACAGTAGTGGGAGAAGCCCAGCAGGACGGTGTGGGGCGGACACTGAGAGAGGGAGCAGGTCACGGCCAGGACAGTAGTGGGAGAAGCCCAGCAGGACGGTGTGGGGGGACACCGAGAGAGAGAACATAATCTCAAGGTCATTGTGGAACACTATTGGAGTAAGTGCGCTTGTCTTAGTGATATTGAGTCTACCGTCCCCATTGCCCTGGTGACCTAGTGTCCGTAATTATCCAGTACTCCTCCCCCCGTCCGTCCGTCCCTTGTTGAGGTGTTAGTATTGGGTGTGTCCCGCTTTATTCCTCTGTACTGTATAGTTGCCCAAGTGGTGAGGACTATTCCAGTGGCAGGCCAGGGTCCTTGTACCACTCAGTGGTCCCTTACACCTGTCCGGGTAGTAGTAGTACCTCAGTAGTAGTACCTCTCCCTGAGTAGTAACTCAGGGTGGTGGCAGCGTTACTTGGTAACTCATACGAAGGCTCTAGCAACTAATATTTCTATCTCTCTCACTCTCATTCGTTCTCGCCCTCGCTCACTCGCTCTCCCTCACTTGCTCTTCCTTACTCTCCCTCGCCTTCTCTCTCTCGCATTTCTCTCTCTCGCATTTCTCTCTTTCTCTGTCTCCCCCCCCCCCCTCCCTCCCTCCTGTAAGAAGTTTCCTCCGCAGTTCTCAGTCTATATTGAATAATTGTTAAGGTGCTCGTATACCGGAGCGAGTGTTAATATATTACAAGATCGGTAGAGCATCCGTTGTTACAACACAAGTAGCGGGGTTTGTCCTGGTTATTGTTGTGAGGTCATGGTGGATGGTTGTGAGGTCATGGTGGATGGTTGTGGGGTCATGGTGGATGGTTGTGGGGTCATGGTGGATGGTTGTGAGGTTATGGTGGATGGTTGTGGGGTCATGGTGGATGGTTGTGGGGTCATGGTGGATGGCTGTGAGGTTATGGTGGATGGTTGTGGGGTCATGGTGGATGGTTGTGAGGTCATGGTGGATGGCTGTGAGGTCATGGTGGATGGTTGTGAGGTCATGGTGGATGGTTGTGGGGTCATGGTGGATGGTTGTGAGGTCATGGTGGATGGTTGTGGGGTCATGGTGGATGGTTGTGGGGTCATGGTGGATGGTTGTGGGGTCATGGTGGATGGTTGTGAGGTCATGGTGGATGGTTGTGGGGTCATGGTGGATGGTTGTGGGGTCATGGTGGATGGTTGTGAGGTCATGGTGGATGGTTGTGGGGTCATGGTGGATGGTTGTGGGGTCATGGTGGATGGTTGTGGGGTCATGGTGGATGGTTGTGGGGTCATGGTGGATGGTTGTGAGGTCATGGTGGATGGTTGTGAGGTCATGGTGGATGGTTGTGGGGTCATGGTGGATGGTTGTGGGGTCATGGTGGATGGTTGTGAGGTCATGGTGGATGGTTGTGGGGTCATGGTGGATGGTTGTGGGGTCATGGTGGATGGTTGTGAGGTCATGGTGGATGGTTGTGGGGTCATGGTGGATGGTTGTGAGGTCATGGTGGATGGTTGTGAGGTCATGGTGGATGGTTGTGGGGTCATGGTGGATGGTTGTGGGGTCATGGTGGATGGTTGTGGGGTCATGGTGGATGGTTGTGAGGTCATGGTGGATGGTTGTGGGGTCATGGTGGATGGTTGTGAGGTCATGGTGGATGGTTGTGGGGTCATGGTGGATGGTTGTGGGGTCATGGTGGATGGTTGTGGGGTCATGGTGGATGGTTGTGGGGTCATGGTGGATGGTTGTGAGGTCATGGTGGATGGTTGTGTGGTCATGGTGGATGGTTGTGAGGTCATGGTGGATGGTTGTGAGGTCATGGTGGATGGTTGTGAGGTCATGGTGGATGGTTGTGGGGTCATGGTGGATGGTTGTGGGGTCATGGTGGATGGTTGTGTGGTCATGGTGGATGGTTGTGAGGTCATGGTGGATGGTTGTGAGGTCATGGTGGATGGTTGTGGGGTCATAGTGGATGGTTGTGAGGTCATGGTGGATGGTTGTGGGGTCATGGTGGATGGTTGTGGGGTCATGGTGGATGGTTGTGGGGTCATGGTGGATGGTTGTGAGGTCATGGTGGATGGTTGTGGGGTCATAGTGGATGGTTGTGGGGTCATGGTGGATGGTTGTGAGGTCATAATGGATGGTTGTGGGGTCATGGTGGATGGTTGTGGGGTTATGGTGGATGGTTGTGAGGTCATGGTGGATGGTTGTGAGGTCATGGTGGATGGTTGTGGGGTCATGGTGGATGGTTGTGAGGTCATAATGGATGGTTGTGGGGTCATGGTGGATGGTTGTGGGGTCATGGTGGATGGTTGTGAGGTCATGGTGGATGGTTGTGAGGTCATGGTGGATGGTTGTGGGGTCATGGTGGATGGTTGTGGGGTCATAGTGGATGGTTGTGAGGTCATGGTGGATGGTTGTGGGGTCATGGTGGATGGTTGTGGGGTCATGGTGGATGGTTGTGGGGTCATGGTGGATGGTTGTGAGGTCATGGTGGATGGTTGTGGGGTCATAGTGGATGGTTATGGGGTCATAGTGGATGGTTGTGAGGTCATGGTGGATGGTTGTGGGGTCATGGTGGATGGTTGTGGGGTCATAGTTTGTCGGAAAACGCGACACCATTTACTAATATACAATACAATAAGCAGATAATATTGCTGCTGGGTTGTATAAACAAGTTAACTCATAGAAAATGTAGCCTGTAGTGGAATTTTCCGTCAATAGAAAACGGGATATCATTGCCACGTCGCTACTAACTTCAGCAGCTATTCTGCTGGGAATTATTCTTAATACAACAGTCTCGGGACTGTGAACGACATAAAAACATTTCACTTGCATCACCTTAATTATTAGTACCAAAATAAAGTATATATGACTTTTCTACCACTTCTTGACAGCTGGAGAAGAGAGTCAGTGGTGGAGGAGCGGTCAGCCATATTGCAGGAGTCGCAATAGGGTAGTAGGGTACCAAGTCGCAGGAGCAGACCAGCTCCAATAACACTCCCTTGGAGGTAGTGTTATGGTCCCTGGATGTGAGGGAGACGTTATGGTCCCTGGCTGTGTGGGAGAGGTTATGGTCCCTGGCTGTGAGGGAGAGGTTATGGTCCCTGGCTGTGAGGGAGAGGGTATGGTCCCTGGCTGTGAGGGAGAGGTTATGGTCCCTGGCTGTGAGAGAGAGGTTATGGTCCCTGACTGTGTGGGAGAGGTTATGGTCCCTGGCTGTGAGGGAGAGGTTATGGTCCCTGGCTGTGAGGGAGAGGTTATGGTCCCCGGCTGTGTGGGAGTGGTTATGGTCCCTGGCTGTGAGGGAGACGTTATGGTCCCTGGCTGTGTGGGAGAGGTTATGGTCCCCGGCTGTGTGGGAGTGGTTATGGTCCCTGGCTGTGTGGGAGACGTTATGGTCCCTGGCTGTGAGGGAGACGTTATGGTCCCTGGCTGTGAGGGAGAGGTTATGGTCCCTGGCTGTGAGGGAGAGGTTATGGTCCCTGGCTGTGAGGGAGAGGTTATGGTCCCCGGCTGTGTGGGAGTGGTTATGGTCCCTGGCTGTGAGGGAGAGGTTATGGTCCCTGGCTGTGAGGGAGAGGTTATGGTCCCCGGCTGTGTGGGAGTGGTTATGGTCCCTGGCTGTGTGGGAGTGGTTATGGTCCCTGGCTGTGTGGGAGTGGTTATGGTCCCTGGCTGTGTGGGAGAGGTTATGGTCCCCGGCTGTGTGGGAGTGGTTATGGTCCCTGGCTGTGTGGGAGAGGTTATGGGCCCTGGCTGTGAGGGAGAGGTTATGGTCCCTGGCTGTGAGGGAGAGGTTATGGGCCCTGGCTGTGAGGAAGAGGTTATGGTCCCTGGCTGTGAGGAAGAGGTTATGGTCCCTGGCTGTGAGGGAGAGGTTATGGGCCCTGGCTGTGAGGGAGAGGTTATGGTCCCTGGCTGTGAGGAAGAGGTTATGGTCCCTGGCTGTGAGGGAGAGGTTATGGTCCCTGGCTGTGTGGGAGAGGTTATGGTCCCTGGCTGTGAGGGAGAGGTTATGGTCCCTGGCTGTGAGGGAGAGGTTATGGTCCCTGGCTGTGAGGGAGAGGTTATGGGACCTGATATTTACCCTTTCGTCAATTAATATCTATCAGTCACGTACACAGTGGAATTTCATAGTTTCAAAAGTGACTGAAATGTATATTTGGACAGTTCCTTGGACTTAATATTTGCCGGAACACTTCCCTGCGACCTTGTGACCCCTGCCCCCCCCTTCACCAACCCCCCAAATGGGGCAGAAAATGTTGATATTTTTTTTAATTTTGAAATTTTACAGACATGAATGATGAAATGCACTTCCATTCACACCGCTTCACTCTCCCAATTTTATTTCCTTTCTGCTTAAAAACTTCAAAAAATATCACTCGAGTAAAGTTTTTAACGTTGGAAAATACGACTTCCTTTAATACCACTGACACCTTCTGTACTCTACTGAAGGTTATTTAATGTTAGGTTAGATTAGGTCTGGTCAGGTTATGTTAGGTGAGGTCGGGTCGGGTCATGGCAGGTTATGTTAGGTCAGGTCATGTGTGTAATGTTGGGCCCTTCTAACCACTCCTCGGAGTCTCTAAAACTAAGGAGGTTGATGTTGCCCTCCTGTGTCAGGTTAGTTTGGTTGAATCTATACCTCCGCTTATTTTGTGGTTGACCTTGGCTAGGCCAAGGGGCCGGGCCCGCCCTAACTAGAGGGTCTCTCAAGGATTTACCTTCCATGCTGATCATGGGTGGTGGATCGTTATGAAATTCTGGTCACTCGGGGTGTTCCTCGCAGGTCTCTCTTAACCAGGTCCAGACTACCTACATCTTCTCCTTGAGTTGTTTCACTTGACCTGGAAAAAAAACAGGGTAGGAAGAATCCATCTCTTGTTCTCAGTCCTCGGCCTAGGTGGTTCAAGGAATTGGGTCCTTGTCTTCCCTTGCAGTTTGTGCCTTGGCGGTGTGCAGAATCTCTTCAGGATACCCACTATCCCTGAACTGAAGTAGACAGCTTAATTATTTCTGACTCCCTATCCTCACTACGAGCAATAAACAGTTTGCAATCAAGTAATAACGTGCTTGTCTTGGAAGCTAGACGTAGATATGTAAGAATACTTAGCAAGAGGGTAAATATAAAAATGTTGTGGATTCCTTCTCACATTGGCATGCAGGAACATGACAAAGTTGACGCCCGGCTGCAGTAAATAAAGACAGTATTGAATGGAATCTTGAGTTATCAAATAGGTCCCTTAAAAGTGTCATTAGACGAGAACTCCTAGATGGATTTGAAGAAAGTAGAACAGTGCAAACTGGAACTAGTAGGTCCATTGTTCATCACAATGAAATGTGTGAAGTAAAACATGTGTATGGGGCAAGTAACAAAGTCAGTAGACTAACAGATGTTGTCACAGCTCGTATAAGACTTGGCTACAAGTATCTCTGGCAGTTCGGCTTGTATAGGGATCTAGATGAAGTAAAGTGTAAAGTGTGTGGACATAGGCAGGGACACACACTCGAACACTATATCTTGGATTGTTGTAAAATTGAGCCTTTTAGAGATAAGTCTAAGCTCACTCTGTATGATATGGCAACCTATCTTATTACCATGGATAAATTACCTGAAATCCTTGCACTGTACCCACATTTTGCTTCCAGTAGATGAACGACATATGAGATTCAGAAACAAGTAGTGTATTGTGAGGACTAATAATAAACAGTAGCTCCCCTATGACTCTGTAATATCCCCATTGGCCAAACTATTATGTATTAACGATAAGACCTACCATTAATGTATGATGACTTACTGTAAATATGTAGCTCTTGTAATAGCACTTTCTCTGTAACTAGCTGACATTGTATCTATAAGGTGTGAAGGATTGAAGAAATTGTTTATGTAATAATCTAAGATGAGGTCTGATAAAGACCTTTTGTGCCCTCTGTAATGCTTTTGCGCTACCGCTCACAGGATGAGTATGGGGGTGCACAATAAACTAGCCGCCTTCGGCGGCAACAATCAACCTGAACATGTCCCACAGGTTTTTTTAGCTGGGGATCCAGGGTTTCTTCTGTGCTATTTATCCTCTTTAAGCGTAGGGCAGGACCCTTCTTAATACAGGTAAATGTACCAAAAGGTGGGATCTCTTTCACCCAGAACTGTGCAAGAACTCTTTAAATAAGAATGAATGTTTCAGCACACAATGTCAAGCTTTTCATATAAAAGGTACTAAACGAATAAGACAGACAAACCACCTCGATGAAAGCAGCCACAACATTATTTACCAGGATGATTTTTTAGCAAGAGGAGGAGGAGAAGAATGGCTAAAAATGACTCTACCATCAACTCGGTCAAATGTTAGAGAGGACGCAAACACAGTGGCCTCCTTACCAGAGCCTCAGATATTAACACCAAGTAAAGCATCCAGCACTTCCACTAACACGATAACATCATTTTTATTTGCTAACATTCAGGGTATAAAAACACGCAAATGTAACAAAGTGCATTTCATAGATGGCCTCTTACATGAGGCAAATGCAGTGTTTGTAGCCCTAACGGAAACTCTCACAAAGGACTACCATGATGGTGAAATATGGATCTCGGAGTACAATCTTTTCAGATGTGACAGGAAACACAGGCTACAGGGTGGGGTCAGCCTGTACACCACAGGCTACAGGGAGGGGTCAGCCTGTACACCACAGGCTACAGGGTGGGGTCAGCCTGTACACCACAGGCTACAGGGTGGGGTCAGCCTGTACACCACAGGCTACAGGGAGGGGTCAGCCTGTACACCACAGGCTACAGGGAGGGGTCAGCCTGTACACCACAGGATACAGGGAGGGGTCAGCCTGTACACCATAGGCTACAGGGAGGGGTCAGCCTGTACACCACAGGCTACAGGGTGGAGTCAGCCTCTACATCAAAGACACACTCATCTGTACTGAGCTGCTAAACACCACAAATGATATGGTGGAAGTGGATATGATGGAAGAATCAAAATAGAGATGTTAAATGTAGTTATTGTCCTTGTATATAAGTCACCGGAGGCAAATCATCAGCAGTTTAAAGACCAACTAATGAAAATAGAACACTGCTTGGAAAGCCTCACAAATCCAGCCCCAAACATTATCCTGCTTGGGGGACTTCAACCTACGGCACCTGAAATGGAAGATCATAGCTGATACGGTTGAATCAGAGAGAATTCCAGGAAGTAGCCTAAATGAACAGGCACATGCAAATGACCTGTTACAGGTGTGCGACAGATTTGCCTTAAACCAGCAAATAGTAGAACCAACTAGGAAGGAGAACACGCTGGACCTCATTTTCACTAATAATGATGAATTGATCCGGGATATAATGATTACAAATACCTGTTACTCAGATCACAACTTAACTGAAGTTATGACAACTATGGGGAATGGACCTTCAAAACCAGTCCAGATTCCCGATAGAGGAGATTTCAGCAAATTTAACTTCAACAATAAACAGATAAACTGGGAACAAATAAACCAAGACACATTTATTTCACAGAAATAAACTGGGAAGAGCAGCTAGAAAATGCAAACCTGAACCAGTGCCTGGAAAAAATAAGCTCAGTGGCACTAGAAATATGTTCAAACCGCATACCCCTAAGAAAAAAGAGAAAGAGATGCAGATTGGAACGGGAACGCCGTTCCCTATATAGGCGAAGAAAACGAATCGCGGAACAACTTGAGAGTCGCACCCTATCTCAAGAACGGCGAAGAAGGTTAGGTAGAGAAATAGAAACAATTGAACTCAAGCTACAAGAATCATACAAAACCCAGGAAAGGCAAATAGAGCAAAAGGCCATCAGTGAAATAGAGAGAAATCCGAAATATTTCTTTTCCTATGCAAAATCAAGATCAAAAACTACATCTAGTATCGGGCCCCTGCGAAAGGGAGATGGAACTTTCACTGATGACAACAAAGAAATGAGCGAAATACTGAGGAATCAGTACGACTCTGTTTTCAGCGAGCCACATAACATACTGAAGATTGATAACTCAAATGAATTTTTCATGGATATGATACCAACATCAAATCATATATCAGCTGTCACCCTATCCCCACTGGATTTTGAAGAAGCCATAGACAGTATGCCTATGCACTCTGCCCCAGGCCCTGACTCTTGGAACTCTATGTTCATCAACAACTGTAAACAAACACTATCGCAGGTTCTTCACATTCTTTGGAGACAAAGCCTAGATACTGGCGTTATCCCTGACATACTAAAAACAGCAGAGATAGCACCACTCCATAAAGGAGGAAATAAGGCAGAGACAAAAAATTACAGATCGATAGCACTAACATCGCACATCATAACAATCTTTGAGAGAGTGCTAAGAAGTAAGATCACAAAATACATGGAATCACAGCAACTCCATAACCCCGGACAACATGGTTTCAGAACAGGGCGCTCTTGCCTGTCGCAGTTGCTGGACCACTATGACATGGCATTAGATGCTATGGAAGACAAACAAAACGCTGATGTAATTTACACAGATTTCGCAAAAGCCTTTGACAAATGTGACCATGGTGTTATTGCACATAAAATGCGTTCAAAAGGAATTACTGGAAAAGTAGGCAGATGGATCTACAATTTCCTGACTAACAGAACCCAATGTGTAATAGTCAACAAAATAATATCCAGCCCATCAACCGTGAAGAACTCAGTCCCCCAGGGTACTGTGCTTGCTCCAGTACTTTTTCTCATCCTCATATCGGATATAGACAAGGACACAACCTTTAGTACTGTATCATCCTTTGCAGAGGACACTAGGACCTTCATGAGAGTTGGCAACATAGAGGACGCGGTAAACCTCCAATCAGATGTAGATCAGGTCTTTCTATGGGCTACAGAAAATAACGTGGTGTTTAACGAAGATAAGTTCCAGCTCATGCGCTACGGAAAAAAATGAAAATATAAAAACGGAAACCACGAATAAAACTCCGTCAAATCATAACATAGAACGGAAAGGCAATGTAAAGGATCTAGGTGTACTCATGTCGGAAGACCTTACCTTTAAAGAACACAATAAAGTAGCTGTCACAACTGCAAGAAAAATGACAGGTTGGATAACAAGAACCTTTCACACTAGAGATGCTATACCGATGATGATACTCTTCAAGACGCTTGTGCTCTCTAGAGTGGAGTACTGCTGCACAATGACAGCCCCTTTCAAAGCTGGAGAAATTGCTGACCTGGAGAGCGTGCAGAGATCCTTTACTGCTAGAATCCACTCAGTAAAACATCTAAACTATTGAGACCGACTAAAGAGCCGAAAACTGTATTCTCTTGAGCGCAGGCGGGAGAGATACATAATAATTTACACATGGATAATAGTAGAGGGGCTGGTCCCTAACCTGCACACAGAAATAACAGCACATGAGACCAGAAGGCATGGCAGGATGTACTCTAAGACAGAACTCTATCAACATCAGAGGCCCGAGACTGTTCAACACGCTTCCACTACACATAAGGGACATAACTGGCCGACCCCTCACAGTGTTCAAGAGAGAACTTGACAAACATCTCCAAAGGATACCTGATCAACCAGGCTGTGACTCATACGTCAGGCTGCGAGCAGCCGCATCCAACAGCCTGGTTGACCAGTCCAGCAACGAGGAGGCCTGGTCGACGACCGGGCCGAGGGGTCGCTGAGCCCCGGAATCACCTCAAGGTAGTGCAAGCGAGTATGGTAGAGATGTTTTGAGTGTTCGAGGGGTGACTCGAGTCAAACCTTTGATAGGTATGGAGATTTATTGATGTTACGGCCACTTTGTGCCAGTAACCGGGTTGTTGCTGTTATAACCTCTTCTTCTATATCAACCCCAAGACGGTGGTTAACTTTCAAGAACTGGCTGTCAGGTATTAGTGCAGAGAATTAAAGGGGGGATGAACACAATCACACCTTCACCAATATATTAACACCTTCATCACTATGTATAAATGATATTAAAGTATTACTACACGTATTTACAAAGTGTCGCTTTCACTCTTTTACTCTCTTGGTTAAAATGTGACCCATCACCGTTTTCAGTAATTGGCATATTTTCGGTATAAAAAATCCTAATTTCAAACTGCAAACATGTACAGAGAGCCAGAATTTGGCTCCAAAATATGGCTCAGGATTCAGATTTGAGATATTTGGGATGTTTTGAAAACTGCAGGGGGGTTTGGGTAAAATGTGACCCATCGCCGTTTTCATTAATTGGTATATTTTCGGTATAAAAAGTCGTAATTTCAAACTGCGAATACGTGCAGAGAGCCAGAATTTAGCTCCAAAATGTGGCCCAGGCATTGAATTTGGGATGTTTGGGATATTTTGAAAATTGCAGGGGGGGTTTGGGCAAAATGTGACCCACCGCCGCTTTCAGTAATTGGTATAATTTCGTTATAAAAAGTCGTAATTTCAAACTGCAAATATGTGTAGAGAGCCAGAATTTGGCTTGAAAATATGGCCCAGGAATCGTATTTGGGATATTTTGAAAACTGCAGGGGGCAGGGGGGGGGGGGCAAAATGTGACCCAGCGCCGTTTTTAGTAATTTTCAGTATTACTTTTGAAATAGGTGTTAGTATTGATCACGGTGATCATTACTAACACACAGTAGGTGGTAGCATTGTCATTGTGTGAAAGTGGTATCCTTTAGCATGGGTACAGTGTGCATCGTTACTGCAAACATATTTCCAGTAATGTTGCAGATGACAGGTCTTTGTTAAGACGTAATGGACTTGACTGTATAACATCAGTATGGTACATTTTATGTGTTTTTAAAATTACGTATATGAAGGTCCTTTGTTGTTGTTTTAGCAGATTTTCCATAATTTGGGAATTCCTTAAAAATCCAAATTTATTTGTGTGTGTGTATGCGTGTGTGTGTGTGTGTATGCGTGTGTGTGTGTGTGTGTGTGTATGCGTGTGTGTGTGTATGTATGTGTGTGTGTGTGTGTGTGTGTGTGTGTATGTATGCGTGTGTGTGTGTGTGTGTGTATGCGTGTGTGTGTGTGTGTGTGTGTATGCGTGTGTGTGTGTGTGTGTGTGTGTGTATGCGTGTGTGTGTGTGTGTGTGTGTGTGCGTGTGTGTGTGTATGTATGTGTGTGTGTGTGTGTGTGTGTGTGTGTATGTATGCGTGTGTGTGTGTATGTGTGTGTGTGTGTGTGTGTGTGTGTATGTATGCGTGTGTGTGTGTGTGTGTGTGTGTGTGTGTGTGTGTGTGTGTGTGTGTGTGTGTGTGTGTGTGTATGTATGTGTGTGTGTGTATGTATGCGTGTGTGTGTGTGTGTGTGTGTACTCACCTATATGTACTCACCTATATGTGCTTGCAGGATCGAGCATTGACTCTTGGATCCCGCCTTTCGAGCATCGGTTGTTTACAGCAATGACTCCTGTCCCATTTCCCTATCATACCTGGTTTTAAAATTATGAATAGTATTTGCTTCCACAACCTGTTCCTGAAGTGCATTCCATTTCCCCACTACTCTCACGCTAAAAGAAAACTTCCTTACATCTCTGTGACTCATCTGAGTTTCAAGCTTCCATCCATGTCCTCTCGTTCTGTTACTATTCCGTGTGAACATTTCGTCTATGTCCACTCTGTCAATTCCTCTGAGTATCTTATACGTTCCTATCATGTCCCCCCTCTCCCTTCTTCTTTCTAGTGTCGTAAGGCACAGTTCCCTCAGGCGCTCTTCATACCCCATCCCTCGTAGCTCTGGGACGAGTCTCGTTGCAAACCTCTGAACCTTTTCCAGTTTCATTATATGCTTCTTCAGATGGGGACTCCATGATGAGGCGGCATACTCTAAGACTGGCCTTACGTAGGCAGTGTAAAGCGCCCTAAATGCCTCCTTACTTAGGTTTCTGAATGATGTTCTAACTTTTGCCAGTGTAGAGTACGCTGCTGTCGTTATCCTATTAATATGTGCCTCAGGAGATAGATTAGGTGTTACGTCCACCCCCAGGTCTCTTTCACGCGTCGTTACAGGTAGGCTGTTCCCCTTCATTGTGTACTGTCCCTTTGGTCTCCTATCTCCTAGTCCCATTTCCATAACTTTACATTTGCTCGTGTTGAATTCTAGTAGCCATTTCTCTGACCATCTCTGCAATCTGTTCAGGTCCTCTTGGAGGATCCTGCAATCCTCATCTGTCACAACTCTTCTCATCAACTTTGCATCATCCGCAAACATCGACATGTAGGACTCTACGCCTGTAAACATGTCGTTAACATACACAAGAAATAGAATTGGTCCCAGCACCGATCCTTGTGGTACTCCACTTGTTACTGTTCGCCAGTCCGACTTCTCGCCCCTTACCGTAACTCTTTGGCTCCTTCCTGTTAGGTAGTTCCTTATCCATTCTAGGACCTTTCCCCCCACCCCCGCCTGCCTCTCGAGCTTGAACAGCAGTCTCATGTGCGGTACTGTATCAAAGGCTTTTTGGCAGTCCAGAAATATGCAGTCTGCCCAACCATCTCTGTCCTGTCTTATCCTCGTTATTTTATCATAGAATTCCAGAAGGTTTGTTAGGCACGATTTCCCTGTCCAGAACCCATGTTGATGTTTGTTCACAAACCTAATGTTCTCCAGGTGTGCAACCAGTCGTAGCCTAATTATTCTTTCCAGTATTTTACAGGGGATGCTTGTCAGTGATACAGGTCTGTAGTTAAGTGCCTCCTCCCTATCTCCTTTCTTGAAGATCGGCACGACATTTGCCTTCTTCCAGCAACTGGGCAATTCTCCTGACATAAGTGACTCATTAAAGATCATTGCCAGAGGCACGCTGAGGGCCTGTGCTGCTTCTTTTAGTATCCACGGTGATACTTTGTCTGGTCCAACTGCTTTAGTTGCATCTAGAGTTGTCAACTGTTTCATTACCTCCTCTGCTGTCACCTCTATATCTGATAGTCTTTCATCTAGGGTAACCCCTTCCAACAATGGGAGCTGCTCAGGCTCGGTAGTGAACACTCCATGGAAACTGGCATTCAGTGCCTCGCAGATTTCCTTGTCACTTTCAGTATATGCCCCCTCTGTCTTCCTTAGTCTTGTCACTTGGTCGTTCACCGACATTTTTCTTCTTATATGACTGTGTAGTAACTTAGGTTGTTTTTTCGCTTTGATTGCAATATCGTTCTCATAGTCCCTTTCCGATGTTCGTCTTATGTTAATGTAATCGTTCCTAGCTCTGTTGTATCTGCTTCTGTTGTCCTCTGTTCTTTGTCTTCTGTACTTCCTCCACTCCCGCCTGCTGGCCATTTGTGCTTCCTGACACTGTCTATTAAACCATGGGTTATTATATTCCTTCTTATTTTTTCCCTTTACCGTTGGTATAAATCTCTCTTCGGCCTCCTGGCATTTCTGTATGACTAGGTCCATCATATCTTGGACTGTTTTTCCTCTAATTTCTTCCTCCCACTGCACTTCACCCAGATAGTCCCTTATCCTCATATAGTCCCCTTTCCTGTAGTCAGCTCTCCTTTCCCAGATCTCTTGTCCCATGGTCATAATTTTGAATTCCATCATGTAGTCAAAGACTAGGACACAATGGTCACTGGCCCCTAGAGGTATTTCATGCTCTAAATTCTCGATATCTTCTACGTTCTGGGTGAAAATCAGGTCTAATAGGCTCGGTGCATCTCCTCCTCTTTCCCTTGTGTCTTCCTTCACATGTTGTGTCAGGAAATTCCTGTCTATAACATCTACTAATTTTGCTCCCCACGTTTCATCCCCTCCATGGGGATTCCTTGATTCCCAATTTATCTCTCCATGATTTAGGTCCCCCATGATCAGCAGCTTCGCTCTCATTCTGTGGGCTAGTGTTGCTGCCTTCTGCAGTTCATCAATACATGCTTTGTTGTTGTCATCATACTCCTGCCTGGGTCTTCTACTGTTTGGTGGGGGATTGTAGATTACCATGATCACAATCTTCCTCCCATCTACTGTCAGAGTTCCATGTATGAAGCTTGTGCACTCATTGGTAACTCGATTTCCCAGGTCTTCGATTTCCCAGGTTGTGTGTGTGTGTGTGTATGCGTGTGTGTGTGTGTGTGTATGTATGCGTGTGTGTGTGTGTGTGTATGTATGCGTGTGTGTGTATGCGTGTGTGTGTGTGTGTGTGTGTATGTATGTATGTGTGTGTGTGTATGTATGCGTGTGTGTGTGTGTGTATGCGTGTGTGTGTATGCGTGTGTGTGTGTGTGTGTATGTATGCGTGTGTGTGTGTGTGTGTATGTATGCGTGTGTGTGTGTGTGTGTGTGTGTGTATGTATGCGTGTGTGTGTGTGTGTGTATGTATGCGTGTGTGTGTGTGTGTGTGTGTATGTATGCGTGTGTGTGTGTGTGTGTATGTATGCGTGTGTGTGTGTGTGTGTATGTATGCGTGTGTGTGTGTGTGTGTGTATGTATGCGTGTGTGTGTGTGTGTGTGTGTGTGTGTGTGTGTGTGTGTGTGTGTGTGTGTGTGTGTGTGTGTGTGTGTGTGTGTGTGTGTGTGTATGTATGCGTGTGTGTGTGTGTGTATGTATGTATGTAGATATTTAATTTTTGGGTTAGATTATTTTATATTGTGATGTAAGGATAATTTGTTAATGTTCCATTGCAAACTTTACATGTTTAGTTCTGTACTGTAGATGATCTGACTACAGACTGAGGTTAAGGTTCAGTACGCTTATAGAAGGAATGGTAAGTACGCAATATCAGAATATAACAGAATATCAGTTATAATAGTTACAATGGATGATATATGTCATGATGACATCAAGGCCGGGCGAGCTGTAAGGCGAGGCTGTACACTACACCTGGCAGAGATGATTGGTCGTGGTTGGTGCTTATAGTCTAAGTCCATCTGGTGAGATGGCTGGGCTGAGGTGGCGATGCTCCTGGCTGCTGCTGCGTGCTGATAGTGATCTGATGGTGTGTTACCATGCTCTTATATGTATCAGTTGGCCAGCTTGGCTCAGCTCAAAGCTGCTTGCAAATTGGTGTAGCAGTACGCGCTAGCGGTGCTGCTGTAGCGGCTACAGTGTGGATCGCTACTCTGTGTATTGACTTGGAATTAACTTCCTAAGACAAAAAAAGACTTCCTTTTTGTATGATTTTGTGGTGTCTAATTACCTAAGTGTTGTTACAGGATGAGAGCTACGCTCGTGGTGTCCCGTCTTCCCAGCACTCTTTGTCATATAACGCTTTGAAAGTGTGTGTGTGTGTGTGTGTGTGTGTGTGTGTGTGTGTGTGTGTGTGTGTGTGTGTGTGTGTGTGTGTGTGTGTGTGTGTGTGTGTGTGTGTGTGTACTCACCTAGTTGTGTTTGCGGGGGTTGAGCTCTGGCTCTTTGGTCCCGCCTCTCAACTGTCAATCAACTGGTGTACAGATTCCTGAGCCTACTGAGCTCTATCTTATCTACATTTGAAACTGTGTATGGAGTCAGCCTCCACCACATCACTTCCTAGTGCATTCCATTTACTAACTACTCTGACACTGAAAAAGTTCTTTCTAATGTCTCTGTGGTTCATTTGGGTACTCAGCTTCCACCTGTGTCCCCTTGTTTGCGTCCCTCCAGTGTTGAATAGTTCATCCTTGTTTACCCGGTCGATTCCCCTGAGGATTTTGTAGGTTGTGATCATGTCCCCCCTTACTCTTCTGTCTTCCAGTGTCGTAAAGTGCATTTCCCGCAGCCTTTCCTCATAACTCATGCCTCTTAGTTCTGGGACTAGTCTAGTAGCATACCTTTGGACTTTTTCCAGCTTCGTCTTGTGCTTTACAAGGTACGGGCTCCATGGTGGGGCCGCATACTCCAGGATTGGTCTTACATATGTTGTGTACAAGATTCTGAAAGAATCCTTACACAGGTTCCTGAACGCCGTTCTGATGTTAGCCAGCCTCGCATATGCCGCAGACGTTATTCTTTTTATGTGGGCTTCAGGAGACAGGTTTGGTGTGATATCAACTCTTAGATCTTTCTCTCTGTTTCATTAAGTACTTCATCTCCTATTCTGTATCCTGTGTCTGGCCTCCTGTTTCCACTGCCTAGTTTCATTACTTTGCATTTACTCGGGTTGAACTTCAACAGCCATTTGTTGGACCATTCACTCAGTCTATCTAGGTCATCTTGTAGCCTCCTACTATCATCCTCTGTTTCAATCCTCCTCATAATTTTTGCATCGTCGGCAAACATTGAGAGGAACGAATCTATGCCCTCTGGGAGATCATTTACATATACCAGAAACAGTATAGGTCCAAGGACTGACCCCTGCGGAACTGCACTTGTAACGTCTCGCCAATCTGAGACCTCACCCCTCACACAGACTCGTTGTCTCCTGTTGCTTAGGTACTCCTCTATCCACCGGAGTACCTTCCCTCTCACTCCAGCCTGCATCTCCAACTTTCGCACTAGCCTCTTGTGTGGCACTGTATCAAAGGCTTTCTGACAATCCAAAAATATGCAGTCTGCCCACCCTTCTCTTTCTTGCCTTATTTTTGTTGCCTGGTCGTAGAATTCAAGTAACCCTGTGAGGCAGAACCTGCCATCCCTGAAACCATGTTGATGCTGTGTTACAAAGTTCCTTCGCTCCAGATGCTCCACTAGTTTTTTTCGCACAATCTTCTCCATCAGCTTGCATGGTATGCAGGTTAGGGACACTGGCCTGTAGTTCAGTGCCTCCTGTCTATCCCCTTTCTTGTATATCGGGACTACGTTAGCTGCTTTCCAAATATCTGGCAGTTCCCCTGTTGCCAGTGATTTGTTATACACTATGGAGAGTGGTAGGCACAGTTCTCCTGCTCCTTCCTTTAGAACCCAAGGGGAGATTCCATCTGGGCCTATAGCCTTTGTCTCATCCAACTCTAGTAAACACTTCCTTACTTCCCCGCTGGTAATCTCAAACTCTTCCAGTGGTTCCTGGTTAGCTATTCCCACACTTACCTCTGGAATTTCTCCTTGCTCTAAGGTGAAGACCTCCTGGAATTTCTTATTCAATTCCTCACACACTTTCTGTCATTTGTAGTGAATCCTTCCGCCCCTATCCTTAATTTCATAACCTGTTCCTTTACTGTTGTTTTTCTCCTGATGTGGCTATGCAACAATTTAGGCTGAGTCTTTGCCTCAGTGTGTGTGTGTGTGTGTGTGTGTGTGTGTGTGTGTGTGTGTGTGTGTGTGTGTGTGTGTGTGTGTGTGTGTGTGTGTGTGTGTGTGTGTGTGTGTGTGTGTGTGTGTGTGTGTGTGTGTGTGTGTATGTGTGTGTGTGCGCGCGCGCGCGCATGTGCATGTAGTTCATGGTTAAAAAAAATATAAATTTTATATAAATTATTCTACAGTATTTGATAAGCTGTATTTTATTTTCCATTGTTCCAGGAATTTTCTGTAAACATATCTGAAAATATTCCAGTTCAGTATTTACAGAATGTGAAACTGTTACTTGTTTATAGGACATAAGTCAAGCTGTCTTGCTGTCATATCACTTGAGAACTAAAGTCCAGACCATGTTCATGGTTACCTTGAGGTGCTTACGGGGCTTAGCGTCCCGTATACGTATACCACATACGTCCTCGACCAGGCCTCCTTGTTGCTGGACTGATCAACCAGGCTGTTGGACGCGGCTGCTCGCAGCCTGACGTACGGCTGATTCTTAAGTCTGGAATCTGGAATGGAATGGTCTGGATTCTTACGCTACAAGCAGTTCATTACGTCATACGATGCATATAGCAAAGTATGTACCGTATATAAGTTTAGATTGCCATCTATTGTTTGTGTTTTATCCAAGTTCTTTTAAACTTTCTGGATAAAATGATGACTAAATTATCCTAAGTCGCCACATTGTTGTGACTCAAGGTGAGTATCATATTTATACAAATATTTACCCATAAAATATCCTGTATATAATAGCATATTGTACATATGATTTGGACTGTAAGTGTGTGTGTATGTGTGTGTGTAAGTAGAAGTCTAAATGAGATTTTGTGTCAACATTTTCATGAAGATGGACGAGCAACAGTACTTCATATTTAATCATTTTGATTTACTTCATAATTAATAATACTTCATAATTAATTCATAATTGAGTACTTCATAATTAATTCATAATTGAATACTTCATAATTATTAATTTTGTGTTATTTAGGCACATTGAACAGATTATATTTTTGTTCAATAGACAGATTCTTCAGCATTAATTTAATTTCTGTTATTGGTGACAGGAAGCCTGTGCTTAGGGTTATTGAGGTTCCTTAAAGTCAACTACTGACATAACCCAGGATGCAACTCACAATAGTTGCATAATGCAAGCATTATGGAGTTGCGACTTTTCGTCATCAATCTGCTGTAATGGAATTACATTAATTTGTCATTTGTCGTTATTAAAGAGCATTTGCCAGTCTTCTGACCATTTGTGGAGTTCATGTAGATCTCTCTGTAAGACTTCAATATCATTATGCTTTCCCACTTTACCACTGATTTGCGAGTCAACTGTAAATTTGATGATGAGGTTTGTAATATTTTCATCTTTGTCATTAATGTATATGACAAAAAGGGATGACCCCACTTTTTATGCTTGTATCACTCACCTTGTATCACACAAAAACAACAGTACATTCAGAACTTTGTATACCACATATGTCAGGCCAATCCTGGAGTATGCAGCCCCAGCATGGAGTCCATATCTAGTCAAGCATAAAACCAAACTGGAAAAGGTTCAAAGGTTTGCCACCAGACTAGTACCCGAGCTGAGAGGTATGAGCTACGAGGAGAGACTACGGGAATTAAACCTCCCTTTGCTGGAAGACAGAAGAGTTAGGGGGGACATGATTACCACATTCAAGATTCTGAAGGGAATTGATAGGGTAGATAAAGACAGGCTATTTAACACAAGGGGCACACGCACTAGGGGACACAGGTGGAAACTGAGTGCCCAAATGTGCCACAGAGATATTAGAAAGAACTTTTTTAGTGTCAGCGTGGTTGACAAATGGAATGCATTAGGAAGTGATGTGGTGGAGGCTGACTCCATACACAGTTTCAAGTGTAGATATGATAGAGCCCAATAGGCTCAGGAACCTGTACACCAGTTGATTGACAGTTGAGAGGCGGGACCAAAGAGCCAGAGCTCAACCCCCGCAAGGACAACTAGGTGAGTACTAGGTGAGTACAAGGGAGATGTGTTCGAGGTTTTGAAGTGCATGGAAGAATGGAATTAATTGTTCCACACCATATTGAACTTGGAGCCAACTGTCAATTAGGTTAACCCATGTATAGGATTCCAAAACTGTACAACCATGTTAGAACACTTGTTAGCATCATTTTTGGAAGCAAGTGCTCTATTTTAGGGGGACAGGCAGCCAGAGTGTATTTACCTGAATTTATTGGATTTTAGCTGAGAGCCACTAACACACTAATGGCCTCAACGAAGACAGGAAGCTGGCAGCTTGTCAAAGGTCCCGACATTTGCCATGATGATTTTTTCAAGCTGGACTTTAAAATTTAATGGAGTTTTGGCATGAACAGCTTCGGTGGGTAGTTGGTTCCAAGGGTTTATAACCCGGTAGGTGAAAAAAACATGTGTTTTCAGTCCTACATTGATGCTTGTTGAGTTTGACACCATTGATCCTTGTTTGTGTTACATCTGACCTTTTGAGAAAGTTGTCTGGATCATCATCCTCCAAATTGTTAAGTATTTTAAATGTTTCGATGAGATCTGCCTCGCCTTGCCTGACTTGCAGTGTTAGCCCCGAGGCACTCAATCGTTCCTGGTACGAGAGTCTACTTAGCTTTGGAATGATTTTTGTCGCTTAGTGCTGTACTTTCTCCAGAGTAGCCATGTCCTTCTGAAGATGAGGTCTCCATGCTTGGATACAATAATCCAAGTTGAGGGCACACCAGAGATTCATGCAGTTGAATCAGCACCAACTGTTACTTGAAGTCCTAGGGATTGGTTAGGTCTTTTTGGTACTGCTGCTCCCACCTGTTGTGCAACTTAAAGTGAATTGTGGATATTGACTCCAGTGTATTTTTCTTTATCTATCTACTGCAAGGTAATGTTATTAATTTGGTAGTTGTGACGTAGGTTGTTATGCCCCACATGCAAAGTCTTGCATTTCTTGAGATTAAAAAAGCATGATGCCAAGCTGATAGGACAGTAGTTGTCAGCTGATTTTTTTTAATAGGGGTGACATTTGCATATTTCCAAGTTATGGTTACTATCCCTTGGTCCAGAGATTTTCTGATAAGCAGTTTCAGTGGTAGGCATAGTTCATCTGTTGGTTCCTTTATGATTTTTGATTGAATTCCATCCACACCTGGGGCTTTTGAGCCTTTTAATTTGTCAATGCTCTTGCAGATTATGTCGCACATTGTGGGTATATTTCTTAATTCATTCTCTTCACCTCCTTCAAACATTTGTGTGGGTGTTGGGATGTCATCTAACCTTTCTAGTGTGCACACTGATGTAAAGTATTCATTCTGTGAGTTTGCTGCCCCTTTATCGTCCATTATAACTTGGTTAGTCTCATCTTTTATCTGTTCTACCAAGTACTCTGTTTTGGTTTTACTTCTTATACAGTTAAGTATAGGCATAGAACGACTTGGGAAAATACTTTCTTATGGGAAAGTTTTCTTTCATTGTTTCTTTTGTTTGATCTGATTACCTGGGTGGCTGAGTTTAGGGCCCTTATATATATATATCATAATCAATGATGTTCATAGATTTATACCTTCTCCAGAGGGTCTGCTTAGTTATCAAAGCTCATTTTACTACATGTTTCGTCCATCTAGT
This sequence comes from Procambarus clarkii, assembly GCF_040958095.1. Taxonomy (NCBI): domain Eukaryota; kingdom Metazoa; phylum Arthropoda; class Malacostraca; order Decapoda; family Cambaridae; genus Procambarus; species Procambarus clarkii. Next base: position 11,013,000 of record NC_091225.1, on the reverse strand, counting down.
TCCCTTTTTTATTGATTTCTCCTTTTTGGCCCATATATTTTCAACGAGTTCAGGAATGACTCATTATTTATTTCCACCTAGGCTTATATCAAGGTCCGCTGGTGTTGGTAGAGGATTGTAAGTGTTTGCTGGGGGCATGTTGGATGGCAAGTGTTCACTGTCGTCGTGTTGGACAGTAAGTGTTCGCTGTCGTCGTGTTGGACAGCAAGTGTTCGCTGTCGTTGTGTTGGACAGTAACTGTTCGCTGTCGTTGTGTTGGACAGTAACTGTTCGCTGTCGTCGTGTTGGACAGCAAGTGTTCGCTGTCGTTGTGTTGGACAGTAACTGTTCGCTGTCGTCGTGTTGGACAGTAATTGTTCACTGGGATGTATCGTGCAAACAGAGAGGTCCCAGGACAGAGCCCCGAGGCACTCCACCCACAACACCCATTAGTGGTAGGACGGTGTTATGGGAGGTAAATTTAAACGGTCAATTTAAAGTGGTCTCTCCTAATCTACCAGAGGACCCAAAACAGAAAACGGGACAGTAAGTCACCTTCGCCAGCCGCTTCCATTTTCTAGTGCGACAATTTTTGGCCTTATGTAACGCCTACGATCGAAATGCGACGTTCTTTGTAGGAGGACAGGTTGGCCTACCCAATAAATGTGTAGGTGTATTACACATTATCTGACGTAACCTACAACCTTTCTCAAGGTAGTGTATACAATGTTGTGATTATACAGTGTTGTAGTTTGTATACAGTACCTCAGGAAGTCTCCCACAACAGTTAACTAACTCCCGGGTACCTACCTACCTCCACTCTTTCTTTACACCACTAAACACGACTACAGGAAGGATTGGACTACAGGAAGGATTAGGGTACAGGAAGGATTGGGCTACAGGAAGGATTGGGCTACAGGAAGGATGAGGGTACAGGAAGGATTGGGCTACAGGAAAGATTGGGCTACAGGAAGACTTGGGCTACAGGAAGGATTGGGCTACAGGAAGGATTGGGCTACAGGAAAGATTGGGCTACAGGAAGGACTGGGCTACAGGAAGGATTGGGCTATAGGAAGGATTGGGCTACAGGAAGGATTAGAATATAGGAAAGATTGGGCTACAGGAAGGATTGGGCTACAGGCAGGATTGGGCTACAGGAAAGATTGGGCTACAGGAAGGATTGAGCTACATCTCCAAATGTATATTTGCCAGATAATTTGGCACTAAAAACTAAACTCATATATTATTGTTTAGACTAAATCCGCTACTCATTACTTTCCTGAAGTTGTCGTATATACACTACAAAATCTGAGTGTAAATCACGACAATTAACACGTGATGAAAAATGTGACAGTGTCAGACCACGAAGGAAGAATTGAAACAGGAATTTCCTTAAGTACTTTCGTATTTAATAATACATCTTCAGAAGGGTGTTTAAATTCTTCCTTCGAGGTCTGACACTGTCACTACAGAACAGGAATGTATTTAAACGTTGCAACAATTAATAATGAGAACAATCATTATATGGATGGCGTAATAACAGGGGAGCATTAGCGCCTCTGGTGGTCAGATGCTTAACTGTATTAGAGGTTGACACTTTAGATATTATGGTGAAGTAAGGGTGAGTGGCGCGTCTGGGAGTCCCGCTTCTTAACGTGTGGCTCAGTTGTCGACCAGCCGCCGCCTGGCAAGGGTCACGTTGATTACCAGTGTGCAAAGAAATTTGTGTTGCAGATATCTTTATATAGAAAGGATTGTTCGGGGTATGTTTTATGTTGTTATTCCTTATTATTTTGTATATTTTATGTATTTAGACAAAATATAGAGGTGATTGTCAGGTGGCAGCCATAGGTGTACCCGCTAGTTAAGTCATTAGGGTGCTTGTGGTGGCCTTAATAGCCATGCCAGTAGCTAGCCATCAATCTTGAAGTTATCTTTAGATGATTTCGGGACTTAGCATCCCCGCGGCCCGGTCCTCGACCAGGCCTTCTTTTTGTTATACATCCCCGGGAAGCAGCCCGTAGCAGCTGTCTAACTCCCAGGTACTTATTTACTGATAGGTAAACAGGTTCATCAGGGTGAAAGAAAGTGGCCATTTATTTCAGCCTCCACCGGGGATCGAACCCGGAACCTTAGGATTACGAATCCGAAGCGCTGTCCACTCGGCTGTCAGGCCCCTTAAAACAACCCAAAGAGAAATCTTCGACATATTTTGATGAAAATCTGAATGAAACTAGAAATTTTGGCCACAGATTGTGTGAAGATGGTGGTGGGGGGGGGGGGGGTGGGGGGTGGATTAGGGGGGTGCAGGTTAGTACGATGAGCATGATTCAGAATGATGGAAGGAGAAGGGCTCGTATGATGAATTGACCTAAGGGCCACCATCTACAGTGGCCTCGGGGACAGGACGGCGGCGCCTTGTCAAAGGTCAGCCTTCCTACTCCCCCCCCCCTTATTTTATTGAGGATTTGTCTTGTGTATATTGTGAACAAGAGGAATGACTCGGCATTTACGACTTGAGTGGTTGAGCGGGTTCATGGGTTAATGACCCTATGGGGGGAACAACACATCTGTTTTCAGTGTTACATTGTGGCTTGTTGAGCTTGAAGCAGTTGTCCAGCCTGTATGTGTCATATATGACATTTTAGAGAAGTGGTCTGTATGAATGACCTCCAACTTTGTCAGTATTACAAAGGCCTCGGCTGTTATTTATTTATTTATATATCTACCATAAGTTACGTTGGGTTTCTGAGAGTACACAACATGATGTGTTTTCATTCTTGTAAAGCCACTAGTACGCATAGCGCTTCGGGCAGGGCCTTAATCTAACAGATAATATTAAGTAGGTAATTTCAAGGAAAATTTATAGGCTAATCTATCAAAATCTATAACAATTTAAACATTTATAGTGTTAGTCCTTCAAAGATTCGTGGTAGTGACAGTTGAACAAGTTCTGGCATGATTGTTGTTGCTGTCTTGAACTTTATACAATGCGGAAAATCATTGATATCTTTTTGAAGTGAGGTTTCCATATTAGGCCTACACAGTAGGCCAGATGGGACCACAACAGAGACTCGTACAGTTGAATATTCAATGTTGTTCGTTTAAGTCAAAGATTCGTTTAACTATTCTTAAGGATTGTTTTCATATTAACTGAGTCCCAGATGTTTAATGGCTGGTACATCATAACTCCTAGGTAATATTGGCTTAAATTTACCAGAGAGCCACCATTTGTCCATAGTGCCTTCTACGGCAACAGGAAGCCGGCGGCTTGTCAAAGGTTCCCCTACGGTTCCTGAGGAGTTTGTCTATCTGTATTTTGAGCGCGCAAACTGCTGCATTATGACATTAAAGGTAGTTTGATTATATGCACACGGTGTCTTGTAGCTAAGCTAAAGGTGAAATGTAATGTTTAGCAACAGCCTAGATTGTTTAGTGTTAACGACTAGGGCGATGGAGTGGTCATATCAGGATAGCAATTGTGCAGATAAATGGGGAAGATTATTGCATACGAGGAGTCACAATAACGGGGGCTGAAATATGTTGACCAAACCACACACTAGAAAGTGAAGGGACGACTAGATAATTGTTTATCTAATAGATGGAAGATGTTAATTGTTTGCATCTTGTTTACTCTGCGATGTAAAATGAATTCACCTGTAAATGGTCATTTTTAACAATGTAACCACTAGGCTTCTAACGTTGGTTTAGTGCTCAGAGACCATATACTGTACTTAAGAGGTTTTAAACATATTATTTATATAATTTAGGCCAATAGACAGCTAAATAAATTAATAATACACAGTACTTTTAACTAAGGTTAGCTAAAGGTTTGTTTTAGTGGAAGACCGTAATAAGGTAATGTGTTTCTATGTAACTTTAAAAGAACATTGATGCTTAACCATAGCCTCATGAGTCCAAGACAAAACTGTACCCCGTTAGGCTATTGCAGTCTTATCAGTCTTGCCTACTCGCTATTGTTGATACAATCTGTAATTAATCTCCATTGCAATTACACCTTTTCCAGTGATTGGTTCTATTGTTCTTGAAATTCAAAATTATATTTTCCTACTCGATTGTATTTGAAATAAACTGTTTATACTTACCCTGGTGCTACATAGCCTTGCTGGTTTGGTGCCTTCTTTTGATAATTACTTACTTATACTTGTTCTTAATATATGTAAAAAATATTTTTTTTCAGGAGTGTGGCACGTGTGGACAAGTGTTGGATCAGAGGAGTCAAGGTAAAATGCTTATTTAACAACTAGTTCTGGGGAGGAGCGGGTGGAACTAGATGGACGTAGAAAACTTCACATTCTTGTTACACTAACACTGGTTTGTGCCTCGGAGAGGCTGCAGGATCCAGTAAGTTCAGTAGAACTTCGGTTTCAACTCCTTTTGACCATGTCGTAGCTCAGTCGATTACGGCAGCGTCTGGGATGCTCTCGGATGCAGGTTTGAATCCTCGTTCCGGCCCTTGTGGATTTGTACACTCTTGTTAACAGGCTGAGAGCTTTTCTTTCCCATAGATTTATTTATAGAAGAGTTAGCAATAAGTCGGCTGGGTTTATTAACGTATTGTTTTTAGGCCTCATTTAGATTATGCAGTTCAGTTTTGATCGCCATGCTAAACAATGGACATAATTCACTAGAACACGTCAGTTAGGATGACAAAGTTAATCCCGCAAGTTATAAAGCTTCCGTATGAAGAGATGTTGGAAAAACCTTAACGTGACATGATTGAAGTGTACAAGTGGATGAATGGGCATAACAAGGGAGTTATTGATAAGGCTTTAAATGAAGATAAGTTTAGATTTAGGAAATACCTGGGTAAATACTAGTTTGGTAACTGGGTTGTGGATTTGTGGAACAAATTACTGGATCATGTGCAGACGACGAGTCACAATAACGTGGCTGAAGTATGTTGACCAGACCACACACTAGAAGGTGAAAGGACGACGACGTTTCGGTCCGTCCTGGACCATTCTCCTGTCTATTGTGGATCATACTACTGAATCACTGGATCCATATTACTGGATCATAATAGGCATAGGAATCTTTGATTGGTTGAAGCTTAGGTTAGACGTATATGAATGAGTGTGGGTGGATATAAATAGGTGGTGATACGTGCAGGCCAATAGGCTATCTGCAGTTTCTTGACTTACGTTCTACTAGTTTACAATCAGAACGCGACTATCCAATCAACTTACATCTGTATCCTAAATTGCTGCTAGGTGATCAAGGGCGAACATTTAACCTTGAATGTTTAATACAAACCAAATGATGGGTAGCAAAGATGTGTGGTAAGGTAAAAGCTGGGTGGCGAGGCAAGTTTTGGAGTAGTGAAGACTTAGAATATTGTTCAATGTGGGTGACAAAGACTTGCTGTGAAGAGTAGGTAAAGAATAAATTGAGAGATAGGAGAATTATCTTAAGATTAGACTTGGACTGGCTGGCATATGCATTATATATCATTAATGCATATGCCATGGGGGGGGGGGGAGTTTTTCCCCAAAGGCATAAACTGCTAGGTCAGGTCATCCACAAACCCATATCCAATGACTTCAAGGTCATGGGATGCTTGACCTTCCCATGAAGTTGGAGGATTGTTGGTGGGTTTGTGGATTTGGAATGAGGGAAGAGGCGGGCTGGATGAGGCAGTTTATGTCTTGGGAAATATTTGTAATCATTTTATTTAGAGATGAGTATGAGCAGAAATGACACGCTATAGTAGTAATTTATAGTGAAGATGATAATGTATTTTCCAAATGAGAAAAAATTATGCGTGGCGAAAACTTAAGTTGAGATAAAAGTATGTTGTCAACAGCTCTACAATAAAAGATTTCGTTGTGGAAGAGATTCCCGCCCGAAAGGTCGGCCATCTTGGCGCGCAGTTTGAACGCTCCTGGCTGGACTTTCTTTCCACACCTCGCCGGGAGCTCATCTTTGAATTCAGCTGGCTTTTTTGAGCCAGTGTGTGCTCACTGCAGCTACCCAGGGGCTCACAGCATCGGGGGAGGCCGGAGCCTCCCTAATGGACGCCATTATTTGGAGCCAAATTCTGGCTCTATGCACGCATTCGCAGTTTGATATTATGACTTTTTATACCCAAAATATGCCAAGTGCTGAAAGCGGCAATGAGTCACATTTTGAACAAACTCCCCTGCAGTTTTCAAAATATCCCAAACATCCCAATTTCGAGGCCTGAGCAATATTTTGGAGCCAAATTCTGGCTCTCTGCACATATTCGCAGTTTGAAATTACGACTTTTTATACCCAACATATGCCATGTCTTGAAAGCGGCGTTTGGTCACATTTGTCCCAATCCCCCTGCAGTTTTCAAAATATCCCAAACATCTCAATATCGAGGCCTGAGCCATATTTTGGAGCCAAATTCTGGCTCTCTGCACGTATTCGCAGTTCGAAATTCCGACTTTTTATACCCAACATATGCCAAGTATTGAAAGCGGCAATGAGTCACATTTTGAACAATCACCCCTGCAGTTTTCAAAATATCCCAAATATCCCAATTTAGAGGCCTGAGCTATATTTTTGAGCCAAATTCTGGTTCTCTGCACGTATTCGCAGTCTGAAATTACGACTTTTTATACCCAACATATGCTAAGTACTGGACGCGGCAGTGAGTCACATTTTGCACAAACTCCCATGCAGTTTTCGACATATCCCAATTTCGAGGCCTGAGCCATATTTTGGAGCCAAATTCTGGCTATCAGCACGTATTCGCAGTTTGAAATTGCGACTTTTTTATACACAACATATGCCAAGTACTGAATGCGGCGTTTGGTCACATTTGTCCCAAACCTCCCTGCAGTTTTCAAAATATCCCTTATATCCCAATTTCGAGGCCTGAGCCATATTTTGGAGCCAAATTCTGGCTATCTGCACGTATCCGCAGTTTGATTCTACGACTTTTTATACCCAACACAGGCCAAGTAATGTATGCGGCAGTGAGTCACATTTTGCACAAACTCCCCTGCAGTTTTCGAAATATCCCAAATATCCCAATTTCGAGGCCTGAGCCATTTTTTGGAGCCAACATCTGGCTCTCTGCACGTATTCGCAGTTTGAAATTACGACTTTTTATACCCAACATATGCCAAGTACTGAAAGCGGCGTTTGGTCACATTTGTCCCAAACATCCCAATTTCGAGGCCTGAGCCATATTTTGGAGCCAAATTCTGGCTCTATGCACGTATTCGCAGTTTGATTCTACGACTTTTTATACCCAACATATGCATAGTCCTGAAAGCGGCAATGAGTCACATTTTGCACAAACTCCCCTGCAGTTTTCAAAATATCCCAAACACCCCAATTTCGAGGCCGGAGCCATATTTTGAAGTCAAATTCTGGTTCTCTGCACGTATTCGCAGTTTGATATTACGACTTTTTAGACCCAACATATGCCAAGTACTGAAAGCGGCGTTTGGTCACATTTGTCCCAAACCTTCCTACAGTTTCCAAAATATCCCAAACATCCCAATATCGAAGCGTGAGCCATATTTTGGAGCCAAATTCTGGCTCTCTGCACGTATTTGCAGTTTGAAATTACGACTTTTTATACCCAACATATGCCAAGTACTTAAAGCGGCAATGAGTCACATTTTGAACAAAACCCCCTGCAGTTTTCAAAATATCGCAAATATCCCAATTCCGAAGCCTGAGCCATATTTTGGAGCCAAATTCTGGCTCTCTGCACGTATTTGCAGTTTTAGGTTACGACTTTTTATACCCAACATATGCCAAGTACTGAAAGCGGCGTTTGGTCACATTTGTCCCAAACCTCCCTTCAGTTTTAAAAATATCCCAAACATCTCAATTTCGAGACCTGAGCTATATTTTGGAGCCAAATTCTGGCTCTATGCACGTATTCGCAGTTTGATATTACGACTTTTTAAACCCAACATATGCCAAGTCCTGAAAGCGGCAGTGAGTCACATTTTGCACAAACTCCCCTGCAGTTTTCGAAATATCCCCAATTTCCCAATTTTGAGGCTTGAGCCATATTTTGGAGCCAAATTCTGGCTTTCTGCACGTATTCGCAGTTTGAAATTGCGACTTTTTTATACCCAACATATGCCAACTACTGAAAGCGGTGTTTGGTCGCATTTGTCCCAAACCTCCCTGCAGTTTTCAAAATATCCCTAATATCCCAATTTCGAGGCTGGAGACATGTTTTGGAGCCAAATTCTGGCTCTCTGCACGTATTCGCAGTTTGATATTACGACTTTTTATACCCAACATATGCAAAGTACTGGACGCAGCAGTGAGTCACATTTTGCACAAACTCCCCTGCAGTTTTCAAAATATCCCGAACATCCAAATTTCAAGGCCTGAGCCATATTTTCGACCCAAATTCTGGCTCTCTGCACGTATTCGCAGTTTGAAATTACGACTTTTTACACCCAACATATGCCAATTCCTGAAAGCGGCAGTGAGTCATATTTTGCACAAACTCCCCTGCAGTTTTCGAAATATCCCAAATATACCAATTTCGAGACCTGAGCCATATTTTAGAGCCAAATTCTGGCTCTCTGCACGTATTCGCAGTATGAAATTTCAACTTTTTATACCCAACATATGTCAATTACTGAAAGCGGCTTTGGTCACATTTGTCCCAAACCTCCCTGCAGTTTTCAAAATATCCCAATTTTGAGGCCTTAGCCATATTTTGGAGACAAATTCTGGCTCTCTGCACGTATTCGCAGTTTGAAATTACGACTTTTTTTATACCCAACATATGCCAAGTACTGAAAGCGGCGTTTGGTCACATTTGTCCCAAACCTCCCTCCAGTTTTCAAAATATCCCAAACATCCCAATTTCGAGGCCTGAGCCATATTTTGGAGCCAAATTCTGGCTCTATGCACGTGTTCGCAGTTTGATATTACGACTTTTTATACCCAACATATGCCAAGTCCTGAAAGCGGCAGTGAGTCACATTTTGCACAAACTCCCCTGCAGTTTTCAAAATATCCCAAAAATCCCAATTTCGAGGCCTAAGCCATATTTTGGAGCCAAATTCTGGCTCTCTGCACGTATTCGCAGTTTGAAATTGCGAATTATTTATACCCAACATATTCCAAGTACTGAAAGCGGCGTTTGGTCACATTTGTCCCAAACCTTCCTGCAGTTTTCAAAATATCCCAAACATCCCAATTTCGAGGCCTGAGCCATATTTTGGAGCCAAATTCTGGCTCTATGCACGTGTTCGCAGTTTGATATTACAACTTTTTATACCCAACTTATGCCAAGTCCTGAAAGCGTCAGTGAGTCACATTTTGCACAAACTCCACTGCAGTTTTCGAAATATCCTAATTTCGAAGCCTGAGCCATATTTTGGAGCCAAATTCTGGCTCTATGCACGTGTTCGCAGTTTGATATTACGACTTTTTATACCCAACATATGCCAAGTCCTGAAAGCGGCAATTAGTCACATTTTGCACAAACTCCCCTGCAGTTTTCGAAATATCACCAATTTCCCAATTTCGAAGCTTGAGCCATATTTTGGAGCCAAATTCTGGCTTTCTGCACGTATTCGCAGTTTGAAATTGCGACTTTTTTATACCCAACATATGCCAACTACTGAAAGCGGTGTTTGGTCGCATTTGTCCCAAACCTCCCTGCAGTTTTCAAAATATCCCTAATATCCCAATTTCGAGGCTGGAGACATGTTTTGGAACCAAATTCTGGCTCTCTGCACGTATTCGCAGTTTGATATTACGACTTTTTATACCCAACATATGCTAAGTACTGGACGCGGCAGTGAGTCACATTTTGCACAAACTCCCATGCAGTTTTCGAAATATCCCAATTTCGAGGCCTGAGCCATATTTTGGAGCCAAATTCTGGCTCTCTGCACGTATCCGCAGTTTGATATTACGACTTTTTATACCCAACACAGGCCAAGTAATGTATGCGGCAGTGAGTCACATTTTGCACAAACTCCCCTGCAGTTTTCGAAATATCCCAAATATCCCAATTTCGAGGCCTGAGCCATTTTTTGGAGCCAACATCTGGCTCTCTGCACGTATTCGCAGTTTGAAATTACGACTTTTTATACCCAACATATGCCAAGTACTGAAAGTGGCGTTTGGTCACATTTGTCCCAAACCTCCCTCCAGTTTTCAAAATATCCCAAACATCCCAATTTCGAGGCCTGAGCCATATTTTGGAGCCATATTCTGGCTCTATGCACGTATTCGCAGTTTGATTCTACGACTTTTTATACCCAACATATGCATAGTCCTGAAAGCGGCAATGAGTCACATTTTGTACAAACTCCCCTGCAGTTTTCAAAATATCCCAAACACCCCAATTTCGAGGCCGGAGCCATATTTTGAAGTCAAATTCTGGTTCTCTGCACGTATTCGCAGTTTGATATTACGACTTTTTAGACCCAACATATGCCAAGTACTGAAAGCGGTGTTTGGTCGCATTTGTCCCAAACCTCCCTGCAGTTTTCAAAATATCCCTAATATCCCAATTTCGAGGCTGGAGACATGTTTTGGAGCCAAATTCTGGCTCTCTGCACGTATTCGCAGTTTGATATTACGACTTTTTATACCCAACATATGCAAAGTACTGGACGCAGCAGTGAGTCACATTTTGCACAAACTCCCCTGCAGTTTTCAAAATATCCCGAACATCCAAATTTCAAGGCCTGAGCCATATTTTCGACCCAAATTCTGGCTCTCTGCACGTATTCGCAGTTTGAAATTACGACTTTTCTTATACCCAACATATGTGTATTACTGAAAGCGGTGTTTGGTCACATTTGTCCCAAACCTTCCTGCAGTTTTCAAAATATCCAAAACATCCCAATATCGAGGCCTGAGCCATATTTTGGAGCCAAATTCTGGCTCTCTGCACGTATTCGCAGTTTGAAATTACGACTTTTTACACCCAACATATGCCAATTCCTGAAAGCGGCAGTGAGTCATATTTTGCACAAACTCCCCTGCAGTTTTCGAAATATCCCAAATATACCAATTTCGAGACCTGAGCCATATTTTGGAGCCAAATTCTGGCTCTCTGCACGTATTCGCAGTTTGAAATTTCAACTTTTTATACCCAACATATGTCAATTACTGAAAGCGGCTTTGGTCACATTTGTCCCAAACCTCCCTGCAGTTTTCAAAATATCCCAATTTTGAGGCCTGAGCCATATTTTGGAGACAAATTCTGGCTCTCTGCACGTATTCGCAGTTTGAAATTACGACTTTTTTTATACCCAACATATGCCAAGTACTGAAAGCGGCGTTTGGTCACATTTGTCCCAAACCTCCCTCCAGTTTTCAAAATATCCCAAACATCCCAGTTTCGAGGCCTGAGCCATATTTTGGAGCCAAATTCTGGCTCTATGCACGTGTTCGCAGTTTGATATTACGACTTTTTATACCCAACATATGCCAAGTCCTGAAAGCGGCAGTGAGTCACATTTTGCACAAACTCCCCTGCAGTTTTCAAAATATCCCAAAAATCCAAATTTTTAGGCCTAAGCCATATTTTGGAGCCAAATTCTGGCTCTCTGCACGTATTCGCAGTTTGAAATTGCGAATTATTTATACCCAACATATTCCAAGTACTGAAAGCGGCGTTTGGTCACATTTGTCCCAAACCTTCCTGCAGTTTTCAAAATATCCCAAACATCCCAATTTCGAGGCCTGAGCCATATTTTGGAGCCAAATTCTGGCTCTATGCACGTGTTCGCAGTTTGATATTACAACTTTTTATACCCAACTTATGCCAAGTCCTGAAAGCGTCAGTGAGTCACATTTTGCACAAACTCCACTGCAGTTTTCGAAATATCCTAATTTCGAAGCCTGAGCCATATTTTGGAGCCAAATTCTGGCTCTCTGCACGTATTCGCAGTTTGAAATTATGACTGTTTATACCCAACATATGCGAAGTACTGAAAGCGGCGTTTGGTCACATTTGTCCCAAACCTCCCTGAAGTTTTCAAAATATCCCAAATATCCCAATTTCAAGGCCTGAGCCGTATTTTGGAGCCAAATTCAGGCTCTCTGCACGTATTCGCAGTTTGAAATTACGACTTTTTATACCCAACATATGCCAAGTACTGAAAGCGGCGTTTGGTCACATTTGTCCCAAATCTCCCTCCAGTTTTCAAAATATCCCAAACATCCCAATATCGAGGCCTGAGCCATATTTTGGAGCCAAATTCTGGCTCTCTACATGTATTCGCCGTTTGATATTACGACTTTTTATACCCAACATATGCCAAGTCCTGAAAGCGGCAATTAGTCACATTTTGCACAAACTCCCCTGCAGTTTTCGAAATATCCTAAATATCCCAATTTCGTGGCCTGAGCCATATTTTGGAGCCAAATTCTGGCTCTCTGCACGTATTCGCAGTTTTAAGTTACGACTTTTTACACCCAACATATGCCAAGTACTGAAAGCGGCGTTTGGTCACATTTGTCCCAAACCTCCCTCCAGTTTTCAAAATATCCCAAACATCCCAATTTCGAGGCCTGAGCCATATTTTGGAGCCAAATTCTGGCTGTATGCACGTATTCGCAGTTTGATATTACGACTTTTTATACCCAACTTATGCCAAGTCCTGAAAGCGTCAGTGAGTCATATTTTGCACATACTCCCCTGCAGTTTTCGAAATATCCCAAATATCCTAATTTCGAGGCCTGAGCCATATTTTGGAGCCAAATTCAGGCTCTCTGCACGTATTCGCAGTTTGATATTACGACTTTTTATACCCAACATATGCCAAGTACTGGACGCTGCAGTGAGTCACATTTTGCACAAATTCCCCTGAAGTTTTCAAAATATCCCAAATATCCCAATTTCGAGGCCTGAGCCATATTTTGGAGCCAAATTCTGGCTCTTTACACGTATTCGCAGTTTGAAATTACGACTTTTTATACCCAACATATGCCAAGTACTGAAAGCGGCAATGTGTCACATTTTGCACAAACTCCCCTTTAGTTTTCAAAATATCCCAAACATCCCAATTTCGAGGCCTGAGCCATATTTTGGAGCCAAATAATATATACATATATATATATATTAGTATATTTTGGTAGCAGTCTTTCTTGTAGACATATATTATTAAATATGACCGAAAAATTTAAAAATTAATTTTGGAGAATTGATTTTTGAATTACCACAAACAGTGAAAAGAAATGTACGAAAGATTGAGAAAATTCGTGTTAGAATTATTAATCATACATTTTCGGTCATATATAATAATATATATATATATATATATATATATACATATATATATATATATATATATATGTATATATATATATATATATATATATATATATATATATATATATATATATATATATATATATATATATATATATATATATATATATATACATACACACTGTACATACACCTCTGGCTGGAAGAAGGGGGACCCATAGCCTTGGAGGAAACCACACATAACGCATTGGAGGGAATGTAGGTCCCCTCCAATACAATTTCTGTGTGCTTTTCTCCTACCACCCCCTTCCTTTTATATATATATATGTATATATATATATATATATATATATATATGTATATATATATATATATATATATATATATATGTCGTACCTAGTAGCCAGAACTCACTTCTCAGCCTACTATGCAAGGCCTGATTTGCCTAATAAGCCTAGTTTTCATGAATTAGTGTTTTTTCGACAACCTAACCTACCTAACCTAACCTAACCTAACGTTTTCGGCTACCTAACCTAACCTAACCTATAAAGATAGGTTAGGTTAGGTTAGGTAGGGTTGGTTAGGTTCGGTCATATATCTACGTTAATTTTAACTCCAATAAAAAAAAATTGACCTCATACATAATGAAATGGGTAGCTTTATCATTTCATAAGAAAAAAATTAGAGAAAATATATTAATTCAGTAAAACTTGGCTTATTAGGCAAATCGGGCCTCGCATAGTAGGCTGAGAAGTGAGTTCTGGCTACTAGGTACGACATATATATATATATATATATATATATATATATATATATATATATATATATATATATATATATATATATATATATATATATATATATATATATGCGAACAAGCCTGAATGGTCCCCAGGACAATATGCAACTGAAAACTCACACCCCAGAAGTGACTCGAACCCATACTCCCAGAAGCAACGCAACTGGTATGTACAAGACGCCTTAATCGACTTGACCATCACGACCGGACATAATGAAGTGATGATGACCAGACCACACACTAGAAATTGAAGAGACGACGACGTTTCGGTCCGTCCTGGACCATTCTCAAGTCGATTGTGATGAGGACAGGTAGGGACAAGAATTAAATAGGCAAGAGAGAGCTGAGGAGGAAAGTCAGGTGTAGGGGATAGTAGTAATGAGAACTGCAGCAGGCCTATTGGCCCATACGAGGCAGCTCCTATTATAACCACCGAAGGAGATGGTAATAGGAATAAGAAGAGAATAGCAAGGGAGCGTAGAAGACAATGAACAGAAAAAGGGAGAAGAGAGAAAGAAAGGGAAAGAGAAAGAAAGAAATGGAAGGGGGAAAGCTTATGTTAAGTCACGTTTGTTAGAAAGATTAGAGCATTTGAGTATATACTGTGAAAGGGAAGAGTCCACAGCAACAAAGCCAGGACTCAAGTTCATGTTGGGTACATTGTTAATAAGAGCCGATTCTACAAGACGGCGTCTGTGTAGAGTAGAGGCAGGAAAGATTATTTTGGAGGAAGGCCAATCAATGGGATGATTAGAATCCCTCACATGGCAGAAGAGAGCATTGTTAGTGTCTGCAGACATAACACTTCTCTTGTGTTCTTTAAGTCTGTCATTCAGTGTACGGCCAGTTTCGCCAAAGTATTGGAGAGGACAAGATGAACAGGAAATAGAGTAGACACCAGCAGCATTAGAAGCAGGAGGAGCAGTGTGAACTAGATTGCTACGAAGTGTGTTAGTTTGTCGAAAGGCGAGTTTAATGTCAAGAGGACGAAAGGTATTGGTAAAAGTTTTGAGTTCAGATATGAAGGGAAGGCATAGTACAGTGCTACTAGTGTTGGAAGCAGGTTTAGGATGAAAGAAATTTCGTTTAGCTTGAGAGTGGGCACAGTTGATGAAATGCAAAGGATAACCAAGGCGAGAGAATGATTTGTAGATAAAGGCAATTTCAGAATCAAGAAACTGAGGGTCGCTGATGCGTAGAGCGCGGAGGAAGAGAGAGACGAGGACACTTTTCTTAACAGAAGGAGGATGGTAGGAAAAGAAGTGAATGTACATGCCACTATGCATGGGTTTACGGTAGACAGAGAAAGAGAACCCAGACACAGAGCTGTGAACATGAACATCAAGAAAAGGAAGGAGGGAATTAGATTCCCACTCAACTTTTAAATGGATAGAAGGAGCCAGATTGTTAAGAGAGGCGAGGAAAGGCTGGAAAAGATTAAGGTCATGAGGCCATAAAGCAAAAATGTCATCAACATAGCGAAGCCAGAGAGAGGGACGAGTATCAATAGAAGGAAGAAGAACAGTTTCGAAGTATTCCATGTAGAAATTAGCAAGAACAGGGGAGAGAGGGGAACCCATAGCGACACCGAAAGTTTGAGTGTAATATTTACCGTTGAAAGAGAAAGAGTTAGATTCAACACAGAGTCTAATGAGATCGAGGAAAACGTCAGTGGGAAGTGGGAGAGGAAGGAGACCCTCTGACGCCTTCTGTCTGAGGAAAGAGAGAACGTCATCGAGCGGAACATTAGTGAACAGAGAGTCGACATCAAGACTAAGCATTTTACAAGAGGGTTGCAGGCGCAGTCTTTCTATGAAGTCCTGAGAGTGACGAAGGTGGGCAGGGGAAAAAGTGCCAAGGTAAGGTGTCAGGGTTTTAGCGAGCCAGGAGGCAAGAGGATAGCTGATAGAGCCCCGTGAAGAAATGATAGGACGAAGAGGAACACCAGGTTTATGAGTCTTAGGAAGACCATAGAAATAAGGAAGAGAAGGGCAGATGACACGGAAACGTTTAATGAGATCAAAGTCAGGAGGGCAAAGACTAGAGAGCTGTCTTAGTTTGCGGTTAAAGGAAGTTTTGAGGCGATCCAAAGGGTTAGAAGTCAGAGGAGCATAAGTGTGAGAGTCAGAGAGCAAGACATCTGCTTTTTGGAGGTAGTCCTCACGGTCAAGGACAACCACCGAATTGCTTTTGTCTGAAGGAAGGATAAGAATAGAGTTGTTAGATTTCAGGGAGGCAAGGGCAAGCTGGAAGCGACGAGGAAGGTGGTTATTTTTAGAAAACAAGCTGTCAAGAACGGGGATAAGGGCCCCTCTAAAGGCAGACAGGTCCGAAAGAGTACTAGAGTTAGAATTGACAAACTTGTCAAAGGAACTAATGAGATCAATGCCACAGCGTGGGCCAGGGGAAGTAGCAAAAGACAGACCAAGACCAAGAAGTTCTTGCTGGTGCTTAGAAAGAGAGTAGGACGAAAGGTTGGTAACACAGTCAGAGAGAGAGTATTTGGCCCAAGGACTGTTGGAGATCAGGCGTTGAAGTTTGTTGTGTAGTGTGGAGGAGTGGTGGGAAGAGGAGACGTGAGCAGTGTCAAATGCAATTGGAAAAATGATATTGCATAGATCACTGGGAAGAGAAGAGGACAGAAAGCGTTGCTGTTGACGAACGGCAAGAAAGGCCTCGTCAACTTGCAAGGAGGTGGCATGAATAAGTTCTTGAAGAAGAAGGCGGGCATGTTCAGGGAAAGGAGATCCCGAAGTGTTGAACTGGAGAAAGTGAGATAAAGAATGGGGGAGAACTTGCTCAGCAAGACAGTCTTTAAGAAACCTGAGCTGGTTCTTTCGACGCTTGGCGGCAAGAAGGGAAGATTCAAAGGCGCGAAAAGGCCGTTTGAAGGAAGGTAGAGCATCAAAGAAATTAAACAGAGTAAGACGCGTACGTGTGGTATCCATATGCAGGCGATGAGTCACAATAACGTGGCTGAAGTATGATGACCAGACCACACACTAGAAATTGAAGAGACGACGACGTTTCGGTCCGTCCTGGACCATTCTCAAGTCGATTGTGATGAGGACAGGTAGGGACAAGAATTAAATAGGCAAGAGAGAGCTGAGGAGGAAAGTCAGGTGTAGGGGATAGTAGTAAAGCTAAATCTAACAACTCTATTCTTATCCTTCCTTCAGACAAAAGCAATTCGGTGGTTGTCCTTGACCGTGAGGACTACCTCCAAAAAGCAGATGTCTTGCTCTCTGACTCTCACACTTATGCTCCTCTGACTTCTAACCCTTTGGATCGCCTCAAAACTTCCTTTAACCGCAAACTAAGACAGCTCTCTAGTCTTTGCCCTCCTGACTTTGATCTCATTAAACGTTTCCGTGTCATCTGCCCTTCTCTTCCTTATTTCTATGGTCTTCCTAGACTCATAAACCTGGTGTTCCTCTTCGTCCTATCATTTCTTCACGGGGCTCTATCAGCTATCCTCTTGCCTCCTGGCTCGCTAAAACCCTGACACCTTACCTTGGCACTTTTTCCCCTGCCCACCTTCGTCACTCTCAGGACTTCATAGAAAGACTGCGCCTGCAACCCTCTTGTAAAATGCTTAGTCTTGATGTCGACTCTCTGTTCACTAATGTTCCGCTCGATGACGTTCTCTCTTTCCTCAGACAGAAGGCGTCAGAGGGTCTCCTTCCTCTCCCACTTCCCACTGACGTTTTCCTCGATCTCATTAGACTCTGTGTTGAATCTAACTCTTTCTCTTTCAACGGTAAATATTACACTCAAACTTTCGGTGTCGCTATGGGTTCCCCTCTCTCCCCTGTTCTTGCTAATTTCTACATGGAATACTTCGAAACTGTTCTTCTTCCTTCTATTGATACTCGTCCCTCTCTCTGGCTTCGCTATGTTGATGACATTTTTGCTTTATGGCCTCATGACCTTAATCATTTCCAGCCTTTCCTCGCCTCTCTTAACAATCTGGCTCCTTCTATCCATTTAAAAGTTGAGTGGGAATCTAATTCCCTCCTTCCTTTTCTTGATGTTCATGTTCACAGCTCTGTGTCTGGGTTCTCTTTCTCTGTCTACCGTAAACCCATGCATAGTGGCATGTACATTCACTTCTTTTCCTACCATCCTCCTTCTGTTAAGAAAAGTGTCCTCGTCTCTCTCTTCCTCCGCGCTCTACGCATCAGCGACCCTCAGTTTCTTGATTCTGAAATTGCCTTTATCTACAAATCATTCTCTCGCCTTGGTTATCCTTTGCATTTCATCAACTGTGCCCACTCTCAAGCTAAACGAAATTTCTTTCATCCTAAACCTGCTTCCAACACTAGTAGCACTGTACTATGCCTTCCCTTCATATCTGAACTCAAAACTTTTACCAATACCTTTCGTCCTCTTGACATTAAACTCGCCTTTCGACAAACTAACACACTTCGTAGCAATCTAGTTCACACTGCTCCTCCTGCTTCTAATGCTGCTGGTGTCTACTCTATTTCCTGTTCATCTTGTCCTCTCCAATACTTTGGCGAAACTGGCCGTACACTGAATGACAGACTTAAAGAACACAAGAGAAGTGTTATGTCTGCAGACACTAACAATGCTCTCTTCTGCCATGTGAGGGATTCTAATCATCCCATTGATTGGCCTTCCTCCAAAATAATCTTTCCTGCCTCTACTCTACACAGACGCCGTCTTGTAGAATCGGCTCTTATTAACAATGTACCCAACATGAACTTGAGTCCTGGCTTTGTTGCTGTGGACTCTTCCCTTTCACAGTATATACTCAAATGCTCTAATCTTTCTAACAAACGTGACTTAACATAAGCTTTCCCCCTTCCATTTCTTTCTTTCTCTTTCCCTTTCTTTCTCTCTTCTCCCTTTTTCTGTTCATTGTCTTCTACGCTCCCTTGCTATTCTCTTCTTATTCCTATTACCATCTCCTTCGGTGGTTATAATAGGAGCTGCCTCGTATGGGCCAATAGGCCTGCTGCAGTTCTCATTACTACTATCCCCTACACCTGACTTTCCTCCTCAGCTCTCTCTTGCCTATTTAATTCTTGTCCCTACCTGTCCTCATCACAATCGACTTGAGAATGGTCCAGGACGGACCGAAACGTCGTCGTCTCTTCAATTTCTAGTGTGTGGTCTGGTCATCATACTTCAGCCACGTTATTGTGACTCATCGCCTGCGTAATGAAGTGATAGCCGAGGCTATTTGAACCACCCAACCGCCGGCACTCGGATAGTAATCTTGGGCATAGCATTTTACCAAATCACCTCATTCTTTGGGGCACACGTGAGGAACACAAATGCGAACAAGCCTGAATGGTCCCCAGGACAATATGCAACTGAAAACTCACACCCCAGAAGTGACTCGAACCCATACTCCCAGAAGCAACGCAACTGGTATGTACAAGACGCCTTAATCCACTTGACCATCACGACCAGACATAATGAGGTGATTGCCGAGGCTATCGTCCGAGGCTGGGGTGGTTCAAATAGCGACGTTTGCGAGGCACTACACATCAAGAAGTCAACACCAGCAATCAACAGCCAATTAATGCACAACTATATTCTACCCACCTCAAGACTCCGCTCCAATATAGAAGCATCAAGAAATATGGACCAATAGGCTTTCTACAAACACTTCTATTCAATACCCATTGTTTCGTGTTCTGTCTTGTGTTGATGAAATTAATACCCTATTAATGCCACCTCTTGTTCTGTCTTGTGTTGATGAAATTAATACCCTATTAATGCCACCTCACCCCATCCACCTCACTCAAATGTAGATATAAAATCGGAGATGCGTAAGACTAGAAATAAAAATGAATTTTGGAGAATTGATTTTTGATTTACCTCCAACAGTGAAAAGAAATGTACGAAAGATTGAGAAAATTCGTGTTAGAATTATTAATCTTACTTTTTCGGTCATATTTAATAATATATATATATATATATATATATATATATATATATATATATATATATATATATATATATATATATATATATATATATATATATATATACATATATATATATATATATATATATATATATATATATATATATATATATATATATATATATATATATATATATATATATATATATATATATGTCGTACCTAGTAGCCAGAACGCACTTCTCAGCCTACTATGCAAGGCCCAATTTGCCTAATAAGCCAAGTTTTCATGAATTAATTGGTTTTCGACTACCTAACCTACCTAACCTAACCTAACCTAACTTTTTCGGATACATAACCTAACCTAACCTATAAAGATAGGTTAGGTTAGGTTAGGTAGGGTTGGTTAGGTTCGGTCATATATCTACGTTAATTTTAACTCCAATAAAAAAAAATTGACCTCATACATAATGAAATGGGTAGCTTTATCATTTCATAAGAAAAAAAATAGAGAAAATATATTAATTCAGGAAAACTTGGCTTATTAGGCAAATCGGGCCTTGCATAGTAGGCTGAGAAGTGCGTTCTGGCTACTAGGTACGACATATATATATATATATATATATATATTTATTGTGACGGTAACGCGTTGGTGTTCGGCTGTTCAAAAGCTAGGGGTATGGCCTCGTCACATATAGAAACAAAAAATAGAAAATCTGGAACTTCGTCTGTGGTAAGGTAATGGGAAGACACACAAAACACAAATAAATTTAACAATGAGATTTTAATTACGTTAGAAAAGCAAAACATGAATAAAATGGACATATAAATTGGAACATAAAATCAACCAATCAAAATAATAAGAATAATCAAATGACAAAATGAAAAGTTACGTTAGGACAAGTGAGTAATAACAAGTGTATAACAAACAATGTAAATATGGATGCCGGAATATTGTCTTTAAGCTATCACCTCTCTTAGTACACGTAAGCCACAGTTTAGTCTACCAACGAGACGTGTTAACCTGATGAAAGCACTGGATATTCTGAGGTCTGGCGGTCGTGTGGCCGCAGACATCAGGAAGTGTGGTGAGTGGAGGGCAGGTGCAATTGGACCCGCACCCAATCAGCGATGAGCTGGCGACAGACAGGTAGTTTGGTGATTCGAGGTGGAGCAGGTGTTCCTGGCTGCATACGTTTTGTGCTCTGGCAAACCTTGGTGGAGTAGTTGTTGGATATTTCTTCCATACTAGTTTTATATAGATGTATAGCGACGTATTTTGGAGGGAAGAGCAGGCTCAATCTCTTGAAGGAGATTATCGTCACAATATATATATATATATATATATATATATATATATATATATATATATATATATTATACTGTACATACATATATTTATTTTATTTATTTATTTATATACAAGATGATACAATGGATCATTAAAGTATATATGCTGGTGAGTGAGTGATACATTCTTGCACAACCACTAGTATACATAGCTGTGTACTTTACTGTATATGATACAGTCCTTGAATACTGGGAATTTCATTATTAAAAGTACATTGTCCAATAAAAGAATAGCTCATATATAAAATATTGATGACAATGCAAATACAAAATAAATTGTAATAAAACATTGAATTATTTTTAATGATCCTTCAGTGATAACCCATAAGAGTTAACACTAACTTTTGTAATTGTCTATGTCAATTGACAAATTGTAAAAAAAAAATCAATTAATTAATTTTGTAATTGAAATATTGCTACTGCAAATATTTATCTACCCAAACTTGACTTAGGGCCACTAAAACTAGTGGCCTCAACGAGGACAGGAAGCCGGCGGATTGTCAAAGGTCCCCCCCATTTGCCTTGATGATCCTGTCTAGGTGAAATTTAAAACCTAACTAGTTTTGGCATTTACGACTTCGGTGTGTAGGTGGTTCCATAGGCTTATAACCCTGAGGGTGAAAAAGCATCTGAACTCAGACCTACATTAAGGTTTGTTGAGTTTACATTAAGGTTTGTCAAGTTTTAAAACGTTGCTCCTTGTTTGTGTTACATCAGACCTTTTGAAGAAATTGTCAGGATCAACATCATCCAACTTTTTAAGTACAATATTTTAAAAGTTTAAATGAAATCTGCTGTGTCATGCCAGGTTTGTAGTGTTGTTAGGCCTGTGGCCCTCAACCCTTCCTGATACGAGACATGACTTGGCTAAGGAATGACTTGTTGCCCAGTGTTCACTTTCTCCAGAGCAGCTATGACCTAATGAAGATGAGGTCTCCATGTCTGGATACAGTCGTCCAAATGTGGATGCACCATAATATTTACAGTTGAATCAATTCCTTTTTTTTCTTAAAGTCAAAGATACGATTGATTACTCTAAGGGTTTGGTTTGCTTTTCTGACTACTGCTCCTACCTGTTGTGCAACTTTTAGTGAGTGATGGAGTAGCAACTTTTCGTCATCAATCTGCTGTAATGGAATGGTATTAATTTGGTATTTGTGGCTTGGGTTGTTATGCCCCACATGCAAGGTCTTGCATTTGTCGTTATTAAAGAGCATTTGCCAGTCTTCTGACCATTTGTGGAGTTCATGTAGATCTCTCTGTAAGACTTCAATATCATTATGCTTTCCCACTTTACCACTGATTTGCGAGTCATCTGTAAATTTGATGATGAGGTTTGTAATATTTTCATCTTTGTCATTAATGTATATGACAAAAAGGGATGGTCCCACTTGTTATGCTTGTATCACTCACCTTGTATCACACAAGGGAGATGTGTTCGAGGTTTTGAAGTGCATGGATGAATGGAATTAATTGTTCCACACCACATTGAACTTGGACCCAACTGTCAATTAGGTTAACCCATGTATAGGATTCCAAAACTGTACAACCATGTTAGAACACTTGTTAGCATGATTTTTGGAAGAAAGTGCTCTTTTTAGGGGGACAAGCAGCCAGAGTGTATTTACCTGAATTTACTGGATTTTAGCTGTGAGCCACTAACACACTACTGGCCTCAACGAAGACAGGAAGCTGGCAGCTTGTCAAAGGTCCCGACATTTGCCATGATGATTTTTTTCAAGCTGGACTTTAAAATTTAATGGAGTTTTGGCATGAACAGCTTCGGTGGGTAGTTGGTTCCAAGGGTTTATAACCCGGTAGGTGAAAAAAAAACATGTGTTTTCAGTCCTACATTGTGGCTTGTTGAGTTTGACACCATTGATCCTTGTTTGTGTTACATCTGACCTTATGAGAAAATTGTCTGGATCAACATCCTCCAAATTGTTAAGTATTTTAAATGTTTCGATGAGATCTGCCTCGCCTTGCCTGCCTTGCAGTGTTAGCCCCGAGGCACTCAATCGTTCCTGGTACGAGAGTCTACTTAGCTTTGGAATGATTTTTGTCGCTTAGTGCTGTACTTTCTCCAGAGTAGCCATGTCCTTCTGAAGATGAGGTCTCCATGCTTGGATGCAATAATCCAAGTTAAGGGCACACCAGAGATTCATGCAGTTGAATCAGCACCAACTGTTACTTGAAGTCCTAGGGATTGGTTAGGTCTTTTTGGTACTGCTGCTCCCACCTGTTGTGCAACTTAAAGTGAATTGTGGATATTGACTCCAGTGTATTTTTCTTCATCTATCTACTGCAAGGTAATGTTATTAATTTGGTAGTTGTGACGTAGGTTGTTATGCCCCACATGCAAAGTCTTGCATTTCTTGAGATTAAAAAAGCATGATGCCAAGCTGATAGGACAGTAGTTGTCAGCTGATTTTTTTTAATAGGGGTGACATTTGCATATTTCCAAGTTATGGTTACTATCCCTTGGTCCAGAGATTTTCTGATAAGCAGTTTCAGTGGTAGGCATAGTTCATCTGCTGGTTCCTTTATGATTTTGGATTGAATTCCATCCACACCTGGGGCTTTTGAGCCTTTTAATTTGTCAATGCTCTTGCAGATTATGTCGCACATTGTGGGTATATTTCTTAATTCATTCTCTTCACCTCCTTCAAACATTTGTGTGGGTGTTGGGATGTCATCTAACCTTTCTAGTGTGCACACTGATGTAAAGTATTCATTCTGTGAGTTTGCTGCCCCTTTATCGTCCATTATAACTTGGTTAGTCTCATCTTTTATCTGTTCTACCAAGTACTCTGTTTTGGTTTTACTTCTTATACAGTTAAGTATAGGCATAGAACGACTTGGGAAAATACTTTCTTATGGGAAAGTTTTCTTTCATTGTTTCTTTTGTTTGATCTGATTACCTGGGTGGCTGAGTTTAGGGCCCTTATATATATATATCATAATCAATGATGTTCATAGATTTATACCTTCTCCAGAGGGTCTGCTTAGTTATCAAAGCTCATTTTACTACATGTTTCGTCCATCTAGTTCCCTTTTTTATTGATTTCTCCTTTTTGGCCCATATATTTTCAACGAGTTCAGGAATGACTCATTATTTATTTCCACCTAGGCTTATATCAAGGTCCGCTGGTGTTGGTAGAGGATTGTAAGTGTTTGCTGGGGGCATGTTGGATGGCAAGTGTTCGCTGTCGTTGTGTTGGACAGTAAGTGTTCGCTGTCGTCGTGTTGGACAGCAAGTGTTCGCTGTCGTTGTGTTGGACAGTAACTGTTCGCTGTCGTTGTGTTGGACAGTAACTGTTCGCTGTCGTCGTGTTGGACAGCAAGTGTTCGCTGTCGTTGTGTTGGACAGTAACTGTTCGCTGTCGTCGTGTTGGACAGTAATTGTTCACTGGGATGTATCGTGCAAACAGAGAGGTCCCAGGACAGAGCCCCGAGGCACTCCACCCACAACACCCATTAGTGGTAGGACGGTGTTATGGGAGGTAAATTTAAACGGTCAATTTAAAGTGGTCTCTCCTAATCTACCAGAGGACCCAAAACAGAAAACGGGACAGTAAGTCACCTTCGCCAGCCGCTTCCATTTTCTAGTGCGACAATTTTTGGCCTTATGTAACGCCTACGATCGAAATGCGACGTTCTTTGTAGGAGGACAGGTTGGCCTACCCAATAAATGTGTAGGTGTATTACACATTATCTGACGTAACCTACAACCTTTCTCAAGGTAGTGTATACAATGTTGTGATTATACAGTGTTGTAGTTTGTATACAGTACCTCAGGAAGTCTCCCACAACAGTTAACTAACTCCCGGGTACCTACCTACCTCCACTCTTTCTTTACACCACTAAACACGACTACAGGAAGGATTGGACTACAGGAAGGATTAGGGTACAGGAAGGATTGGGCTACAGGAAGGATTGGGCTACAGGAAGGATGAGGGTACAGGAAGGATTGGGCTACAGGAAAGATTGGGCTACAGGAAGACTTGGGCTACAGGAAGGATTGGGCTACAGGAAGGATTGGGCTACAGGAAAGATTGGGCTACAGGAAGGACTGGGCTACAGGAAGGATTGGGCTATAGGAAGGATTGGGCTACAGGAAGGATTAGAATATAGGAAAGATTGGGCTACAGGAAGGATTGGGCTACAGGCAGGATTGGGCTACAGGAAAGATTGGGCTACAGGAAGGATTGAGCTACATCTCCAAATGTATATTTGCCAGATAATTTGGCACTAAAAACTAAACTCATATATTATTGTTTAGACTAAATCCGCTACTCATTACTTTCCTGAAGTTGTCGTATATACACTACAAAATCTGAGTGTAAATCACGACAATTAACACGTGATGAAAAATGTGACAGTGTCAGACCACGAAGGAAGAATTGAAACAGGAATTTCCTTAAGTACTTTCGTATTTAATAATACATCTTCAGAAGGGTGTTTAAATTCTTCCTTCGAGGTCTGACACTGTCACTACAGAACAGGAATGTATTTAAACGTTGCAACAATTAATAATGAGAACAATCATTATATGGATGGCGTAATAACAGGGGAGCATTAGCGCCTCTGGTGGTCAGATGCTTAACTGTATTAGAGGTTGACACTTTAGATATTATGGTGAAGTAAGGGTGAGTGGCGCGTCTGGGAGTCCCGCTTCTTAACGTGTGGCTCAGTTGTCGACCAGCCGCCGCCTGGCAAGGGTCACGTTGATTACCAGTGTGCAAAGAAATTTGTGTTGCAGATATCTTTATATAGAAAGGATTGTTCGGGGTATGTTTTATGTTGTTATTCCTTATTATTTTGTATATTTTATGTATTTAGACAAAATATAGAGGTGATTGTCAGGTGGCAGCCATAGGTGTACCCGCTAGTTAAGTCATTAGGGTGCTTGTGGTGGCCTTAATAGCCATGCCAGTAGCTAGCCATCAATCTTGAAGTTATCTTTAGATGATTTCGGGACTTAGCATCCCCGCGGCCCGGTCCTCGACCAGGCCTTCTTTTTGTTATACATCCCCGGGAAGCAGCCCGTAGCAGCTGTCTAACTCCCAGGTACTTATTTACTGATAGGTAAACAGGTTCATCAGGGTGAAAGAAAGTGGCCATTTATTTCAGCCTCCACCGGGGATCGAACCCGGAACCTTAGGATTACGAATCCGAAGCGCTGTCCACTCGGCTGTCAGGCCCCTTAAAACAACCCAAAGAGAAATCTTCGACATATTTTGATGAAAATCTGAATGAAACTAGAAATTTTGGCCACAGATTGTGTGAAGATGGTGGTGGGGGGGGGGGGGGTGGGGGGTGGATTAGGGGGGTGCAGGTTAGTACGATGAGCATGATTCAGAATGATGGAAGGAGAAGGGCTCGTATGATGAATTGACCTAAGGGCCACCATCTACAGTGGCCTCGGGGACAGGACGGCGGCGCCTTGTCAAAGGTCAGCCTTCCTACTCCCCCCCCCCTTATTTTATTGAGGATTTGTCTTGTGTATATTGTGAACAAGAGGAATGACTCGGCATTTACGACTTGAGTGGTTGAGCGGGTTCATGGGTTAATGACCCTATGGGGGGAACAACACATCTGTTTTCAGTGTTACATTGTGGCTTGTTGAGCTTGAAGCAGTTGTCCAGTCTGTATGTGTCATATATGACATTTTAGAGAAGTGGTCTGTATGAATGACCTCCAACTTTGTCAGTATTACAAAGGCCTCGGCTGTTATTTATTTATTTATATATCTACCATAAGTTACGTTGGGTTTCTGAGAGTACACAACATGATGTGTTTTCATTCTTGTAAAGCCACTAGTACGCATAGCGCTTCGGGCAGGGCCTTAATCTAACAGATAATATTAAGTAGGTAATTTCAAGGAAAATTTATAGGCTAATCTATCAAAATCTATAACAATTTAAACATTTATAGTGTTAGTCCTTCAAAGATTCGTGGTAGTGACAGTTGAACAAGTTCTGGCATGATTGTTGTTGCTGTCTTGAACTTTATACAATGCGGAAAATCATTGATATCTTTTTGAAGTGAGGTTTCCATATTAGGCCTACACAGTAGGCCAGATGGGACCACAACAGAGACTCGTACAGTTGAATATTCAATGTTGTTCGTTTAAGTCAAAGATTCGTTTAACTATTCTTAAGGATTGTTTTCATATTAACTGAGTCCCAGATGTTTAATGGCTGGTACATCATAACTCCTAGGTAATATTGGCTTAAATTTACCAGAGAGCCACCATTTGTCCATAGTGCCTTCTACGGCAACAGGAAGCCGGCGGCTTGTCAAAGGTTCCCCTACGGTTCCTGAGGAGTTTGTCTATCTGTATTTTGAGCGCGCAAACTGCTGCATTATGACATTAAAGGTAGTTTGATTATATGCACACGGTGTCTTGTAGCTAAGCTAAAGGTGAAATGTAATGTTTAGCAACAGCCTAGATTGTTTAGTGTTAACGACTAGGGCGATGGAGTGGTCATATCAGGATAGCAATTGTGCAGATAAATGGGGAAGATTATTGCATACGAGGAGTCACAATAACGGGGGCTGAAATATGTTGACCAAACCACACACTAGAAAGTGAAGGGACGACTAGATAATTGTTTATCTAATAGATGGAAGATGTTAATTGTTTGCATCTTGTTTACTCTGCGATGTAAAATGAATTCACCTGTAAATGGTCATTTTTAACAATGTAACCACTAGGCTTCTAACGTTGGTTTAGTGCTCAGAGACCATATACTGTACTTAAGAGGTTTTAAACATATTATTTATATAATTTAGGCCAATAGACAGCTAAATAAATTAATAATACACAGTACTTTTAACTAAGGTTAGCTAAAGGTTTGTTTTAGTGGAAGACCGTAATAAGGTAATGTGTTTCTATGTAACTTTAAAAGAACATTGATGCTTAACCATAGCCTCATGAGTCCAAGACAAAACTGTACCCCGTTAGGCTATTGCAGTCTTATCAGTCTTGCCTACTCGCTATTGTTGATACAATCTGTAATTAATCTCCATTGCAATTACACCTTTTCCAGTGATTGGTTCTATTGTTCTTGAAATTCAAAATTATATTTTCCTACTCGATTGTATTTGAAATAAACTGTTTATACTTACCCTGGTGCTACATAGCCTTGCTGGTTTGGTGCCTTCTTTTGATAATTACTTACTTATACTTGTTCTTAATATATGTAAAAAATATTTTTTTTCAGGAGTGTGGCACGTGTGGACAAGTGTTGGATCAGAGGAGTCAAGGTAAAATGCTTATTTAACAACTAGTTCTGGGGAGGAGCGGGTGGAACTAGATGGACGTAGAAAACTTCACATTCTTGTTACACTAACACTGGTTTGTGCCTCGGAGAGGCTGCAGGATCCAGTAAGTTCAGTAGAACTTCGGTTTCAACTCCTTTTGACCATGTCGTAGCTCAGTCGATTACGGCAGCGTCTGGGATGCTCTCGGATGCAGGTTTGAATCCTCGTTCCGGCCCTTGTGGATTTGTACACTCTTGTTAACAGGCTGAGAGCTTTTCTTTCCCATAGATTTATTTATAGAAGAGTTAGCAATAAGTCGGCTGGGTTTATTAACGTATTGTTTTTAGGCCTCATTTAGATTATGCAGTTCAGTTTTGATCGCCATGCTAAACAATGGACATAATTCACTAGAACACGTCAGTTAGGATGACAAAGTTAATCCCGCAAGTTATAAAGCTTCCGTATGAAGAGATGTTGGAAAAACCTTAACGTGACATGATTGAAGTGTACAAGTGGATGAATGGGCATAACAAGGGAGTTATTGATAAGGCTTTAAATGAAGATAAGTTTAGATTTAGGAAATACCTGGGTAAATACTAGTTTGGTAACTGGGTTGTGGATTTGTGGAACAAATTACTGGATCATGTGCAGACGACGAGTCACAATAACGTGGCTGAAGTATGTTGACCAGACCACACACTAGAAGGTGAAAGGACGACGACGTTTCGGTCCGTCCTGGACCATTCTCCTGTCTATTGTGGATCATACTACTGAATCACTGGATCCATATTACTGGATCATAATAGGCATAGGAATCTTTGATTGGTTGAAGCTTAGGTTAGACGTATATGAATGAGTGTGGGTGGATATAAATAGGTGGTGATACGTGCAGGCCAATAGGCTATCTGCAGTTTCTTGACTTACGTTCTACTAGTTTACAATCAGAACGCGACTATCCAATCAACTTACATCTGTATCCTAAATTGCTGCTAGGTGATCAAGGGCGAACATTTAACCTTGAATGTTTAATACAAACCAAATGATGGGTAGCAAAGATGTGTGGTAAGGTAAAAGCTGGGTGGCGAGGCAAGTTTTGGAGTAGTGAAGACTTAGAATATTGTTCAATGTGGGTGACAAAGACTTGCTGTGAAGAGTAGGTAAAGAATAAATTGAGAGATAGGAGAATTATCTTAAGATTAGACTTGGACTGGCTGGCATATGCATTATATATCATTAATGCATATGCCATGGGGGGGGGGGAGTTTTTCCCCAAAGGCATAAACTGCTAGGTCAGGTCATCCACAAACCCATATCCAATGACTTCAAGGTCATGGGATGCTTGACCTTCCCATGAAGTTGGAGGATTGTTGGTGGGTTTGTGGATTTGGAATGAGGGAAGAGGCGGGCTGGATGAGGCAGTTTATGTCTTGGGAAATATTTGTAATCATTTTATTTAGAGATGAGTATGAGCAGAAATGACACGCTATAGTAGTAATTTATAGTGAAGATGATAATGTATTTTCCAAATGAGAAAAAATTATGCGTGGCGAAAACTTAAGTTGAGATAAAAGTATGTTGTCAACAGCTCTACAATAAAAGATTTCGTTGTGGAAGAGATTCCCGCCCGAAAGGTCGGCCATCTTGGCGCGCAGTTTGAACGCTCCTGGCTGGACTTTCTTTCCACACCTCGCCGGGAGCTCATCTTTGAATTCAGCTGGCTTTTTTGAGCCAGTGTGTGCTCACTGCAGCTACCCAGGGGCTCACAGCATCGGGGGAGGCCGGAGCCTCCCTAATGGACGCCATTATTTGGAGCCAAATTCTGGCTCTATGCACGCATTCGCAGTTTGATATTATGACTTTTTATACCCAAAATATGCCAAGTGCTGAAAGCGGCAATGAGTCACATTTTGAACAAACTCCCCTGCAGTTTTCAAAATATCCCAAACATCCCAATTTCGAGGCCTGAGCAATATTTTGGAGCCAAATTCTGGCTCTCTGCACATATTCGCAGTTTGAAATTACGACTTTTTATACCCAACATATGCCATGTCTTGAAAGCGGCGTTTGGTCACATTTGTCCCAATCCCCCTGCAGTTTTCAAAATATCCCAAACATCTCAATATCGAGGCCTGAGCCATATTTTGGAGCCAAATTCTGGCTCTCTGCACGTATTCGCAGTTTGAAATTACGACTTTTTATACCCAACATATGCCAAGTACTTAAAGCGGCAATGAGTCACATTTTGAACAAAACCCCCTGCAGTTTTCAAAATATCGCAAATATCCCAATTCCGAAGCCTGAGCCATATTTTGGAGCCAAATTCTGGCTCTCTGCACGTATTTGCAGTTTTAGGTTACGACTTTTTATACCCAACATATGCCAAGTACTGAAAGCGGCGTTTGGTCACATTTGTCCCAAACCTCCCTTCAGTTTTAAAAATATCCCAAACATCTCAATTTCGAGACCTGAGCTATATTTTGGAGCCAAATTCTGGCTCTATGCACGTATTCGCAGTTTGATATTACGACTTTTTAAACCCAACATATGCCAAGTCCTGAAAGCGGCAGTGAGTCACATTTTGCACAAACTCCCCTGCAGTTTTCGAAATATCCCCAATTTCCCAATTTTGAGGCTTGAGCCATATTTTGGAGCCAAATTCTGGCTTTCTGCACGTATTCGCAGTTTGAAATTGCGACTTTTTTATACCCAACATATGCCAACTACTGAAAGCGGTGTTTGGTCGCATTTGTCCCAAACCTCCCTGCAGTTTTCAAAATATCCCTAATATCCCAATTTCGAGGCTGGAGACATGTTTTGGAGCCAAATTCTGGCTCTCTGCACGTATTCGCAGTTTGATATTACGACTTTTTATACCCAACATATGCAAAGTACTGGACGCAGCAGTGAGTCACATTTTGCACAAACTCCCCTGCAGTTTTCAAAATATCCCGAACATCCAAATTTCAAGGCCTGAGCCATATTTTCGACCCAAATTCTGGCTCTCTGCACGTATTCGCAGTTTGAAATTACGACTTTTTACACCCAACATATGCCAATTCCTGAAAGCGGCAGTGAGTCATATTTTGCACAAACTCCCCTGCAGTTTTCGAAATATCCCAAATATACCAATTTCGAGACCTGAGCCATATTTTAGAGCCAAATTCTGGCTCTCTGCACGTATTCGCAGTATGAAATTTCAACTTTTTATACCCAACATATGTCAATTACTGAAAGCGGCTTTGGTCACATTTGTCCCAAACCTCCCTGCAGTTTTCAAAATATCCCAATTTTGAGGCCTTAGCCATATTTTGGAGACAAATTCTGGCTCTCTGCACGTATTCGCAGTTTGAAATTACGACTTTTTTTATACCCAACATATGCCAAGTACTGAAAGCGGCGTTTGGTCACATTTGTCCCAAACCTCCCTCCAGTTTTCAAAATATCCCAAACATCCCAATTTCGAGGCCTGAGCCATATTTTGGAGCCAAATTCTGGCTCTATGCACGTGTTCGCAGTTTGATATTACGACTTTTTATACCCAACATATGCCAAGTCCTGAAAGCGGCAGTGAGTCACATTTTGCACAAACTCCCCTGCAGTTTTCAAAATATCCCAAAAATCCCAATTTCGAGGCCTAAGCCATATTTTGGAGCCAAATTCTGGCTCTCTGCACGTATTCGCAGTTTGAAATTGCGAATTATTTATACCCAACATATTCCAAGTACTGAAAGCGGCGTTTGGTCACATTTGTCCCAAACCTTCCTGCAGTTTTCAAAATATCCCAAACATCCCAATTTCGAGGCCTGAGCCATATTTTGGAGCCAAATTCTGGCTCTATGCACGTGTTCGCAGTTTGATATTACAACTTTTTATACCCAACTTATGCCAAGTCCTGAAAGCGTCAGTGAGTCACATTTTGCACAAACTCCACTGCAGTTTTCGAAATATCCTAATTTCGAAGCCTGAGCCATATTTTGGAGCCAAATTCTGGCTCTATGCACGTGTTCGCAGTTTGATATTACGACTTTTTATACCCAACATATGCCAAGTCCTGAAAGCGGCAATTAGTCACATTTTGCACAAACTCCCCTGCAGTTTTCGAAATATCACCAATTTCCCAATTTCGAAGCTTGAGCCATATTTTGGAGCCAAATTCTGGCTTTCTGCACGTATTCGCAGTTTGAAATTGCGACTTTTTTATACCCAACATATGCCAACTACTGAAAGCGGTGTTTGGTCGCATTTGTCCCAAACCTCCCTGCAGTTTTCAAAATATCCCTAATATCCCAATTTCGAGGCTGGAGACATGTTTTGGAACCAAATTCTGGCTCTCTGCACGTATTCGCAGTTTGATATTACGACTTTTTATACCCAACATATGCTAAGTACTGGACGCGGCAGTGAGTCACATTTTGCACAAACTCCCATGCAGTTTTCGAAATATCCCAATTTCGAGGCCTGAGCCATATTTTGGAGCCAAATTCTGGCTCTCTGCACGTATCCGCAGTTTGATATTACGACTTTTTATACCCAACACAGGCCAAGTAATGTATGCGGCAGTGAGTCACATTTTGCACAAACTCCCCTGCAGTTTTCGAAATATCCCAAATATCCCAATTTCGAGGCCTGAGCCATTTTTTGGAGCCAACATCTGGCTCTCTGCACGTATTCGCAGTTTGAAATTACGACTTTTTATACCCAACATATGCCAAGTACTGAAAGTGGCGTTTGGTCACATTTGTCCCAAACCTCCCTCCAGTTTTCAAAATATCCCAAACATCCCAATTTCGAGGCCTGAGCCATATTTTGGAGCCATATTCTGGCTCTATGCACGTATTCGCAGTTTGATTCTACGACTTTTTATACCCAACATATGCATAGTCCTGAAAGCGGCAATGAGTCACATTTTGTACAAACTCCCCTGCAGTTTTCAAAATATCCCAAACACCCCAATTTCGAGGCCGGAGCCATATTTTGAAGTCAAATTCTGGTTCTCTGCACGTATTCGCAGTTTGATATTACGACTTTTTAGACCCAACATATGCCAAGTACTGAAAGCGGTGTTTGGTCGCATTTGTCCCAAACCTCCCTGCAGTTTTCAAAATATCCCTAATATCCCAATTTCGAGGCTGGAGACATGTTTTGGAGCCAAATTCTGGCTCTCTGCACGTATTCGCAGTTTGATATTACGACTTTTTATACCCAACATATGCAAAGTACTGGACGCAGCAGTGAGTCACATTTTGCACAAACTCCCCTGCAGTTTTCAAAATATCCCGAACATCCAAATTTCAAGGCCTGAGCCATATTTTCGACCCAAATTCTGGCTCTCTGCACGTATTCGCAGTTTGAAATTACGACTTTTCTTATACCCAACATATGTGTATTACTGAAAGCGGTGTTTGGTCACATTTGTCCCAAACCTTCCTGCAGTTTTCAAAATATCCAAAACATCCCAATATCGAGGCCTGAGCCATATTTTGGAGCCAAATTCTGGCTCTCTGCACGTATTCGCAGTTTGAAATTACGACTTTTTACACCCAACATATGCCAATTCCTGAAAGCGGCAGTGAGTCATATTTTGCACAAACTCCCCTGCAGTTTTCGAAATATCCCAAATATACCAATTTCGAGACCTGAGCCATATTTTGGAGCCAAATTCTGGCTCTCTGCACGTATTCGCAGTTTGAAATTTCAACTTTTTATACCCAACATATGTCAATTACTGAAAGCGGCTTTGGTCACATTTGTCCCAAACCTCCCTGCAGTTTTCAAAATATCCCAATTTTGAGGCCTGAGCCATATTTTGGAGACAAATTCTGGCTCTCTGCACGTATTCGCAGTTTGAAATTACGACTTTTTTTATACCCAACATATGCCAAGTACTGAAAGCGGCGTTTGGTCACATTTGTCCCAAACCTCCCTCCAGTTTTCAAAATATCCCAAACATCCCAGTTTCGAGGCCTGAGCCATATTTTGGAGCCAAATTCTGGCTCTATGCACGTGTTCGCAGTTTGATATTACGACTTTTTATACCCAACATATGCCAAGTCCTGAAAGCGGCAGTGAGTCACATTTTGCACAAACTCCCCTGCAGTTTTCAAAATATCCCAAAAATCCCAATTTTTAGGCCTAAGCCATATTTTGGAGCCAAATTCTGGCTCTCTGCACGTATTCGCAGTTTGAAATTGCGAATTATTTATACCCAACATATTCCAAGTACTGAAAGCGGCGTTTGGTCACATTTGTCCCAAACCTTCCTGCAGTTTTCAAAATATCCCAAACATCCCAATTTCGAGGCCTGAGCCATATTTTGGAGCCAAATTCTGGCTCTATGCACGTGTTCGCAGTTTGATATTACAACTTTTTATACCCAACTTATGCCAAGTCCTGAAAGCGTCAGTGAGTCACATTTTGCACAAACTCCACTGCAGTTTTCGAAATATCCTAATTTCGAAGCCTGAGCCATATTTTGGAGCCAAATTCTGGCTCTCTGCACGTATTCGCAGTTTGAAATTATGACTGTTTATACCCAACATATGCGAAGTACTGAAAGCGGCGTTTGGTCACATTTGTCCCAAACCTCCCTGAAGTTTTCAAAATATCCCAAATATCCCAATTTCAAGGCCTGAGCCGTATTTTGGAGCCAAATTCAGGCTCTCTGCACGTATTCGCAGTTTGAAATTACGACTTTTTATACCCAACATATGCCAAGTACTGAAAGCGGCGTTTGGTCACATTTGTCCCAAATCTCCCTCCAGTTTTCAAAATATCCCAAACATCCCAATATCGAGGCCTGAGCCATATTTTGGAGCCAAATTCTGGCTCTCTACATGTATTCGCCGTTTGATATTACGACTTTTTATACCCAACATATGCCAAGTCCTGAAAGCGGCAATTAGTCACATTTTGCACAAACTCCCCTGCAGTTTTCGAAATATCCTAAATATCCCAATTTCGTGGCCTGAGCCATATTTTGGAGCCAAATTCTGGCTCTCTGCACGTATTCGCAGTTTTAAGTTACGACTTTTTACACCCAACATATGCCAAGTACTGAAAGCGGCGTTTGGTCACATTTGTCCCAAACCTCCCTCCAGTTTTCAAAATATCCCAAACATCCCAATTTCGAGGCCTGAGCCATATTTTGGAGCCAAATTCTGGCTGTATGCACGTATTCGCAGTTTGATATTACGACTTTTTATACCCAACTTATGCCAAGTCCTGAAAGCGTCAGTGAGTCATATTTTGCACATACTCCCCTGCAGTTTTCGAAATATCCCAAATATCCTAATTTCGAGGCCTGAGCCATATTTTGGAGCCAAATTCAGGCTCTCTGCACGTATTCGCAGTTTGATATTACGACTTTTTATACCCAACATATGCCAAGTACTGGACGCTGCAGTGAGTCACATTTTGCACAAATTCCCCTGAAGTTTTCAAAATATCCCAAATATCCCAATTTCGAGGCCTGAGCCATATTTTGGAGCCAAATTCTGGCTCTTTACACGTATTCGCAGTTTGAAATTACGACTTTTTATACCCAACATATGCCAAGTACTGAAAGCGGCAATGTGTCACATTTTGCACAAACTCCCCTTTAGTTTTCAAAATATCCCAAACATCCCAATTTCGAGGCCTGAGCCATATTTTGGAGCCAAATAATATATACATATATATATATATTAGTATATTTTGGTAGCAGTCTTTCTTGTAGACATATATTATTAAATATGACCGAAAAATTTAAAAATTAATTTTGGAGAATTGATTTTTGAATTACCACAAACAGTGAAAAGAAATGTACGAAAGATTGAGAAAATTCGTGTTAGAATTATTAATCATACATTTTCGGTCATATATAATAATATATATATATATATATATATATATACATATATATATATATATATATATATGTATATATATATATATATATATATATATATATATATATATATATATATATATATATATATATATATATATATATATATATATATATACATACACACTGTACATACACCTCTGGCTGGAAGAAGGGGGACCCATAGCCTTGGAGGAAACCACACATAACGCATTGGAGGGAATGTAGGTCCCCTCCAATACAATTTCTGTGTGCTTTTCTCCTACCACCCCCTTCCTTTTATATATATATATGTATATATATATATATATATATATATATATGTATATATATATATATATATATATATATATATGTCGTACCTAGTAGCCAGAACTCACTTCTCAGCCTACTATGCAAGGCCTGATTTGCCTAATAAGCCTAGTTTTCATGAATTAGTGTTTTTTCGACAACCTAACCTACCTAACCTAACCTAACCTAACGTTTTCGGCTACCTAACCTAACCTAACCTATAAAGATAGGTTAGGTTAGGTTAGGTAGGGTTGGTTAGGTTCGGTCATATATCTACGTTAATTTTAACTCCAATAAAAAAAAATTGACCTCATACATAATGAAATGGGTAGCTTTATCATTTCATAAGAAAAAAATTAGAGAAAATATATTAATTCAGTAAAACTTGGCTTATTAGGCAAATCGGGCCTCGCATAGTAGGCTGAGAAGTGAGTTCTGGCTACTAGGTACGACATATATATATATATATATATATATATATATATATATATATATATATATATATATATATATATATATATATATATATATATATATATATATATATATATATATGCGAACAAGCCTGAATGGTCCCCAGGACAATATGCAACTGAAAACTCACACCCCAGAAGTGACTCGAACCCATACTCCCAGAAGCAACGCAACTGGTATGTACAAGACGCCTTAATCGACTTGACCATCACGACCGGACATAATGAAGTGATGATGACCAGACCACACACTAGAAATTGAAGAGACGACGACGTTTCGGTCCGTCCTGGACCATTCTCAAGTCGATTGTGATGAGGACAGGTAGGGACAAGAATTAAATAGGCAAGAGAGAGCTGAGGAGGAAAGTCAGGTGTAGGGGATAGTAGTAATGAGAACTGCAGCAGGCCTATTGGCCCATACGAGGCAGCTCCTATTATAACCACCGAAGGAGATGGTAATAGGAATAAGAAGAGAATAGCAAGGGAGCGTAGAAGACAATGAACAGAAAAAGGGAGAAGAGAGAAAGAAAGGGAAAGAGAAAGAAAGAAATGGAAGGGGGAAAGCTTATGTTAAGTCACGTTTGTTAGAAAGATTAGAGCATTTGAGTATATACTGTGAAAGGGAAGAGTCCACAGCAACAAAGCCAGGACTCAAGTTCATGTTGGGTACATTGTTAATAAGAGCCGATTCTACAAGACGGCGTCTGTGTAGAGTAGAGGCAGGAAAGATTATTTTGGAGGAAGGCCAATCAATGGGATGATTAGAATCCCTCACATGGCAGAAGAGAGCATTGTTAGTGTCTGCAGACATAACACTTCTCTTGTGTTCTTTAAGTCTGTCATTCAGTGTACGGCCAGTTTCGCCAAAGTATTGGAGAGGACAAGATGAACAGGAAATAGAGTAGACACCAGCAGCATTAGAAGCAGGAGGAGCAGTGTGAACTAGATTGCTACGAAGTGTGTTAGTTTGTCGAAAGGCGAGTTTAATGTCAAGAGGACGAAAGGTATTGGTAAAAGTTTTGAGTTCAGATATGAAGGGAAGGCATAGTACAGTGCTACTAGTGTTGGAAGCAGGTTTAGGATGAAAGAAATTTCGTTTAGCTTGAGAGTGGGCACAGTTGATGAAATGCAAAGGATAACCAAGGCGAGAGAATGATTTGTAGATAAAGGCAATTTCAGAATCAAGAAACTGAGGGTCGCTGATGCGTAGAGCGCGGAGGAAGAGAGAGACGAGGACACTTTTCTTAACAGAAGGAGGATGGTAGGAAAAGAAGTGAATGTACATGCCACTATGCATGGGTTTACGGTAGACAGAGAAAGAGAACCCAGACACAGAGCTGTGAACATGAACATCAAGAAAAGGAAGGAGGGAATTAGATTCCCACTCAACTTTTAAATGGATAGAAGGAGCCAGATTGTTAAGAGAGGCGAGGAAAGGCTGGAAAAGATTAAGGTCATGAGGCCATAAAGCAAAAATGTCATCAACATAGCGAAGCCAGAGAGAGGGACGAGTATCAATAGAAGGAAGAAGAACAGTTTCGAAGTATTCCATGTAGAAATTAGCAAGAACAGGGGAGAGAGGGGAACCCATAGCGACACCGAAAGTTTGAGTGTAATATTTACCGTTGAAAGAGAAAGAGTTAGATTCAACACAGAGTCTAATGAGATCGAGGAAAACGTCAGTGGGAAGTGGGAGAGGAAGGAGACCCTCTGACGCCTTCTGTCTGAGGAAAGAGAGAACGTCATCGAGCGGAACATTAGTGAACAGAGAGTCGACATCAAGACTAAGCATTTTACAAGAGGGTTGCAGGCGCAGTCTTTCTATGAAGTCCTGAGAGTGACGAAGGTGGGCAGGGGAAAAAGTGCCAAGGTAAGGTGTCAGGGTTTTAGCGAGCCAGGAGGCAAGAGGATAGCTGATAGAGCCCCGTGAAGAAATGATAGGACGAAGAGGAACACCAGGTTTATGAGTCTTAGGAAGACCATAGAAATAAGGAAGAGAAGGGCAGATGACACGGAAACGTTTAATGAGATCAAAGTCAGGAGGGCAAAGACTAGAGAGCTGTCTTAGTTTGCGGTTAAAGGAAGTTTTGAGGCGATCCAAAGGGTTAGAAGTCAGAGGAGCATAAGTGTGAGAGTCAGAGAGCAAGACATCTGCTTTTTGGAGGTAGTCCTCACGGTCAAGGACAACCACCGAATTGCTTTTGTCTGAAGGAAGGATAAGAATAGAGTTGTTAGATTTCAGGGAGGCAAGGGCAAGCTGGAAGCGACGAGGAAGGTGGTTATTTTTAGAAAACAAGCTGTCAAGAACGGGGATAAGGGCCCCTCTAAAGGCAGACAGGTCCGAAAGAGTACTAGAGTTAGAATTGACAAACTTGTCAAAGGAACTAATGAGATCAATGCCACAGCGTGGGCCAGGGGAAGTAGCAAAAGACAGACCAAGACCAAGAAGTTCTTGCTGGTGCTTAGAAAGAGAGTAGGACGAAAGGTTGGTAACACAGTCAGAGAGAGAGTATTTGGCCCAAGGACTGTTGGAGATCAGGCGTTGAAGTTTGTTGTGTAGTGTGGAGGAGTGGTGGGAAGAGGAGACGTGAGCAGTGTCAAATGCAATTGGAAAAATGATATTGCATAGATCACTGGGAAGAGAAGAGGACAGAAAGCGTTGCTGTTGACGAACGGCAAGAAAGGCCTCGTCAACTTGCAAGGAGGTGGCATGAATAAGTTCTTGAAGAAGAAGGCGGGCATGTTCAGGGAAAGGAGATCCCGAAGTGTTGAACTGGAGAAAGTGAGATAAAGAATGGGGGAGAACTTGCTCAGCAAGACAGTCTTTAAGAAACCTGAGCTGGTTCTTTCGACGCTTGGCGGCAAGAAGGGAAGATTCAAAGGCGCGAAAAGGCCGTTTGAAGGAAGGTAGAGCATCAAAGAAATTAAACAGAGTAAGACGCGTACGTGTGGTATCCATATGCAGGCGATGAGTCACAATAACGTGGCTGAAGTATGATGACCAGACCACACACTAGAAATTGAAGAGACGACGACGTTTCGGTCCGTCCTGGACCATTCTCAAGTCGATTGTGATGAGGACAGGTAGGGACAAGAATTAAATAGGCAAGAGAGAGCTGAGGAGGAAAGTCAGGTGTAGGGGATAGTAGTAAAGCTAAATCTAACAACTCTATTCTTATCCTTCCTTCAGACAAAAGCAATTCGGTGGTTGTCCTTGACCGTGAGGACTACCTCCAAAAAGCAGATGTCTTGCTCTCTGACTCTCACACTTATGCTCCTCTGACTTCTAACCCTTTGGATCGCCTCAAAACTTCCTTTAACCGCAAACTAAGACAGCTCTCTAGTCTTTGCCCTCCTGACTTTGATCTCATTAAACGTTTCCGTGTCATCTGCCCTTCTCTTCCTTATTTCTATGGTCTTCCTAGACTCATAAACCTGGTGTTCCTCTTCGTCCTATCATTTCTTCACGGGGCTCTATCAGCTATCCTCTTGCCTCCTGGCTCGCTAAAACCCTGACACCTTACCTTGGCACTTTTTCCCCTGCCCACCTTCGTCACTCTCAGGACTTCATAGAAAGACTGCGCCTGCAACCCTCTTGTAAAATGCTTAGTCTTGATGTCGACTCTCTGTTCACTAATGTTCCGCTCGATGACGTTCTCTCTTTCCTCAGACAGAAGGCGTCAGAGGGTCTCCTTCCTCTCCCACTTCCCACTGACGTTTTCCTCGATCTCATTAGACTCTGTGTTGAATCTAACTCTTTCTCTTTCAACGGTAAATATTACACTCAAACTTTCGGTGTCGCTATGGGTTCCCCTCTCTCCCCTGTTCTTGCTAATTTCTACATGGAATACTTCGAAACTGTTCTTCTTCCTTCTATTGATACTCGTCCCTCTCTCTGGCTTCGCTATGTTGATGACATTTTTGCTTTATGGCCTCATGACCTTAATCATTTCCAGCCTTTCCTCGCCTCTCTTAACAATCTGGCTCCTTCTATCCATTTAAAAGTTGAGTGGGAATCTAATTCCCTCCTTCCTTTTCTTGATGTTCATGTTCACAGCTCTGTGTCTGGGTTCTCTTTCTCTGTCTACCGTAAACCCATGCATAGTGGCATGTACATTCACTTCTTTTCCTACCATCCTCCTTCTGTTAAGAAAAGTGTCCTCGTCTCTCTCTTCCTCCGCGCTCTACGCATCAGCGACCCTCAGTTTCTTGATTCTGAAATTGCCTTTATCTACAAATCATTCTCTCGCCTTGGTTATCCTTTGCATTTCATCAACTGTGCCCACTCTCAAGCTAAACGAAATTTCTTTCATCCTAAACCTGCTTCCAACACTAGTAGCACTGTACTATGCCTTCCCTTCATATCTGAACTCAAAACTTTTACCAATACCTTTCGTCCTCTTGACATTAAACTCGCCTTTCGACAAACTAACACACTTCGTAGCAATCTAGTTCACACTGCTCCTCCTGCTTCTAATGCTGCTGGTGTCTACTCTATTTCCTGTTCATCTTGTCCTCTCCAATACTTTGGCGAAACTGGCCGTACACTGAATGACAGACTTAAAGAACACAAGAGAAGTGTTATGTCTGCAGACACTAACAATGCTCTCTTCTGCCATGTGAGGGATTCTAATCATCCCATTGATTGGCCTTCCTCCAAAATAATCTTTCCTGCCTCTACTCTACACAGACGCCGTCTTGTAGAATCGGCTCTTATTAACAATGTACCCAACATGAACTTGAGTCCTGGCTTTGTTGCTGTGGACTCTTCCCTTTCACAGTATATACTCAAATGCTCTAATCTTTCTAACAAACGTGACTTAACATAAGCTTTCCCCCTTCCATTTCTTTCTTTCTCTTTCCCTTTCTTTCTCTCTTCTCCCTTTTTCTGTTCATTGTCTTCTACGCTCCCTTGCTATTCTCTTCTTATTCCTATTACCATCTCCTTCGGTGGTTATAATAGGAGCTGCCTCGTATGGGCCAATAGGCCTGCTGCAGTTCTCATTACTACTATCCCCTACACCTGACTTTCCTCCTCAGCTCTCTCTTGCCTATTTAATTCTTGTCCCTACCTGTCCTCATCACAATCGACTTGAGAATGGTCCAGGACGGACCGAAACGTCGTCGTCTCTTCAATTTCTAGTGTGTGGTCTGGTCATCATACTTCAGCCACGTTATTGTGACTCATCGCCTGCGTAATGAAGTGATAGCCGAGGCTATTTGAACCACCCAACCGCCGGCACTCGGATAGTAATCTTGGGCATAGCATTTTACCAAATCACCTCATTCTTTGGGGCACACGTGAGGAACACAAATGCGAACAAGCCTGAATGGTCCCCAGGACAATATGCAACTGAAAACTCACACCCCAGAAGTGACTCGAACCCATACTCCCAGAAGCAACGCAACTGGTATGTACAAGACGCCTTAATCCACTTGACCATCACGACCAGACATAATGAGGTGATTGCCGAGGCTATCGTCCGAGGCTGGGGTGGTTCAAATAGCGACGTTTGCGAGGCACTACACATCAAGAAGTCAACACCAGCAATCAACAGCCAATTAATGCACAACTATATTCTACCCACCTCAAGACTCCGCTCCAATATAGAAGCATCAAGAAATATGGACCAATAGGCTTTCTACAAACACTTCTATTCAATACCCATTGTTTCGTGTTCTGTCTTGTGTTGATGAAATTAATACCCTATTAATGCCACCTCTTGTTCTGTCTTGTGTTGATGAAATTAATACCCTATTAATGCCACCTCACCCCATCCACCTCACTCAAATGTAGATATAAAATCGGAGATGCGTAAGACTAGAAATAAAAATGAATTTTGGAGAATTGATTTTTGATTTACCTCCAACAGTGAAAAGAAATGTACGAAAGATTGAGAAAATTCGTGTTAGAATTATTAATCTTACTTTTTCGGTC
Organism: Procambarus clarkii; assembly: GCF_040958095.1. NCBI lineage: Eukaryota > Metazoa > Arthropoda > Malacostraca > Decapoda > Cambaridae > Procambarus > Procambarus clarkii. The sequence continues at coordinate 10,969,922 of NC_091225.1, read as the reverse complement.
ATATTTAATAATATATATATATATATATATATATATATATATATATATATATATATATATATATATATATACATATATATATATATATATATATATATATATATATATATATATATATATATATATATATATATATATATATATATATATGTCGTACCTAGTAGCCAGAACGCACTTCTCAGCCTACTATGCAAGGCCCAATTTGCCTAATAAGCCAAGTTTTCATGAATTAATTGGTTTTCGACTACCTAACCTAACCTAACCTAACTTTTTCGGATACATAACCTAACCTAACCTATAAAGATAGGTTAGGTTAGGTTAGGTAGGGTTGGTTAGGTTCGGTCATATATCTACGTTAATTTTAACTCCAATAAAAAAAAATTGACCTCATACATAATGAAATGGGTAGCTTTATCATTTCATAAGAAAAAAAATAGAGAAAATATATTAATTCAGGAAAACTTGGCTTATTAGGCAAATCGGGCCTTGCATAGTAGGCTGAGAAGTGCGTTCTGGCTACTAGGTACGACATATATATATATATATATATATATTTATTGTGACGGTAACGCGTTGGTGTTCGGCTGTTCAAAAGCTAGGGGTATGGCCTCGTCACATATAGAAACAAAAAATAGAAAATCTGGAACTTCGTCTGTGGTAAGGTAATGGGAAGACACACAAAACACAAATAAATTTAACAATGAGATTTTAATTACGTTAGAAAAGCAAAACATGAATAAAATGGACATATAAATTGGAACATAAAATCAACCAATCAAAATAATAAGAATAATCAAATGACAAAATGAAAAGTTACGTTAGGACAAGTGAGTAATAACAAGTGTATAACAAACAATGTAAATATGGATGCCGGAATATTGTCTTTAAGCTATCACCTCTCTTAGTACACGTAAGCCACAGTTTAGTCTACCAACGAGACGTGTTAACCTGATGAAAGCACTGGATATTCTGAGGTCTGGCGGTCGTGTGGCCGCAGACATCAGGAAGTGTGGTGAGTGGAGGGCAGGTGCAATTGGACCCGCACCCAATCAGCGATGAGCTGGCGACAGACAGGTAGTTTGGTGATTCGAGGTGGAGCAGGTGTTCCTGGCTGCATACGTTTTGTGCTCTGGCAAACCTTGGTGGAGTAGTTGTTGGATATTTCTTCCATACTAGTTTTATATAGATGTATAGCGACGTATTTTGGAGGGAAGAGCAGGCTCAATCTCTTGAAGGAGATTATCGTCACAATATATATATATATATATATATATATATATATATATATATATATATATATATATATATATTATACTGTACATACATATATTTATTTTATTTATTTATTTATATACAAGATGATACAATGGATCATTAAAGTATATATGCTGGTGAGTGAGTGATACATTCTTGCACAACCACTAGTATACATAGCTGTGTACTTTACTGTATATGATACAGTCCTTGAATACTGGGAATTTCATTATTAAAAGTACATTGTCCAATAAAAGAATAGCTCATATATAAAATATTGATGACAATGCAAATACAAAATAAATTGTAATAAAACATTGAATTATTTTTAATGATCCTTCAGTGATAACCCATAAGAGTTAACACTAACTTTTGTAATTGTCTATGTCAATTGACAAATTGTAAAAAAAAAAATCAATTAATTAATTTTGTAATTGAAATATTGCTACTGCAAATATTTATCTACCCAAACTTGACTTAGGGCCACTAAAACTAGTGGCCTCAACGAGGACAGGAAGCCGGCGGATTGTCAAAGGTCCCCCCCATTTGCCTTGATGATCCTGTCTAGGTGAAATTTAAAACCTAACTAGTTTTGGCATTTACGACTTCGGTGTGTAGGTGGTTCCATAGGCTTATAACCCTGAGGGTGAAAAAGCATCTGAACTCAGACCTACATTAAGGTTTGTTGAGTTTACATTAAGGTTTGTCAAGTTTTAAAACGTTGCTCCTTGTTTGTGTTACATCAGACCTTTTGAAGAAATTGTCAGGATCAACATCATCCAACTTTTTAAGTACAATATTTTAAAAGTTTAAATGAAATCTGCTGTGTCATGCCAGGTTTGTAGTGTTGTTAGGCCTGTGGCCCTCAACCCTTCCTGATACGAGACATGACTTGGCTAAGGAATGACTTGTTGCCCAGTGTTCACTTTCTCCAGAGCAGCTATGACCTAATGAAGATGAGGTCTCCATGTCTGGATACAGTCGTCCAAATGTGGATGCACCATAATATTTACAGTTGAATCAATTCCTTTTTTTTCTTAAAGTCAAAGATACGATTGATTACTCTAAGGGTTTGGTTTGCTTTTCTGACTACTGCTCCTACCTGTTGTGCAACTTTTAGTGAGTGATGGAGTAGCAACTTTTCGTCATCAATCTGCTGTAATGGAATGGTATTAATTTGGTATTTGTGGCTTGGGTTGTTATGCCCCACATGCAAGGTCTTGCATTTGTCGTTATTAAAGAGCATTTGCCAGTCTTCTGACCATTTGTGGAGTTCATGTAGATCTCTCTGTAAGACTTCAATATCATTATGCTTTCCCACTTTACCACTGATTTGCGAGTCATCTGTAAATTTGATGATGAGGTTTGTAATATTTTCATCTTTGTCATTAATGTATATGACAAAAAGGGATGGTCCCACTTGTTATGCTTGTATCACTCACCTTGTATCACACAAGGGAGATGTGTTCGAGGTTTTGAAGTGCATGGATGAATGGAATTAATTGTTCCACACCACATTGAACTTGGACCCAACTGTCAATTAGGTTAACCCATGTATAGGATTCCAAAACTGTACAACCATGTTAGAACACTTGTTAGCATGATTTTTGGAAGAAAGTGCTCTTTTTAGGGGGACAAGCAGCCAGAGTGTATTTACCTGAATTTACTGGATTTTAGCTGTGAGCCACTAACACACTACTGGCCTCAACGAAGACAGGAAGCTGGCAGCTTGTCAAAGGTCCCGACATTTGCCATGATGATTTTTTTCAAGCTGGACTTTAAAATTTAATGGAGTTTTGGCATGAACAGCTTCGGTGGGTAGTTGGTTCCAAGGGTTTATAACCCGGTAGGTGAAAAAAAAACATGTGTTTTCAGTCCTACATTGTGGCTTGTTGAGTTTGACACCATTGATCCTTGTTTGTGTTACATCTGACCTTATGAGAAAATTGTCTGGATCAACATCCTCCAAATTGTTAAGTATTTTAAATGTTTCGATGAGATCTGCCTCGCCTTGCCTGCCTTGCAGTGTTAGCCCCGAGGCACTCAATCGTTCCTGGTACGAGAGTCTACTTAGCTTTGGAATGATTTTTGTCGCTTAGTGCTGTACTTTCTCCAGAGTAGCCATGTCCTTCTGAAGATGAGGTCTCCATGCTTGGATGCAATAATCCAAGTTAAGGGCACACCAGAGATTCATGCAGTTGAATCAGCACCAACTGTTACTTGAAGTCCTAGGGATTGGTTAGGTCTTTTTGGTACTGCTGCTCCCACCTGTTGTGCAACTTAAAGTGAATTGTGGATATTGACTCCAGTGTATTTTTCTTCATCTATCTACTGCAAGGTAATGTTATTAATTTGGTAGTTGTGACGTAGGTTGTTATGCCCCACATGCAAAGTCTTGCATTTCTTGAGATTAAAAAAGCATGATGCCAAGCTGATAGGACAGTAGTTGTCAGCTGATTTTTTTTAATAGGGGTGACATTTGCATATTTCCAAGTTATGGTTACTATCCCTTGGTCCAGAGATTTTCTGATAAGCAGTTTCAGTGGTAGGCATAGTTCATCTGCTGGTTCCTTTATGATTTTGGATTGAATTCCATCCACACCTGGGGCTTTTGAGCCTTTTAATTTGTCAATGCTCTTGCAGATTATGTCGCACATTGTGGGTATATTTCTTAATTCATTCTCTTCACCTCCTTCAAACATTTGTGTGGGTGTTGGGATGTCATCTAACCTTTCTAGTGTGCACACTGATGTAAAGTATTCATTCTGTGAGTTTGCTGCCCCTTTATCGTCCATTATAACTTGGTTAGTCTCATCTTTTATCTGTTCTACCAAGTACTCTGTTTTGGTTTTACTTCTTATACAGTTAAGTATAGGCATAGAACGACTTGGGAAAATACTTTCTTATGGGAAAGTTTTCTTTCATTGTTTCTTTTGTTTGATCTGATTACCTGGGTGGCTGAGTTTAGGGCCCTTATATATATATATCATAATCAATGATGTTCATAGATTTATACCTTCTCCAGAGGGTCTGCTTAGTTATCAAAGCTCATTTTACTACATGTTTCGTCCATCTAGTTCCCTTTTTTATTGATTTCTCCTTTTTGGCCCATATATTTTCAACGAGTTCAGGAATGACTCATTATTTATTTCCACCTAGGCTTATATCAAGGTCCGCTGGTGTTGGTATAGGATTGTAAGTGTTTGCTGGGGGCATGTTGGATGGCAAGTGTTCGCTGTCGTTGTGTTGGACAGTAAGTGGTCGCTGTCGTTGTGTTGGACAGTAAGTGTTCGCTGTCGTTGTGTTGGGCAGCAAGTGTTCGCTGTCGTCGTGTTGGACAGTAAGTGTTCGCTGTCGTTGTGTTGGACAGCAAGTGTTCGCTGTCGTCGTGTTGGACAGTAAGTGTTCGCTGTCGTTGTGTTGGACAGTAAGTGGTCGCTGTCGTTGTGTTGGACAGCAAGTGTTCGCTGTCGTTGTGTTGGACAGTAAGTGTTCGCTGTCGTTGTGTTGGACAGTAAGTGTTCGCTGTCGTCGTGTTGGACAGTAATTGTTCGCTGTCGTTGTGTTGGACAGTAAGTGTTCACTGTCGTCGTGTTGGACAGTAACTGTTCACTGTCGTCGTGTTGGACAGTAAGTGTTCGCTGTCGTCGTGTTGGACAGTAAGTGTTCACTGGGATGTATCGTGCAAACAGAGAGGTCCCAGGACAGAGCCCCGAGGCACTCCACCCACAACACCCATTAGTGGTAGGACGGTGTTATGGCAGGTAAATTTAAACGGTCAATTTAAAGTGGTCTCTCCTAACCTGCCAGAGGACCCAAAACAGAAAACGGGACAGTAAGTCACCTTCGCCAGCCGCTTCCATTTTCTAGTACGACAATTTTTGGCCTTATATAACGCCTACGATCGAAATGCGACGTTCTTTGTAGGAGGACAGGTTGGCCTACCCAATAAATGTGTAGGTGTATTACACATTATCTGACGTAACCTACAACCTTTCTCAAGGTGGTGTATACAATGTTGTGATTATACAGTGTTGTAGTTTGTATACAGTACCTCAGGATGTCTCCCACAACAGTTAACTAACTCCCGGGTACCTACCTACCTCCACTCTTTCTTTACACCACTAAACACGACTACAGGAAGGATTGGACTACAGGAAGGATTAGGGTACAGGAAGGATTGGGCTACAGGAAGGATTGGGCTACAGGAAGGATGAGGGTACAGGAAGGATTGGGCTACAGGAAAGATTGGGCTACAGGAGGACTTGGGCTACAGGAAGGATTGGGCTACAGGAAGGATTGGGCTACAGGAAAGATTGGGCTACAGGAAGGACTGGGCTACAGGAAGGATTGGGCTATAGGAAGGATTGGGCTACAGGAAGGATTAGAATATAGGAAAGATTGGGCTACAGGAAGGATTGGGCTACAGGCAGGATTGGGCTACAGGAAAGATTGGGCTACAGGAAGGATTGAGCTACATCTCCAAATGTATATTTGCCAGATAATTTGGCACTAAAAACTAAACGCATATATTATTGTTTAGACTAAATCCGCTACTCATTACTTTCCTGAAGTTGTCGTATATACACTACAAAATCTGAGTGTAAATCACGACAATTAACACGTGATGAAAAATGTGACAGTGTCAGACCACGAAGGAAGAATTGAAACAGGAATTTCCTTAAGTACTTTCGTATTTAATAATACATCTTCAGAAGGGTGTTTAAATTCTTCCTTCGAGGTCTGACATTGTCACTACAGAACATGAATGTATTTCAAATCAAATCAAATGTTTATTTAGGTAAGGTACATACATACAAGAGATTTTACAAAGAGTGATGGATTTATAGATAGGGCTAATACATACAATGCCTAAAGCCACTATTACGCAAAGCGTTTCGGGCAGGAAACGATGCAACAATGAATAATGAGAACAATCATTATATGGATGGCGTAATAACAGGGGAGCATTAGCGCCTCTGGTGGTCAGATGCTTAACTGTATTAGAGGTTGATAGTTTACATATTATGGTGAAGTAAGGGTGAGTGGCGCGTCTGGGAGTCCCGCTTCTTAACGTGTGGCTCAGTTGTCGACCAGCCGCCGCCTGGCAAGGGTCACGTTGATTACCAGTGTGCAAATAAATTTGTGTTGCAGATATCTTTATATAGAAAGGATTGTTCGGGGTATGTTTTATGTTGTTATTCCTTATTATTTTGTATATTTTATGTATTTAGACAAAATATAGAGGTGATTGTCAGGTGGCAGCCATAGGTGTACCCGCTAGTTAAGTCATTAGGGTGCTTGTGGTGGCCTTAATAGCCATGCCAGTAGTTAGCCATCAATCTTGAAGTTATCTTTAGATGATTTCGGGACTTAGCATCCCCGCGGCCCGGTCCTCGACCAGGCCTTCTTTTTGTTATACATCCCCGAGAAGCAGCCCGTAGCAGCTGTCTAACTCCCAGGTACTTATTTACTGATAGGTAAACAGGTTCATCAGAGTGAAAGAAAGTGGCCATTTATTTCAGCCTCCACCGGGGATCGAACCCGGAACCTCAAGATTACGAATCCGAAGCGCTGTCCACTCGGCTGTCAGGCCCCTTAAAACAACCCAAAGAGAAATCTTCGACATATTTTGATGAAAATCTGAATGAAACTAGAAATTTTGGCCACAGATTGTGTGAAGATGGTGGGGGGGGGGGGTGGGGGGTGGATTAGGGGGGTGCAGGTTAGTACGATGAGCATGATTCAGAATGATGGAAGGAGAAGGGCTCGTATGATGAATTGACCTAAGGGCCACCATCTACAGTGGCCTCGGGGACAGGACGGCGGCGCCTTGTCAAAGGTCAGCCTTCCTACTCCCCCCCCCCTTATTTTATTGAGGATTTGTCTTGTGTATATTGTGAACAAGAGGAATGACTCGGCATTTACGACTTGAGTGGTTGAGCGGGTTCATGGGTTAATGACCCTATGGGGGGAACAACACATCTGTTTTCAGTGTTACATTGTGGCTTGTTGAGCTTGAAGCAGTTGTCCAGCCTGTATGTGTCATATATGACATTTTAGAGAAGTGGTCTGTATGAATGACCTCCAACTTTGTCAGTATTACAAAGGCCTCGGCTGTTATTTATTTATTTATATATCTACCATAAGTTACGTTGGGTTTCTGAGAGTACACAACATGATGTGTTTTCATTCTTGTAAAGCCACTAGTACGCATAGCGCTTCGGGCAGGGCCTTAATCTAACAGATAATATTAAGTAGGTAATTTCAAGGAAAATTTATAGGCTAATCTATCAAAATCTATAACAATTTAAACATTTATAGTGTTAGTCCTTCAAAGATTCGAGGTAGTGACAGTTGAACAAGTTCTGGCATGATTGTTGTTGCTGTCTTGAACTTTATACAATGCGGAAAATCATTGATATCTTTTTGAAGTGAGGTTTCCATATTAGGCCTTGTTACGACCCTGGGTTCTCCAGTGGAAACCAGAGGTCAAAATTGAGCTATTAAACTTTCTGGTAGTACAGTTGGGCATCTAGAATGTCAATTGTTTGTATCTTCCCTGCCAGACGTAAGACTATTATTGTTTCTCAAAGAGCATTTAAAGACTGAGCTGGGGTTGATTATTAAATAATAACATAGGCACCAACGTTGCTTACTAATACTTTCTAATCATTCATAAAGTAACAATACGTTGCATAGGGGAAGATCTTTAATGTGCTTAGCTGCACGATCAATTAGGCTCCTCCCGGCACCACGATGAGGGAGGCAGCTGGTGGCTAGCTCGCTCTTCTCTGTGGCTGGTGTCGTGCGGTTAAGACCTACTCGGTGGCTGTATCCCTACTCTCCTTCCTTCTCCTCTTACTTATTTCCCTTACCTGAAGTTCCTGTATCCTTAAGCTAAGTACGGGGCATTAGTGAGTGTGCCTACTCTGGTAGTAACTATTGGTGAGACCTGGGGTTAGTATTTGCCAGTGTTTTGTTTACCCTAAGTGTTGTGTTTTGTATTAGGGTACCACATGGTCTCACTACCCTAGCTGCATCCAGCTTCAGTGCTTATCCAGTAGTACTTTACCCTAGCTTGTTATTAGTGTAAACCTTGTATCCTGTCTAGGTGGACCAAGGCTTTTAACGTAAGATAGTGTGGTAAAGTTATTATTATTATTGTTATTGGTGTGAGTGTATATGGGGGGTTGTTAAGGGGTTAATAAATAAGTACATGAATTACAGAGTATCTCTTCTTCCAAGGTGGGAGCGCAGTGATCAACCCTTAGACTAACATATATGGTCTTGTAGCACGTTATTACTACTGTGGATAGTTTATTTTGGGGGCCGGGCCTTTTAGCTCTCCCATATTTGATACTCTTGTCTTCTAACTACCTTTACCCTTGAATAGTACCAGTACCCCATAGAAGCCCCACTCATATCAGTTGTAACAGGCCTACACAGTAGGCCAGATGGGACCACAACAGAGACTCGTACAGTTGAATATTCAATGTTGTTCGTTTAAGTCAAAGATTCGTTTAACTATTCTTAAGGATTGTTTTCATATTAACTGAGTCCCAGATGTTTAATGGCTGGTACATCATAACTCCTAGGTAATATTGGCTTAAATTTACCAGAGAGCCACCATTTGTCCATAGTGCCTTCTACGGCAACAGGAAGCCGGCGGCTTGTCAAAGGTTCCCCTACGGTTCCTGAGGAGTTTGTCTATCTGTATTTTGAGTGCATACACTGCTGCATTATGACATTAAAGGTAGTTTGATAATATGTACACGGTGTCTTGTAGCTAAGCTAAAGGTGACATGTAATGTTTAGCAACAAGTCAGCCTAGATTGTTTAGTGTTAACGACTAGGGCGATGGAGTGGTCATATCAGGATAGCAATTGTGCAGATAAATGGGGAAGATTATTGCATACGAGGAGTCACAATAACGGGGGCTGAAATATGTTGACCAAACCACACACTAGAAAGTGAAAGGACGACTAGATAATTGTTTATCTAATAGATGGAAGATGTTAATTGTTTGCATCTTGTTTACTCTGCGATGTAAAATGAATTCACCTGTAAATGGTCATTTTTAACAATGTAACCACTAGGCTTCTAACGTTGGTTTAGTGCTCAGAGACCATATACTGTACTTAAGAGGTTTTAAACATATTATTTATATAATTTAGGCCAATAGACAGCTAAATAAATTAATAATACACAGTACTTTTAACTAAGGTTAGCTAAAGGTTTGTTTTAGTGGAAGACCGTAATAAGGTAATGTGTTTCTATGTAACTTTAAAAGAACATTGATGCTTTACCATAGCCTCATGAGTCCAAGACAAAACTGTACCCCGTTAGGCTATTGCAGTCTTATCAGTCTTGCCTACTCGCTATTGTTGATACAATCTGTAATTAATCTCCATTGCAATTACACCTTTTCCAGTGATTGGTTCTATTGTTCTTGAAATTCATAATTATATTTTCCTACTCGATTGTATTTGAAATAAACTGTTTATACTTACCCTGGTGCTACATAGCCTTGCTGGTTTGGTGCCTTCTTTTGATAATTACTTACTTATACTTGTTCTTAATATATGTAAAAAATATTTTTTCAGGAGTGTGGCACGTGTGGACAAGTGTTGGATCAGAGGAGTCAAGGTAAAGTGCTTATTTAACAACTAGTTCTGGGGAGGAGCGGGTGGAACTAGATGGACGTAGAAAACTTTACACTCTTGTTACACTAACACTGGTTTGTGCCTCGGAGAGGCTGCAGGATCCAGTAAGTTCAGTAGAACTTCGGTTTCAACTCCTTTTGACCATGTCGTAGCTCAGTCGATTACGGCAGCGTCTGGGATGCTCTCGGATGCAGGTTTGAATCCTCGTTCCGGCCCTTGTGGATTTGTACACTCTTGTTAACAGGCTGAGAGCTTTTCTTTCCCATAGATTTATTTATAGAAGAGTTAGCAATAAGTCGGCTGGGTTAAATTAACGTATTGTTTTTAGGCCTCATTTAGATTATGCAGTTCAGTTTTGATCGCCATGCTAAACAATGGACATAATTCACTAGAACACGTCAGTTAGGATGACAAAGTTAATCCCGCAAGTTATAAAGCTTCCGTATGAAGAGATGTTGGAAAAACCTTAACGTGACATGATTGAAGTGTACAAGTGGATGAATGGGCATAACAAGGGAGTTATTGATAAGGCTTTAAATGAAGATAAGTTTAGATTTAGGAAATACCTGGGTAAACACTGGTTTGGTAACTGGGTTGTGGATTTGTGGAACAAATTACCGGATCATGTGCAGACGACGAGTCACAATAACGTGGCTGAAGTATGTTGACCAGACCACACACTAGAAGGTGAAGGGACGACGACGTTTCGGTCCGTCCTGGACATTCTCCTGTCTATTGTGGATCATACTACTGGATCACTGGATCCATATTACTGGATCATAATAGGCATAGGAATCTTTGATTGGTTGAAGCTTAGGTTAGACGTATATGAATGAGTGTGGGTGGATATAAATAGGTGGTGATACGTGCAGGCCAATAGGCTATCTGCAGTTTCTTGACTTACGTTCTACTAGTTTACACTCAGAACGCGACTATCCAATCAACTTACATCTGTATCCTCAATTGCTGCTAGGTGATCAAGGGCGAACATTTAACCTTGAATGTTTAATACAAACCAAATGATGGGTAGCAAAGATGTGTGGTAAGGTAAAAGCTGGGTGGCGAGGCAAGTTTTGGAGTAGTGAAGACTTAGAATATTGTTCAATGTGGGTGACAAAGACTTGCTGTGAAGAGTAGGTAAAGAATAAATTGAGAGATAGGAGAATTATCTTAAGATTAGACTTGGACTGGCTGGCATATGCATTATATATCATTAATGCATATGCCATGGGGGGGGGGGAGTTTTTCCCCAAAGGCATAAACTGCTAGGTCAGGTCATCCACAAACCCATATCCAATGACTCCAAGGTCATGGGAAGCTTGACCTTCTTATGAAGTTAGAGGATTGTTGGTGGGTTTGTGGATTTGGAATGAGGGAAGAGGCGGGCTGGATGAGGCAGTTTATGTCTTGGGAAATATTTGTAATCATTTTATTTAGAGATGAGTGTGAGCAGAAATGACACGCTATAGTAGTAATTTATAGTGAAGATGATAATGTATTTTCCAAATGAGAAAAAATTATGCGTGGCGAAAACTTAAGTTGAGATAAATGTATGTTGTCAACAGCTCTACAATAAAAGATTTCGTTGTAGAAGAGATTCCCGCCCGAAAGGTCGGCCATCTTGGTGCGCAGTTTGAACGCTCCTGGCTGGACTTTCTTTCCACACCTCGCCTGGAGCTCATCTTTGAATTCAGCTGGCTTTTTTGGGCCAGTGTGTGCTCACTGCAGCTATCCAAGGGCTCACAGCATCGGGGGAGGCCGGAGCCTCCCTAATGGACGCCATTTTTTGGAGCCAAATTCTGGCTCTATGCACGCATTCGCAGTTTGATATTACGACTTTTTATACCCAAAATATGCCAAGTGCTGAAAGCGGCAATGAGTCACATTTTGAACAAACTCCCCTGCAGTTTTTAAAATATCCCAAACATCCCAATTTCGAGGCCTGAGCAATATTTTGGAGCCAAATTCTGGCTCTCTGCACATATTCGCAGTTTGAAATTACGACTTTTTATACCCAACATATGCCATGTCTTGAAAGCGGCGTTTGGTCACATTTGTCCCAATCCCCCCTGCAGTTTTCAAAATATCCCAAACATCCCAGTTTCGAGGCCTGAGCCATATTTTGGAGCCAAATTCTGGCTCTCTGCACGTATTCGCAGTTGAAAATTGCGACTTTTTTTTACCCAACATATGCGAAGTACTGAAAGCGGCGTTTGGTCACATTTTGCACAAACTCCCTTGCAGTTTTCAAAATATCCCAAACATCCCAGTATTGAGGCCTGAGCCATATTTTGGAGCCAAATTCTGGCTCTCTGCACGTATTCGCAGTTTGATATAACGACTTTTTATACCCATCATATGCCAAGTACTGGACGTGGCAGTGAGTCACATTTTGCACAAACTCCCCTGCAGTTTTCAAAATATCCCAAACATCCCAATTTCGAGGCCTAAGCCATATCGTGGAGCCAAATTCTGGCTCTATGCACGTATTCGCAGTTTGAAATTCCTACTTTTTATACCCAATATATGCCAAGTACTGCAAGCGCCGTTTGGTCACATTTGTCCCAATCCCCCCTGCATTTTTCAAAATATCCCAAACATCCCAGTTTCGAGGCCTGAGCCATATTTTGGAGCCAAATTCAGGCTCTCTGCACGTATTCGCAGTTCGAAATTCCGACTTTTTATACCCAACATATGCCAAGTTCTGAAAGCGGCAGTGAGACATTTTGCATAAACTCCCCTCCAGTTTTCAAAATATCCCAAAAATCCCAATTTCGAGGCCTGAGCAATATTTTGGAGCCAAATTCTGGCTCTCTGCACGTATTCGCAGTTTGAAATTACGACTTTTTATACCCAGCATATGCCAAGTACTGAAAGCGGTGTTTGGTCACATTTGTCCCAAACCTCCCTGCAGTTTTCAAAATATCCCAAAGATCTAAATTTCGAGGCCTGAGCCATATTTTGGAGCCAAATTCTGGCTCTATGCATGTATTCGCAGTTTGATATTACGACTTTTTATACCCAACATATGCCAAGTACTGGACGCGGCAGTGAGTCTCATTTTGCACAAACTCCCCTGCAGTTTTCAAAATATCCCAAACTTACAAATTTCGAGGCCTGAGCCATATTTTGGAGCCAAATTTTGGCTCTCTGCACGTATTCGCAGTTTGAAATTTCAACTTTTTATACCCAACATATGCCATGTCCTGAATGCGGCGTTTGGTCACATATGTCCCAATCACCCCTGCAGTTCTCAAAATATCCCAAACATCCCAATTTTGAGGCCTGAGCCATATTTTGGAGACAAATTCTGGCTCTCTGCACGTATTTGCAGTTGAAAATTACGACTTTTTTTTACCCAACATATGCGAAGTACTGAAAGCGGCAATGAGTCACATTTTGCACAAACTCCCCTGCAGTTTTCGAAATATCCCAAATATCCCAATTTCGAGGCCTGAGCCATATTTTGGAGCCAAATTCTGGCTCTCTGCACGTATTCGCAGTTTGAAATTACGACTTTTTATACCCAACATATGCCAAGTCCTGAAAGCGACAGTGAGTCACATTTTGCACAAACTCCCCTGCAGTTTTCAAAATATCCCAAACACCCTAATTTCGAGGCCGGAGCCATATTTTGAAGTCAAATTCAGGCTCTCTGCACGTATTCGCAGTTTGATATTACGACTTTTTATACCCAACATATGCCAAGTACTGAAAGCGGCGTTTGGTCACATTTGTCCCAAACCTTCATGCAGTTTTCAAAATATCCCAAACATCCCAGTATTGAGGCCTGAGCCATATTTTGGAGCCAAATTCTGGATCTCTGCACGTATTCACAGTTTGAAATTACGACTTTTTATACCCAACATATGCCAAGTACTGAAAGCGGCAGTGAGTCATATTTTGCATAAACTCCCCTGCAGTTTTCAAAATATCCCAAACATCCCAATTTTTTAGGCCTGAGCCATATTTTTGAGCCAAATTCTGGCTCTATGCACGTATTCGCAGTTGAAAATTACGACTTTTTTTTACCCAACATATGCGAAGTACTGAAAGCGGTGTTTGGTCACATTTTGCACAAACTCCCTTGCAGTTTTCAAAATATCCCAAACATCCCAGTATTGAGGCATGAGCCATATTTTGGAGCCAAATTCTGGCTCTCTGCACGTATTCGCAGTTTGATATTCCGAATTTTATACCCAACATATGCCAAATACTGGACGCGGCAGTGAGTCACATTTTGGACAAACTCCCCTGCAGTTTACAAAATATCCCAAACATCCCAATTTCGAGGCCTAAGCCATATTGTCTAGCCAAATTCTGGCTCTATGCCCGTATTCACAGTTTGATATTACGACTTTTTATACCCAACATATGCCAAGTCCTGAAAGCGGCAGTGAGTCACATTTTGCACAAACTCCCCTGCAGTTTTCGAAATATCCCAAATATCCGAATTTCGAGGCCTGAGCCATATTTTGGAGCAAAATTCTGGCTCTCTGCACGTATTCGCAGTTTGAAATTCCGACTTTTTATACCCAATATATGCCAAGTACTTAAAGCGGCGTTTGGTCACATTTGTCCCAATCCCCTCTGCAGTTTTCAAAATATCCCAAACATCCCAGTTTCGAGGCTTGAGCCATATTTTGGAGCCAAATTCAGGCTCTCTGCACGTATTCGCAGTTCGAAATTCCGACTTTTTACACCCAACATATGCCAAGTACTGAAAATGGCAGTGAGACATTTTGCACAAACTCCCCTCCAGTTTTCAAAATATCCCAAAAATCCCAATTTCGAGGCCTGAGCCATATTTTGGAGCCAAATTCTGGCTCTCTGCACGTATTCGCAGTGTGAAATTACAAGTTTTTATACCCAGCATATGCCAAGTACTGAGAGCGGCGTTTGGTCACATTTGTCCCAAACCTCCCTCCAGTTTTCAAAATATCCCAAATATCCCAATTTCGAGGCCTGAGCCATATTTTGGAGCCAAATTCTGGCTCTCTGCACGTATTCGCAGTTTGATATTACGACTTTTTATACCCAACATATGCCAAGTACTGGACGCGGCAGTGAGTCACATTTTGCACAAACTCCCATGCAGTTTTCGAAATATCCCAATTTCGAGTCCTGAGCCATATTTTGGAGCCAAATTCTGGCTCTCTGCACATATTCGCAGTTTGAAATTACGACTTTTTATACCCAACATATGCCATGTCTTGAAAGCGGCGTTTGGTCACATTTGTCCCAATCCCCCCTGCAGTTTTCAAAATATCCCAACATCTCAATATCGATGCCTGAGCCATATTTTGGAGCCAAATTCTGGCTCTCTGCACGTATTCGCAGTTGAAAATTGCGACTTTTTTTTACCCAACATATGCGAAGTACTGAAAGCGGCGTTTGGTCACATTTTGCACAAACTCCCTTGCAGTTTTCAAAATATCCCAAACATCCCAGTATTGAGGCCTGAGCCATATTTTGGAGCCAAATTCTGGCTCTCTGCACGTATTCGCAGTTTGATATAACGACTTTTTATACCCATCATATGCCAAGTACTGGACGTGGCAGTGAGTCACATTTTGCACAAACTCCCCTGCAGTTTTCAAAATATCCCAAACATCCCAATTTCGAGGCCTAAGCCATATCGTGGAGCCAAATTCTGGCTCTATGCACGTATTCGCAGTTTGAAATTCCTACTTTTTATACCCAATATATGCCAAGTACTGCAAGCGCCGTTTGGTCACATTTGTCCCAATCCCCCCAGCATTTTTCAAAATATCCCAAACATCCCAGTTTCGAGGCCTGAGCCATATTTTGGAGCCAAATTCAGGCTCTCTGCACGTATTCGCAGTTCGAAATTCCGACTTTTTATACCCAACATATGCCAAGTTCTGAAAGCGGCAGTGAGACATTTTGCATAAACTCCCCTCCAGTTTTCAAAATATCCCAAAAATCCCAATTTCGAGGCCTGAGCAATATTTTGGAGCCAAATTCTGGCTCTCTGCACGTATTCGCAGTTTGAAATTACGACTTTTTATACCCAGCATATGCCAAGTACTGAAAGCGGTGTTTGGTCACATTTGTCCCAAACCTCCCTGCAGTTTTCAAAATATCCCAAAGATCTCAATTTCGAGGCCTGAGCCATATTTTGGAGCAAAATTCTGGCTCTATGCATGTATTCGCAGTTTGATATTACGACTTTTTATACCCAACATATGCCAAGTACTGGACGCGGCAGTGAGTCTCATTTTGCACAAACTCCCCTGCAGTTTTCAAAATATCCCAAACTTACAAATTTCGAGGCCTGAGCCATATTTTGGAGCCAAATTTTGGCTCTCTGCACGTATTCGCAGTTTGAAATTTCAACTTTTTATACCCAACATATGCCATGTCCTGAAAGCGGCGTTTGGTCACATATGTCCCAATCACCCCTGCAGTTCTCAAAATATCCCAAACATCCCAATTTTGAGGCCTGAGCCATATTTTGGAGACAAATTCTGGCTCTCTGCACGTATTCGCAGTTGAAAATTACGACTTTTTTTACCCAACATATGCGAAGTACTGAAAGCGGCAATGAGTCACATTTTGCACAAACTCCCCTGCAGTTTTCGAAATATCCCAAATATCCCAATTTCGAGGCCTGAGCCATAATTTGGAGCCAAATTCTGGCTCTCTGCACGTATTCGCAGTTTGAAATTACGACTTTTTATACCCAACATATGCCAAGTCCTGAAAGCGACAGTGAGTCACATTTTGCACAAACTCCCCTGCAGTTTTCAAAATATCCCAAACACCCTAATTTCGAGGCCGGAGCCATATTTTGAAGTCAAATTCAGGCTCTCTGCACGTATTCGCAGTTTGATATTACGACTTTTTATACCCAACATATGCCAAGTACTGAAAGCGGCGTTTGGTCACATTTGTCCCAAACCTTCATGCAGTTTTCAAAATATCCCAAACATCCCAGTATTGAGGCCTGAGCCATATTTTGGAGTCAAATTCTGGATCTCTGCACGTATTCGCAGTTTGAAATTACGACTTTTTATACCCAACATATGCCAAGTACTGAAAGCGGCAGTGAGTCACATTTTGCATAAACTCCCCTGCAGTTTTCAAAATATCCCAAACATCCCAATTTTGAGGCCTGAGCCATATTTTTGAGCCAAATTCTGGCTCTATGCACGTATTCGCAGTTGAAAATTACGACTTTTTTTTACCCAACATATGCGAAGTACTGAAAGCGGTGTTTGGTCACATTTTGCACAAACTCCCTTGCAGTTTTCAAAATATCCCAAACATCCCAGTATTGAGGCATGAGCCATATTTTGGAGCCAAATTCTGGCTCTCTGCACGTATTCGCAGTTTGATATTCCGACTTTTTATACCCAACATATGCCAAATACTGGACGCGGCAGTGAGTCACATTTTGGACAAACTCCCCTGCAGTTTACAAAATATCCCAAACATCCCAATTTCGAGGCCTAAGCCATATTGTCTAGCCAAATTCTGGCTCTATGCCCGTATTCACAGTTTGATTTTACGACTTTTTATACCCAACATATGCCAAGTCCTGAAAGCGGCAGTGAGTCACATTTTGCACAAACTACCCTGCAGTTTTCGAAATATCCCAAATATCCGAATTTCGAGGCCTGAGCCATATTTTGGAGCAAAATTCTGGCTCTCTGCACGTATTCGCAGTTTGAAATTCCGACTTTTTATACCCAATATATGCCAAGTACTTAAAGCGGCGTTTGGTCACATTTGTCCCAATCCCCTCTGCAGTTTTCAAAATATCCCAAACATCCCAGTTTCGAGGCTTGAGCCATATTTTGGAGCCAAATTCAGGCTCTCTGCACGTATTCGCAGTTCGAAATTCCGACTTTTTACACCCAACATATGCCAAGTACTGAAAATGGCAGTGAGACATTTTGCACAAACTCCCCTCCAGTTTTCAAAATATCCCAAAAATCCCAATTTCGAGGCCTGAGCAATATTTTGGAGCCAAATTCTGGCTCTCTGCACGTATTCGCAGTGTGAAATTACAAGTTTTTATACCCAGCATATGCCAAGTACTGAGAGCGGCGTTTGGTCACATTTGTCCCAAACCTCCCTCCAGTTTTCAAAATATCCCAAATATCCCAATTTCGAGGCCTGAGCCATATTTTGGAGCCAAATTCTGGCTCTCTGCACGTATTCGCAGTTTGATATTACGACTTTTTATACCCAACATATGCCAAGTACTGGACGCGGCAGTGAGTCACATTTTGCACAAACTCCCATGCAGTTTTCGAAATATCCCAATTTCGAGTCCTGAGCCATATTTTGGAGCCAAATTCTGGCTCTCTGCACGTATTCGCAGTTTGAAATTGCGACTTTTTTATACACAACATATGCCAAGTACTGAATGCGGCGTTTGGTCACATTTGTCCCAAACCTCCCTGAAGTTTTCAAAATATCCCTTATATCCCAATTTCGAGGCCTGAGCCATATTTTGGAGCTAATTTCTGGCTATCTGCACGTATCCGCAGTTTGATATTACGACTTTTTATACCCAACACAGGCCAAGTACTGAAAGCGGCGTTTGGTCACATTTGTCCCAAACCTCTCTCCAGTTTTCAAAATATCCCAAACATCCCAATTTCGAGGCCTGAGCCATATTTTGGAGCCAAATTCTGGATCTATGCACGTATTTGCAGTTTGATTCTACGACTTTTTATACCCAACATATGCATAGTCCTGAAAGCGGCAATGAGTCACATTTTGCACAAACTCCCCTGCAGTTTTCAAAATATCCCAAACACCCCAATTTCGAGGCCGGAGCCATATTTTGAAGTCAAATTCTGGTTTTCTGCACGTATTCGCAGTTTGATATTACGACTTTTTATACCCAACATATGCCAAGTACTGAAAGCGGCAATGAGTCACATTTGTCCCAAACCTTCTTGCAGTTTTCAAAATATCCCAAACATCCCAATATCGAAGCGTGAGCCATATTTTGGAGATAAATTCTGGCTCTCTGCACGTATTTGCAGTTTGAAATTACGACTTTTTATACCCAACATATGCCAAGTACTGGACGCGGCAGTGAGTCACATTTTGCACAAACTCCCCTGCAGTTTTCAAAATATCCCAAACATCCCTATTTCGAGGCCTGAGCCATATTTTGGAGCCAAATTCTGGCTCTATGCACGTATTCGCAGTTTGATATTACGACTTTTTATACCCAACATATGCCAAGTCCTGAAAGCGGCAGTGAGTAACATTTTGCACAAACTCCCCTGCAGTTTTCGAAATATCCCATTTTTATAGGCCTTAGGCATATTTTTTTTAGCCAAATTCTGGCTCTCTGCACGTATTCGCAGTTTTAAATTACGACTTTTTATACTCAACATATGCCAAGTACTGGACTCGGCAGTGAGTCACATTTTGAACAAACTCCCCTGCAGTTTTCAAAATATGCCAAACATCCCAATTTCGAGGCCTGAGCCATATTTTGGAGCCAAATTCTGGCTCTATGCATGCATTCGCAGTTTGATATTACGAATTTTTATACCCAACATATGCCAAGTACTGAAAGCGGCACTGAGTCACATTTTGCATAAACTCCCCTGCAGTTTCCAAAATATCCCAAACATCCCAATTTTGAGGCCTGAGCCATATTTTTGAGCCAAATTCTGGCTCTATGCTCGTATTCGCAGTTGAAAATTACGACTTTTTTTTTACCCAACATATGCGAAGTACTGAAAGCGGTGTTTGGTCACATTTTGCACAAACTCCCTTGCAGTTTTTAAAATATCCCAAACATCCCAGTATTGAGGCATGAGCCATATTTTGGAGCCAAATTCTGGCTCTCTGCACGTATTCGCAGTTTGATATTCCGACATTTTATACCCAACATATGCCAAATACTGGATGAGGCAGTGAGTCACATTTTGGACAAACTCCCCTGCAGTTTACAAAATATCCCAAACATCCCAATTTCGAGGCCTAAGCTATATTGTCTAGCCAAATTCTGGCTCTATGCACGTATTCACAGTTTGATATTACGACTTTTTATACCCAACATATGCCAAGTCCTGAAAGCGGCAGTGAGTCACATTTTGCACAAACTCCCCTGCAGTTTTCGAAATATCCCAAATATCCGAATTTCGAGGCCTGAGCCATATTTTGGAGCAAAATTCTGGCTCTCTGCACGTATTCGCAGTTTGAAATTCCGACTTTTTAAACCCAATATATGCCAAGTACTGAAAGCGGCGTTTGGTCACATTTGTCCCAATCCCCCCTGCAGTTTTCAAAATTTCCCAAACATCCCATTTTCGAGGCTTGAGCCATATTTTGGAGCCAAATTCAGGCTCTCTACACGTATTCGCAGTTCGAAATTCCGACTTTTTATACCCAACATATGCCAAGTACTGAAAGTGGCAGTGAGACATTTTGCACAAACTCCCCTCCAGTTTTCAAAATATCCAAAAAATCCCAATTTCGAGGCCTGAGCAATATTTTGGAGCCAAATTCTGGCTCTCTGCACGTATTCGCAGTGTGAAATTACGAGTTTTTATACCCAGCATATGCCAAGTACTGAAAGCGGCGTTTGGTCACAATTGTCCCAAACCTCCCTGCAGTTTTAATAATATCCCAAACATCCCAATTTTGAGGCCTGAGCCATATTTTGGAGACAAATTCTGGCTCTCTGCACGTATTCGCAGTTTGATATTACGACTTTTTATACCCAACACAGGCCAAATAATGTATGCGGCAGTGAGTCACATTTTGCACAAACTCTCCTGCAGTTTTCGAAATATCCCAAATATCCCAATTTCGAGTCCTGAGCCATATTTTGGAGCCAAATTCTGGCTCTCTGCACGTATTCGCAGTTTGAAATTGCGACTTTTTTATACACAACATATGCCAAGTACTGAATGCGGCGTTTGGTCACATTTGTCCCAAACCTCCCTGAAGTTTTCAAAATATCCCTTATATCCCAATTTCGAGGCCTGAGCCATATTTTGGAGCTAATTTCTGGCTATCTGTACGTATCCGCAGTTTGATATTACGACTTTTTATACCCAACACAGGCCAAGTACTGAAAGCGGCGTTTGGTCACATTTGTCCCAAACCTCTCTCCAGTTTTCAAAATATCCCAAACATCCCAATTTCGAGGCCTGAGCCATATTTTGGAGCCAAATTCTGGCTCTCTGCACGTATTCGCAGTTTGAAATTACGACTTTTTATACCCAACATATGCCAAGTACTGAAAGCGGCGTTTGGTCGCATTTGTCCCAAACCTCTCTCCAGTTTTCAAAATATCCCAAACATCCCAATTTCGAGGCCTGAGCCATATTTTGGAGCCAAATTCTGGATCTATGCACGTATTTGCAGTTTGATTCTACGACTTTTTATACCCAACATATGCATAGTCCTGAAAGCGGCAATGAGTCACATTTTGCACAAACTCCCCTGCAGTTTTCAAAATATCCCAAACACCCCAATTTCGAGGCCGGAGCCATATTTTGAAGTCAAATTCTGGTTTTCTGCACGTATTCGCAGTTTGATATTACGACTTTTTATACCCAACATATGCCAAGTACTGAAAGCGGCAATGAGTCACATTTGTCCCAAACCTTCTTGCAGTTTTCAAAATATCCCAAACATCCCAATATCGAAGCGTGAGCCATATTTTGGAGATAAATTCTGGCTCTCTGCACGTATTTGCAGTTTGAAATTACGACTTTTTATACCCAACATATGCCAAGTACTGGACGCGGCAGTGAGTCACATTTTGCACAAACTCCCCTGCAGTTTTCAAAATATCCCAAACATCCCTATTTCGAGGCCTGAGCCATATTTTGGAGCCAAATTCTGGCTCTATGCACGTATTCGCAGTTTGATATTACGACTTTTTATACCCAACATATGCCAAGTCCTGAAAGCGGCAGTGAGTAACATTTTGCACAAACTCCCCTGCAGTTTTCGAAATATCCCATTTTTATAGGCCTTAGGCATATTTTTTTTAGCCAAATTCTGGCTCTCTGCACGTATTCGCAGTTTTAAATTACGACTTTTTATACTCAACATATGCCAAGTACTGGACTCGGCAGTGAGTCACATTTTGAACAAACTCCCCTGCAGTTTTCAAAATATGCCAAACATCCCAATTTCGAGGCCTGAGCCATATTTTGGAGCCAAATTCTGGCTCTATGCATGCATTCGCAGTTTGATATTACGAATTTTTATACCCAACATATGCCAAGTACTGAAAGCGGCACTGAGTCACATTTTGCATAAACTCCCCTGCAGTTTTCAAAATATCCCAAACATCCCAATTTTGAGGCCTGAGCCATATTTTTGAGCCAAATTCTGGCTCTATGCACGTATTCGCAGTTGAAAATTACGACTTTTTTTTACCCAACATATGCGAAGTACTGAAAGCGGTGTTTGGTCACATTTTGCACAAACTCCCTTGCAGTTTTTAAAATATCCCAAACATCCCAGTATTGAGGCATGAGCCATATTTTGGAGCCAAATTCTGGCTCTCTGCACGTATTCGCAGTTTGATATTCCGACATTTTATACCCAACATATGCCAAATACTGGATGAGGCAGTGAGTCACATTTTGGACAAACTCCCCTGAAGTTTACAAAATATCCCAAACATCCCAATTTCGAGGCCTAAGCTATATTGTCTAGCCAAATTCTGGCTCTATGCACGTATTCACAGTTTGATATTACGACTTTTTATACCCAACATATGCCAAGTCCTGAAAGCGGCAGTGAGTCACATTTTGCACAAACTCCCCTGCAGTTTTCGAAATATCCCAAATATCCGAATTTCGAGGCCTGAGCCATATTTTGGAGCAAAATTCTGGCTCTCTGCACGTATTCGCAGTTTGAAATTCCGACTTTTTAAACCCAATATATGCCAAGTACTGAAAGCGGCGTTTGGTCACATTTGTCCCAATCCCCCCTGCAGTTTTCAAAATTTCCCAAACATCACATTTTCGAGGCTTGAGCCATATTTTGGAGCCAAATTCAGGCTCTCTACACGTATTCGCAGTTCGAAATTCCGACTTTTTATACCCAACATATGCCAAGTACTGAAAGTGGCAGTGAGACATTTTGCACAAACTCCCCTCCAGTTTTCAAAATATCCAAAAAATCCCAATTTCGAGGCCTGAGCAATATTTTGGAGCCAAATTCTGGCACTCTGCACGTATTCGCAGTGTGAAATTACGAGTTTTTATACCCAGCATATGCCAAGTACTGAAAGCGGCGTTTGGTCACAATTGTCCCAAACCTCCCTGCAGTTTTAATAATATCCCAAACATCCCAATTTTGAGGCCTGAGCCATATTTTGGAGACAAATTCTGGCTCTCTGCACGTATTCGCAGTTTGATATTACGACTTTTTATACCCAACACAGGCCAAATAATGTATGCGGCAGTGAGTCACATTTTGCACAAACTCTCCTGCAGTTTTCGAAATATCCCAAATATCCCAATTTCGAGGCCTGAGCCATATTTTGGAGCCAAATTCTGGCTCTATGCACGTATTTGCAGTTTGATTCTACGACTTTTTTATACCCAACATATGCCAAGTACTGAAAGCGGCGTTTGGTCACATTTGTCCCAAACCTCTCTCCAGTTTTCAAAATATCCCAAACATCCCAATTTCGAGGCATGAGCCATATTTTGGAGCCAAATTCTGGCTCTATGCACGTATTTGCAGTTTGATTCTATGACTTTTTATACCCAACATATGCATAGTCCTGAAAGCGGCAATGAGTCACATTTTGAAAAACTCCCCTGCAGTTTTCAAAATATCCCAAACACCCCAATTTCGAGGCGGAGCCATATTTTGAAGTCAAATTCTGGTTTTCTGCACGTATTCGCAGTTTGATATTACGACTTTTTATACCCAACATATGCCAAGTACTGAAAGCGGCGTTTGGTCACATTTGTCCCAAACCTTCCTGCAGTTTTCAAAATATCCCAAACATCCCAATATCGAAGCGTGAGCCATATTTTGGAGATAAATTCTGGCTCTCTGCATGTATTTGCAGTTTGAAATTACGACTTTTTATACCCAACATATGCAAAGTACTGAAAGCGGCAATGAGTCACATTTTGCACAAACTCCCCTGCAGTTTTCAAAATATCCCAAACATCCCAATTTCGTGGCCAGAGCCATATTTTGAAGCCAAATTCAGGCTCTCTGCACGTATTCGCAGTTTGATATTACGACTTTTTATACCCAACATATGCCAAGTACTGAAAGCGGCGTTTGGTCACATTTGTCTCAAACCTCCCTGCAGTTTTAATAATATCCCAAACATCCCAATTTTGAGGCCTGAACCATATTTTGGAGACAAATTCTGGCTCTCTGCACGTATTCGCAGTTTGAAATTGCGACTTTTTTATACACAACATAGGCCAAGTACTGAATGCGGCGTTTGGTCACATTTGTCCCAAACCTCCCTGCAGTTTTCAAAATATCCCTTATATCCCAATTTCGAGGCCTGAGCCATATTTTGGAGCCAAATTCTGGCTATCTGCACGTGTTCGCAGTTTGAAATTACGAATTTTATACCCAACATATGCCAAGTCCTGAAAGCGGCAGTGAGTCACATTTTGCACAAACTCCCCTGCAGTTTTCGAAATATCCCAAATATCCCAATTTCGAGGCATGAGTCATATTTTGGAGCCGAATTCTAGCTCTCTGCACGTGTTCGCAGTTTGATAGTACGAATTTTTATACCCAACATATGCCAAGTCCTGAAAGCGGCAGTGAGTCACATTTTGCACAAACTCCCCTGCAGTTTCAAAATATCAAAAATATCCCAAATTCGAGGCCTGAGCCATATATTGGAGCCAAATTCTGGATCTCTGCACGTATTCGCAGTTTGAAATTGCGAATTTTTTTACCCAACATATGCCAAGTACTGAAAGCGGCAGTGAGTCACATTTTGCCCAAACTCCCCTCCAATTTTCAAAATAACGCAAATATCCCAATTTCGAGGCCTGAGCCATATTTTGGAGCCAAGTTCTGGCTCTCTGCACGTATTCGCAGTTAGAAATTGCATCTTTTTATACCCAACATATGCCAAGTACTGAAAGCGGCGTTTGGTCACATTTGTCCCAAACATCCCTGCAGTTTTCAAAATATCCCAAATATCCCAATTTCGAGGCCTGAGCCATATTTTGGAGCAAATTTCTGGCTTTCTGCACGTATTCGCAGTTCGAAATTACGTCTTTTTATACCCAACATATGCCAAGTACTGAAAGCGGCGTTTCGTCACATTTGTCCCAAACCTGCACGCAGTTTTCAAAATATCCCAAATATCCCAATTTCGAGGCCTGAGCCATATTTTGGAGTCAAATTCTGGCTCTCTGCACGTATTCGCAGTTTGAAATTGCGACTTTTTTATACCCAACATATGCCAAGTACTGAAAGTGGAGTTTGGTCATATTGTCTCAAACCTCCCTGCAGTTTTTAAAATATACCAAATATCCCAATTTCGAGGCCTGAGCCATATTTTGGAGCCAAATTCTGGCTCTCTGCACGTATTCGCAGTTTGAAATTGCGACTTTTTTATACCCAATATATGCCAAGTGCTGAAAGCGGCGTTTGGTCACATTTGTCCCAAACCTCCCTCCAGTTTTCAAAATATCCCAAACATCCAAATTTCGAGGCCTGAGCCATATTTTAGAGCCAAATTCTGGCTCTATGCACGTATTCGCAGTTTGATATTACGACTTTTTAAACCCAACATATGCCAAGTCCTGAAAGCGGCGTTTGGTCATATTTGTCCCAAAGTCCCCTGCAGTTTTCAAAATATCCCAAACATCCCAATTTCGAGGCCTGAGCCATATTTTGCAGTAAAATTATGGCTCTCTGCACGTATTCGCAGTTGAAATTACCACCTTTTATACCCAACATATGCCAAGTCCTGAAATCGGCAGCGAGTCACATTTTGCACAAACTCCCCTGCAGTTTTCGAAATATCCTAAATATCCCCATTTCGAGGCATGATCCATATTTTGGAGCCAAATTCTAGCTCTCTGCACGTTTCGCAGTTTGAAATTATGACTTTTTTATACCCAACATATACGAAGTACTTAAAGCGGCGTTTGGTCACATTGTCTCAAACCTCCCTGCAGTTTTCAAAATATCCCAAATATCCCAATTTCAAGGCCTGAGCCATATTTTGTAGCCAAATTATGGCTCTCTGCACGTATTCGCAGTTTGAAATTACCACCTTTTATACCCAACATATGCCAAGTCCTGAAATCGGCAGCAAGTCACATTTTGCACAAACTCCCCTGCAGTTTTCGAAATATCCTAAATATCCCCATTTCGAGGCATGAGCCATATTTTGGAGCCAAATTCTAGCTCTCTGCACGTATTCGCAGTTTGATATTACGACTTTTTATACCCAACATATTCCAAGTTCTGAAAGCGGCAGTGAGTCACATTTTGCACAAACTCCCCTGCAGTTTTCAAAATATCCCAATTTCGAGGCCTGAGCCATATTTTGGAGCCAAATTCTGGCTCTCTACATGTATTCGCAAGTTTGAATATTACAAGTTTTTATACCCAACATATGCCAAGTACTGAAAGCGGTATTGAGTCACATTTTGCACAAACTCCCCTGCAGTTTTCAAAACATCCCAATTTCGAGGCCTGAGCTATATTTTGGAGCCAAATTCTGGCTCTCTGCACGTATTCGCAGTTTGAAATTACAACTTTTTATACCCAACATATACCAAGTACTGAAAGCGGCGTTGGTCATATTTGTCCCAAAGTCCCCTGCATTTTTCAAAATATCCCAAACATCCCAATTTCGAGGCCTGAGCCATATTTTGGAGCGAAATTCTGGCTCTCTGCACGTATTCGCAGTTTGAAATTACCACCTTTTATACCGAACATATGCCAAGTCCAGAAAGCGTCAGTGAGTCACATTTTGCACAAACTCCCCTGCAGTTTTCGAAATATCCTAAATACCCGAATTTCGAGGCATGAGCCATATTTTGGAGCCAAATTCTAGCTCTCTGCACGTATTCGCAGTTTGAAATTACGACTTTTTATACCCAACATATGCGAAGTACTGAAAGCGGCGTTTGGTCACATTTGTCTCAAACCTCCCTGCAGTTTTCAAAATATCCCAAATATCCCAATTTCGAGGCCTGACCCATATTTTGGAGCCAAATTCAGGCTCTCTGCACGTATTCGCAGTTTGAAATTACGACTCTTTTATACCTAACATATGCCAAGTACTGAAAGCGGCGTTTGGTCATATATGTCCCAAAGTCCCCTGCAGTTTTCAAAATATCCAAACATCCCAATTTCGAGGCCTGAGACATATTTTGGAGCCAAATTCTGGCTCTCTGCACGTATTCGCAGTTTGAAATTACGAACTTTTATACCCAACATATGCCAAGTCCTGAAAGCGGCAGTGAGTCACATTTTGCACAAACTCCCCTGCAGTTTTCAAAATATCCCAAATATCCCAATTTCGAGGCCTGAGCCATATTTTGGAGCCAAATTCTGGCTCTCTACATGTATTCGCAGTTTTATATTACAAGTTTTTATACCCAACATATGCCAAGTACTGAAAGCGGTAGTGAGTCACATTTTGCACAAACTCCCCTGCAGTTTTCAAAATACCCCAAACATCCCAATTTCGAGGATTGTGCAATATTTTGGAGATAAATTCTGGCTCTTTGCACGTATTCGCAGTTTTATATTACGACTTTTTATTCCCAACATATGCCAAGGTCCTGTAAGCGGCAATTAGTCACATTTTGCACAAACTCCCCTGCAGTGTTCAAAATATCCCAAACAACCCAATTTCGAGGCCTGAGCCATATTTTGGAGCCAAATTCTGGCTCTCTGCACGTATTCGCAGTTTTAAGTTACGACTTTTTATAACCCAACATATGCCAAGTACTGAAATTGGCGTTTGGTCACATTTGTCACAAACCTCCCTCCAGTTTTCAAAATATCCCAAACATCCCAATATCGAGGCCTGAGCCATATTTTGGAGCCAAATTCTGGCTCTATGCACGTAATCGCAGTTTGATATTACGACTTTTTATACCCAACATATTCAAAGTCCTGAAAGCGGCAGTGAGTCACATTTTGCACAAACTCCCCTGCAGTTCTCGAAATATCCCAAATATCCGAATTCGAGGCCTGAGCTATATTTTGGAGGCAAATTCTGGCTCCCTGCACGTATTCGCAGTTTTAAGTTACGACTTTTTATACCCAACATATGCCAAGTACTGAAAGCGGCGTTGGTCCCATTTGTCCCAAACCTCCCTCCAGTTTTCAAAATATCCCAAACATCCCAATTTCTAGGCCTGAGGCCAAATTTGGAGCCAAATTCTGGCTCTATGCACGTATTCGCAGTTTGATATTACGACTTTTTATACCCAACATATGCGAAGTACTGAAAGCGGCGTTTGGTCACATTTGTCTCAAACCTCCCTGCAGTTTTCAAAATATCCCAAACATCCCAATTTCTAGGCCTGAGCCATATTTTGGAGCCAAATTCTGGCTCTATGCACGTATTCGCAGTTTGATATTACGACTTTTTATACCCAACATATGCCAAGTCCTGAAAGAGGCAGCGAGTCACATTTTGCACAAACTCCCCTGCAGTTTTTGAAATATCCCAAATATCCCAATTTCGAGGCCTGAGCCATTTTTGGAGCCAAATTCTGGCACTCTTCACGTATTCACAGTTTGATAATGCGACTTTTTATACCCAACATATGCAAAGTACTGGACGCAGCAGTTAGACACATTTTGCACAAACTTCCCTGCAGTTTTCAAAATATCCCAAACATTCCAATTTCGAGACCTGAGCCATATTTTGGACCCAAATTCTGGCTCTCTGCACGTATTCGCAGTTTGAAATTACGACTTTTTTATACCCAACATATGCCAAGTAATGAAAGAGGCGTTTGGTCATATTTGTCCCAAACTCCCCTGCAGTTTTCAAAATATCCCAAACATCCCAATTTCGAGGCCTGAGCCATATTTTGGAGCCAAATTCAGGCTCTCTGCACGTATTCGCAGTTTGAAATTACGACTTTTTATACCCAACATATGCCAAGTACTGAAAGCGGCGTTTGGCCACTTTTGTCCCAAACCTTCCTGCAGTTATCAAAGTATCCCAAACAACCCATTATCGAGGCCTGAGCCATATTTTGGAGCCAAATTCTGGCTCTCTGCACGTATTCGCAGTTTGAAATTACGACTTTTTATACCCATCATATGCCAAGTACTGAAAGAGGCGTTTGGTCATATTTGTCCCAAACTCCCCTGCAGTTTTCAAAATATCCCAAACATCCCAATTTCGAGGCCTGAGCCATATTTTGGAGCCAAATTCAGGCTCTCTGCACGTATTCGCAGTTTGAAATTACGACTTTTTATACCCAACATATGCCAAGTACTGAAAGCGGCGTTTGGTCATATTTGTCCCAAAGTCCCCTGCAGTTTTCAAAATATCCCAAACATACCAATTTCGAGGCCTGAGCCATATTTTGGAGCCAAATTCTGGCTCTCTGCACGTATTCGCAGTTTGAAATTACCACCTTTTATACCCAACATATGCGAAGTCCTGAAAGCGGCAGTGAGTCACATTTTTCACAAACTCCCCTGCAGTTTTCGAAATATCCTATATATCCCAAAATTTCGAGGCATGAGCCATATTTTGGAGCCAAATTCTGGCTCTATGCATGTATTCGCAGTTTGAAATTACATCATTTTATACCCAACATATGCGAAGTACTGAAAGCGGCGTTTGGTCACATTTGTCCCAAACCTCTCTCCAGTTTTCAAAATATCCCAAACATCCCATTTTCTAGGCCTGAGCCATATTTTGGAGCCAAATTCTGGCACTCTTCACGTATTCGCAGTTTGATATTACGACTTTTTATACCCAACATATGCAAAGTACTGGATGCAGCAGTGAGTCACATTTTGCACAAACTTTCCTGCAGTTTTCAAAAGATCCCAAACATCCCAATTTCGAGACCTGAGCCATATTTTGGACCCAAATTCTAGCTCTCTGCACGTATTCGCAGTTTGAAATTACATATTTTATACCCAACATATGCGAAGTACTGAAAGCGGCGTTTGGTCACATTTGTCCCAAACCTCTCTCCAGTTTTCAAAATATCCCAAACATCCCAATTTCGAGGCCTGAGCCATATTTTGGAGCCAAATTCTGGCTCTATGCACGTATTCGCAGTTTGATATTACGACTTTTTATACCCAACATATGCCAAGTCCTGAAAGAGGCAATGAGTCACATTTTGCACAAACTCCCCTGCAGTTTTTAAATATCCCAAATATCCCAATTTCGAGGCCTGAGCCATATTTTGGAGCCAAATTCTGGCACTCTTCACGTATTCACAGTTTGATAATACGACTTTTTATACCCAACATATGCAAAGTACTGGTCGCAGCAGTGAGACACATTTTCCACAAACTTCCCTGCAGTTTTCAAAATATCCCAAACATCCCAATTTCGAGACCTGAGCCATATTTTGGACCCAAATTCTGGCTCTCTGCACGTATTCGCAGTTTGAAATTACGACTTTTTTATACCCAACATATGCGAAGTACTGAAAGTGGCGTTTGGCCACATTTGTCCCAAACATTCCTGCAGTTATCAAAATATCCCAAACAACCCATTATCGAGGCCTGAGCCATATTTTGGAGCCAAATTCTGGCTCTCTGCACGTATTCGCAGTTTGAAATTACGACTTTTTATACCCATCATGTGCCAAGTACTGAAAACGGCGTTTGGTCATATTTGTCCCAAAGTCCCCTGCAGTTTTCAAAATATCCCAAACATCCCAATTTCGAGGTCTGAGCCATATTTTGGAGCCAAATTCTGGCTCTCTGCACGTATTCGCAGTTTGAAATTACCACCTTTTATACCCAACATATGCCAAGTCCTGAAAGCGGCAGTGAGTCACATTTTTCACAAACTCCCCTGCAGTTTTCGAAATATCCTAAATATTCCAAAATTTCGAGGCATGAGCCATATTTTGGAGCCAAATTCTAGCTCTCTGCAAGTATTCGCAGTTTGAAATTACAACTTTTTATACCCAACATATTCAAAGTACTGAAAGCGGCGTTTGGTCACATTTGTCCCAAACCTCCCTCCAGTTTTCAAAATATCCCAAACATCACAATTTCTAGGCCTGAGCCATATTTTGGAGCCAAATTCTGGCACTCTGCACGTATTCGCAGTTTGATATTACGACTTTTTATACCCAACATATGCCAAGTCCTGAAAGAGGCAGCGAGTCACATTTTGCACAAACTCCCCTGCAGTTTTTGAAATATCCCAAATATCCCAATTTCGAGGCCTGAGCCATATTTTGGAGCCAAATTCTGGCTCTCTGCATGTATTCGCAGTTTGAAATTACATCTTTTTATACCCAACATATGCGAAGTACTGAAAGCGGCGTTTGGTCACATTTGTCCCAAACCTCTCTCCAGTTTTCAAAATATCCCAAACATCCCAATTTCTAGGCCTGAGCCATATTTTGGAGCCAAATTCTTGCACTCTGCACGTATTCGCAGTTTGATATTACGACTTTTTATACCCAACATATGCAAAGTACTGGATGCAGCAGTGAGTCACATTTTGCACAAACTTTACTGCAGTTTTTAGAAGATCCCAAACATCCCAATTTCGAGACCTGAGCCATATTTTGGACCCAAATTCTGGCTCTCTGCACGTATTCGCAGTTTGAAATTACGACTTTTTTATACCCAACATATGCGAAGTACTGAAAGCGGCGTTTGGCCACATTTGTCCCAAACCTTCCTGCAGTTATCAAAGTATCCCAAACAACCCAATATCGAGGCCTGAGCCATATTTTGGAGCCAAATTCTGGCTCTCTGCACGTATTCGCAGTTTGAAATTACGATTTTTATACCCAACATACACCAAGTACTGAAAGCGGCATTTGGTCATATTTGTCCCAAACCTCTCTCCAGTTTTCAAAATATCCCAAACATCCCAATTTCTAGGCCTGAGCCATATTTTGGAGCCAAATTCTGGCACTCTGCACGTATTCACAGTTTGATATTACGACTTTTTATACCCAACATATGCAAAGTACTGGATGCAGCAGTGAGTTACATTTTGCACAAACTTCCCTGCAGTTTTCAAAATATCCCAAATATCCCAATTTCGAGGCCTGACCCATATTTTGGAGCCAAATTCAGGCTGTCTGCACGTATTCGCAGTTTGAAATTACGACTTTTTATACCTAACATATGCGAAGTACTGAAAGCGGCGTTTGGTCATATATGTCCCAAAGTCCCCTGCAGTTTTCAAAATATCCCAAACATCCCAATTTCGAGGCCTGAGACATATTTTGGAGCCAAATTCTGGCTCTCTGCACGTATTCGCAGTTTGAAATTACCACCTTTAATACCCAACATATGCCAAGTCCTGAAAGCGGCAGAGAGTCATTTTGCACAAACTCCCCTGCAGTTTTCAAAATATCCCAAACATCCCAATGTCGAGGCCTGAGCCATATTTTGGAGCCAAATTCAGGCTCTCTGCACGTATTCGCAGTTTGAAATTACGATTTTTATACCCAACATATGCCAAGTACTGAAAGCGGCGTTTGATCATATTTGTCTCAAAGTCCCCTGCAGTTTTCAAAATATCCAAATATCCCAATTTCGAGGCCTGGCCCATATTTTGGAGCCAAATTCAGGCTCTCTGCACGTATTCGCAGTTTGAAATTACGACTCTTTATACCTAACATATGCCAAGTACTGAAAGCGGCGTTTGGTCATAAATGTCCCAAAGTCCCCTGCAGTTTTCAAAATATCCCAAACATCCCAATTTCGAGGCCTGAGACATATTTTGGAGCCAAATTCTGGCTCTCTGCACGTATTCGCAGTTTGAAATTACCACATTTTATACCCAACATATGCCAAGTCCTAAAAGCGGCAGTGAGTCACATTTTGCAGAAACTCCCCTGCAGTTTTCAAAATATCCCAAATATCCCAATTTCGAGGCCTGAGCCATATTTTGGAGCCAAATTCTGGCTCTCTACATGTATTCGCAGTTTTATATTACAAGTTTTTATACCCAACATATGCCAAGTACTGAAAGCGGTAGTGAGTCACATTTTGCACAAACTCCCCTGCAGTTTTCAAAATATCCCAAACATCCCAATTTCGAAGCCTGAGCCATATTTTGGAGCCAAATTCAGGCTCTCTGCACGTATTCGCAGTTTGAAATTACGACTTTTTATACCCAACATATGCCAAGTACTGAAAGCGGCGTTTGGTCATATATGTCCCAAAGTCCCCTGCAGTTTTCAAAATATCCAAAATATCCCAATTTCGAGGCCTGAGCCTTATTTTGGAGCCAAATTCTGGCTCTCTACACGTATTCGCAGTTTGAAATTACGACTTTTTATACCCAACATATACCAAGTACTGAAAGCGGCGTTTGGTCATATTTGTCCCAAAGTCCCCTGCATTTTTCAAATATCCCAAACATCCCAATTTCGAGGCCTGAGCCATATTTTGGAGCCAAATTCTGGCTCTCTGCACGTATTCGTAGTTTGAAATTACCACCTTTTATACCGATGATATGCCAAGTCCTGAAAGCGGCAGTGAGTCACATTTTGCACAAACTCCCCTGCAGTTTTCGAAATATCCTAAATACCCCCATTTCGAGGCATGAGATATATTTTGGAGCCAAATTCTAGCTCTCTGCACGTATTCGCAGTTTGAAATTATGACTTTTTATACCCAACATATGCGAAGTACTGAAAGCGGAGTTTGGTCACATTTGTCTCAAACCTCCCTGCAGTTTTCAAAATATCCCAAATATCCCAATTTCAAGGCCTGACTCATAGTTTGGAGCCAAATTCAGGCTCTCTGCACGTATTCGCAGTTTGAAATTACGACTTTTTATACCTAACATATGCCAAGTACCGAAAGCGGCGTTTGGTCATATATGTCCCAAAGTCCCCTGCATTTTTCAAAATATCCCAAACATCCCAATTTCGAGGCCTGAACCATATTTTGGAGCCAAATTCTGGCTCTCTACATGTATTCGCAGTTTGATATTACAAGTTTTTATACCCAACATATGCCAAGTACTGAAAGCGGTATTGAGTAACATTTTGCACAAACTCCCCTGCAGTTTTCAAATATCCCAAACATCCCAATTTCGAGGATTGTGCAATATTTTGGAGCCAAATTCTGGCTCTTTGCACGTATTCGCAGTTTTATATTACGACTTTTTATTCCCATATGCCAAGTCCTGTAAGCGGCAATTAGTCATATTTTGCACAAACTCCCCTGCAGTGTTCAAAATATCCCAAACAACCCAATTTCGAGGCCTGAGCCTTATTTTGGAGCCAAATTCTGGCTCTCTGCACGTATTCACAGTTTTAAGTAACGACTTTTCATACCCAACATATGCCAAGTACTGAAATCGGCGTTTGGTCACATTTGTCCCAAACCTCCCTCCAGTTTTCAAAATATCCCTAACATCCCAATATCGAGGCCTGAGCCATATTTTGGAGCCAAATTCTGGCTCTATGCACGTAATCGCAGTTTGATATTACGACTTTTTATACCCAACATATTCCAAGTTCTGAAAGCGGCAGTGAGTCACATTTTGCACAAACTCCCCTGCAGTTCTCGAAATATCCCAAATATCCCAATTTCGAGGCCTGAGCCATATTTTGGAGCCAAATTCTGGCTCCCTGCACGTATTCGCAGTTTTAAGTTACGACTTTTTATACCCAACATATGC
Organism: Procambarus clarkii; assembly: GCF_040958095.1. Lineage (NCBI taxonomy): Eukaryota > Metazoa > Arthropoda > Malacostraca > Decapoda > Cambaridae > Procambarus > Procambarus clarkii. Next base: position 10,935,188 of record NC_091225.1, on the reverse strand, counting down.
CAAGTACTGCAAGCGGCGTTTGGTCACATTTGTCCCAAACCTCCCTCCAGTTTTCAAAATATCCCAAATATCACAATTTCGAGGCCTGAGCCATATTTTGGAGCCAAATTCTGGCTCTCTGCACGTAATCGCAGTTTTAAATTACGACTTTTTTATACCCAATATATGCGAAGTACTGAAAGCGGCGTTTGGCCACATTTGTCCCGAACCTTCCTGCAGTTATCAAAGTATCCCAAACAACCCAATATCGAGGCCTGAGCCATATTTTGGAGCCAAATTCTGGCTCTCTGCACGTATTCGCAGTTTGAAATTACGACTTTTTATACCCATCATATGCCAAGTACTGAAAGCGGCGTTTGGTCATATTTGTCCCAAACTCCCCTGCAGTTTTTAAAATATCCCAAACATCCCAATGTCGAGGCCTGAGCCATATTTTGGAGCCAAATTCAGGCTCTCTGCACGTATTCGCAGTTTGAAATTACGACTTTTTATACCCAACATATGCCAAGTACTGAAAGCGGCGTTTGGTCATATTTGTCCCAAAGTCCCCTGCAGTTTTCAAAATATCCAAAATATCCCAATTTCGAGGCCTGAGCCATATTTTGGAGCCAAATTCTGGCTCTCTGCACGTATTCGCAGTTTGAAATTACGACTTTTTATACCCAACATATACCAAGTACTGAAAGCGGCGTTTGGTCATATTTGTCCCAAAGTCCCCTGCATTTTTCAAAATATCCCAAACATCCCAATTTCGAGGCCTGAGCCATATTTTGGAGCCAAATTCTGGCTCTCTGCACGTATTCGCAGTTTGAAATTTCCACCTTTTATACCGAACATATGCGAAGTCCTGAAAGCGGCAGTGAGACACATTTTTCACAAACTCCCCTGCAGTTTTCGAAATATCCTAAATATCCCAAAATTTCGAGGCATGAGCCATATTTTGGAGCCAAATTCTGGCTCTCTGCATGTATTCGCAGTTTGAAATTACATCATTTTATACCCAACATATGCGAAGTACTGAAAGCGGCGTTTGGTCACATTTGTCCCAAACCTCTCTCCAGTTTTCAAAATATCCCAAACATCCCAATTTCTAGGCCTGAGCCATATTTTGGAGCCAAATTCTGGCACTCTTCACGTATTCGCAGTTTGATATTACGACTTTTTATACCCAACATATGCAAAGTACTGGATGCAGCAGTGAGTCACATTTTGCACAAACATCCCTGCAGTTTTCAAAAGATCCCAAACATCCCAATTTCGAGACCTGAGCCATATTTTGGACCCAAATTCTAGCTCTCTGCACGTATTCGCAGTTTGAAATTACGACCTTTTATACCCAACATATGCGAAGTACTGAAAGCGGCGTTTGGTCACATTTTTCTCAAACCTCCCTGCAGTTTTCAAAATATCCCAAACATCCCAATTTCTAGGCCTGAGCCATATTTTGGAGCCAAATTCTGGCTCTATGCACGTATTCGCAGTTTGATATTACGACTTTTTATACCCAACATATGCCAAGTCCTGAAAGAGGCAGCGAGTCACATTTTGCACAAACTCCCCTGCAGTTTTTGAAATATCCCAAATATCCCAATTTCGAGGCTTGAGCCATATTTTGGAGCCAAATTCTGGCACTCTTCACGTATTCACAGTTTGATAATACGACTTTTTATACCCAACATATGCAAAGTACTGGTCGCAGCAGTGAGACACATTTTGCACAAACTTCCCTGCAGTTTTCAAAATATCCCAAACAAACCAATTTCGAGACCTGAGCCATATTTTGGACCTAAATTCTGGCTCTCTGCACGTATTCGCAGTTTGAAATTACGACTTTTTTATACCCAACATATGCGAAGTACTAAAAGCGGCGTTTGGCCACATTTGTCCCAAACCTTCCTGCAGTTATCAAAATATCCCAAACAACCCATTATCGAGGCCTGAGCTATATTTTGGAGCCAAATTCTGGCTCTCTGCACGTATTCGCAGTTTGAAATTACGACTTTTTATACCCATCATATGCCAAGTACTGAAAGCGGCGTTTGGTCATATTTGTCCCAAAGTCCCCAGCAGTTTTCAAAATATCCCAAACATCCCAATTTCGAGGCCTGAGCCATATTTTGGAGCCAAATTCTGGCTCTCTGCACGTATTCGCAGTTTGAAATTACCACCTTTTATACCCAACATATGCCAAGTCCTGAAAGCGGCAGTGAGTCACATTTTTCACAAACTCCCCTGCAGTTTTCGAAATATCCTAAATATTCCAAAATTTCGAGGCATGAGCCATATTTTGGAGCCAAATTCTAGCTCTCTGCACGTATTCGCAGTTTGATATTACGACTTTTTATACCCAACATATGCAAAGTACTGGATGCAGCAGTGAGTCACATTTTGCACAAACTTCACTGCAGTTTTTAAAAGATCCCAAACATCCCAATTTCGAGACCTGAGCCATATTTTGGACCCAAATTCTGGCTCTCTGCACGTATTCGCAGTTTGAAATTACGACTTTTTTATACCCAGCATATGCGAAGTACTGAAAGCGGCGTTTGGCCACATTTGTCCCAAACCTTCCTGCAGTTATCAAAATATCCCAAACAACCCAATATCGAGGCCTGAGCCATATTTTGGAGCCAAATTCTGGCTCTCTGCACGTATTCGCAGTTTGAAATTACGATTTTTATACCCAACATACACCAAGTACTGAAAGCGGCATTTGGTCATATTTGTCCCAAACCTCTCTCCAGTTTTCAAAATATCCCAAACATCCCAATTTCTAGGCCTGAGCCATATTTTGGAGCCAAATTCTGGCACTCTGCACGTATTCGCAGTTTGATATTACGACTTTTTATACCCAACATATGCAAAGTACTGGATGCAGCAGTGAGTTACATTTTGCACAAACTTCCCGGCAGTTTTCAAAATATCCCAAATATCCCAATTTCGAGGCCTGACCCATATTTTGGAGCCAAATTCAGGCTGTCTGCACGTATTCGCAGTTTGAAATTACGACTTTTTATACCTAACATATGCCAAGTATTGAAAGCGGCGTTTGGTCATATATGTCCCAAAGTCCCCTGCAGTTTTCAAAATATCCCAAACATCCCAATTTCGAGGCCTGAGACATATTTTGGAGCCAAATTCTGGCTCTCTGCACGTATTCGCAGTTTGAAATTACCACCTTTAATACCCAACATATGCCAAGTCCTGAAAGCGGCAGAGAGTCACATTTTGCACAAACTCCCCTGCAGTTTTCAAAATATCCCAAACATCCCAATGTCGAGGCCTGAGCCATATTTTAGAGCCAAATTCAGGCTCTCTGCACGTATTCGCAGTTTGAAATTACGACTTTTTATACCCAACATATGCGAAGTACTGAAAGCGGCGTTTGGTCACATTTGTCTCAAACCTCCCTGCAGTTTTCAAAATATCCCAAATATCCCAATTTCGAGGCCTGACCCATATTTTGGAGCCAAATTCAGGCTCTCTGCGCGTATTCGCAGTTTGAAATTACGACTCTTTATACCTAACATATGCCAAGTACTGAAAGCGGCGTTTGGTCATATATGTCCCAAAGTCCCCTGCAGTTTTCAAAATATCCCAAACATCCCAATTTCGAGGCCTGAGACATATTTTGGAGCCAAATTCTGGCTCTCTGCACGTATTCGCAGTTTGAAATTACCACCTTTTATACTCAACATATGCCAAGTCCTGAAAGCGGCAGTGAGTCACATTTTGCACAAACTCCCCTTCAGTTTTCAAAATATCCCAAATATCCCAATTTCGAGGCCTGAGCATATTTTGGAGCCAAATTCTGGCTCTCTACATGTATTCGCAGTTTTATATTACAAGTTTTTATACCCAACATATGCCAAGTACTGAAAGCGGTAGTGAGTCACATTTTGCACAAACTCCCCTGCAGTTTTCAAAATATCCCAAACATCCTAATTTCGAGGATTGTGCAATATTTTGGAGCCAAATTCTGGCTCTTTGCACGTATTCGCAGTTTTATATTACGAGTTTTTATTCCCAACATATGCCAAGTCATGTAAGCGGCAATTAGTCACATTTTGCACAAACTCCCCTGCAGTGTTCAAAATATCCCAAATATCCCAATTTCGAGACCTGAGCCATATTTTGGACCCAAATTCTGGCTCTCTGCACGTATTCGCAGTTTGAAATTACGACTTTTTTATACCCAACATATGCGAAGTACTGAAACCGGCGTTTGGCCACATTTGTCCCAAACATTCCTGCAGTTATCAAAATATCCCAAACAACCCATTATCGAGGGCTGAACCATATTTTGGAGCCAAATTCTGGCTCTCTGCACGTATTCGCAGTTTGAAATTACGACTTTTTATACCCATCATATGCCAAGTACTGAAAGCGGCGTTTGGTCATATTTGTCCCAAACTCCCCTGCAGTTTCAAAATATCCCAAACATCCCAATTTCGAGGCCTGAGCCATATTTTGGAGCCAAATTCTGGCACTCTGCACGTATTCGCAGTTTGATATTACGACTTTTTATACCCAACATATGCAAAGTACTGGATGCAGCAGTTAGTCACATTTTGCACAAACTTCCCTGCAGTTTTCAAAATATCCCAAATATCCCAATTTCGAGGCCTGACCCATATTTTGGAGCCAAATTCAGGCTGTCTTCACGTATTCGCAGTTTGAAATTACGACTTTTTATACCTAACATATGCCAAGTACTGAAAGCGGCGTTTGGTCATATTTGTCCCAAAGTCCCCTGCAGTTTTCAAAATATCCAAAATATCCCAATTTCGAGGCCTGAGCCATATTTTGGAGCCAAATTCTGGCTCTCTGCACGTATTCGCAGTTTGAAATTACGACTTTTTATACCCAACATATACCAAGTACTGAAAGCGGCGTTTGGTCATATTTGTCCCAAAGTCCCCTGCATTTTTCGAAATATCCCAAACATCCCAATTTCAAGGCCTGACCCATATTTTGGAGCCAAATTCAGGCTGTCTGCACGTATTCGCAGTTTGAATTTACGACTTTTTATACCTAACATATGCCAAGTACTGAAAGCGGCGTTTGGTCATATACGTCCCAAAGTCCCCTGCAGTTTTCAAAATATCCCAAACATCCCAATTTCGAGGCCTGAGACATATTTTGGAGCCAAATTCTGGCTCTCTGCTGCACGTATTCGCAGTTTGAAATTACCACCTTTAATACCCAACAGAATGCCAAGTCCTGAAAACGGCAGAGAGTCACATTTTGCACAAACTCCCCTGCAGTTTTCAAAATATCCCAAACATCCCAATGTCGAGGCCTGAGCCATATTTTGGAGCCAAATTCAGGCTCTCTGCACGTATCGCAGTTTGAAATTACGATTTTTATACCCAACATATGCCAAGTACTGAAAGCGGCGTTTAATCATATTTGTCCCAAAGTCCCCTGCAGTTTTCAAAATATCCAAAATATCCCAATTTCGAGGCCTGAGCCATATTTTGGAGCCAAATTCTGGCTCTCTGCACGTATTCGCAGTTTGAAATTACGACTTTTTATACCCAACATATACCAAGTACTGAAAGCGGCGTTTGGTCATATTTGTCCCAAATTCCCCTGCATTTTTCAAAATATCCCAAACATCCCAATTTCGAGGCCTGAGCCATGTTTTGGAGCCAAATTCTGGCTCTCTGCACGTATTCGCAGTTTGAAATTACCACCTTTTATACCGAACATATGCCAAGTCCTGAAAGCGGCAGTGAGTCACATTTTGCACAAACTCCCCTGCAGTTTTCGAAATATCCTAAATACCCCAATTTCGAGGCATGAGCCATATTTTGGAGCCAAATTCTAGCTCTCTGCACGTATTCGCAGTTTGAAATTACGACTTTTTATACCCAACATATGCGAAGTACTGAAAGCGGCGTTTGGTCACATTTGTCCAAACCTCCCTGCAGTTTTCAAATATCCCAAACATCCCAATTTCGAGGCCTGAGACATATTTTGGAGCCAAATTCTGGCTCTCTGCACGTATTCGCAGTTTGAAATTACCACCTTTTATACCCAACATATGCCAAGTCCTGAAAGCGGCAGTGAGTCACATTTTGCACAAACTCCCCTGCAGTTTTCAAAATATCCCAAATATCCCAATTTCGAGGCCTGAGCCATATTTTGGAGCCAAATTCTGGCTCTCTACATGTATTCGCAGTTTTATATTACAAGTTTTTATACCCAACATATGCCAAGTACTGAAAGCGGTAGTGAGTCACATTTTGCACAAACTCCCCTGCAGTTTTCAAAATATCCCAAACATCCCAATTTCGAGGATCGTGCAATATTTTGGAGCTAAATTCTGGCTCTTTGCACGTATTCGCAGTTTTATATTACGACTTTTTATTCCCAACATATGCCAAGTCCTGTAAGCGGCAATTAGTCACATTTTGCACAAACTCCCTGCAGTGTTCAAAATATCCCAAACAACCCAATTTCGAGGCCTGAGCCATATTTTGGACCCAAATTCTGGCCCTCTGCACGTATTCGCAGTTTGAAATTACGACTTTTTATACCCAACATATGCCAAGTACTGAAAGCGGCGTTTGGTCACATTTGTCCCAGACCTCCCTCCAGTTTTCAAAATATCCCAAACATCCCAATTTCTAGGCCTGAGCCAAATTTTGGAGCCAAATTCTGGCTCTATGCACGTATTCGCAGTTTGATATTACGACTTTTTATACCCAACATATGCCAAGTCCTGAAAGAGGCAGCGAGTCACATTTTGCACAAACTCCCCTGCAGTTTTTGAAATATCCCAAATATCCCAATTTCGAGGCTTGAGCCATATTTTGGAGCAAAATTCTGGAACTCTTCACGTATTCACAGTTTGATAATACGACTTTTTACACCCAACATATGCAAAGTACTGGACGCAGCAGTGAGACACATTTTGCACAAACTTCCCTGCAGTTTTCAAAATATCCCAAACATCCCAATTTCGAGACCTGAGCCATATTTTGGACCCAAATTATGGCTCTCTGCACGTATTCGCAGTTTGAAATTACGACTTTTTTATACCCAACATATGCGAAGTACTGAAAGCGGCGTTTGGCCACATTTGTCCCAAACCTTCCTGCAGTTATCAAAATATCCCAAACAACCCATTATCGAGACCTGAGCCATATTTTGGAGCCAAATTCTGGCTCTCTGCACGTATTCGCAGTTTGAAATTACGACTTTTTATACCCAACATATGCCAAGTACTGAAAGTGGCGTTTGGTCATATTTATGCCAAAGTCCCCTGCAGTTTTCAAAATATCCCAAACATCCCAATTTCGAGGCCTGAGCCATATTTTGGAGCCAATTTCTGGCTCTGCACGTATTCGTAGTTTGAAATTACCACCTTTTATACCCAACATATGCCAAGTCCTGAAAGCGGCAGTGAGTCACATTTTTCACAAACTCCCCTGCAGTTTTCGAAATATCCTAAATATCCCAAAATTTCGAGGCATGAGCCATATTTTGGAGCCAAATTCTAGCTCTCTGCAAGTTTTCGCAGTTTGAAATTACGACTTTTTATACCCAACATATGCGAAGTACTGAAAGCGGCGTTTGGTCACATTTGTCCCAAACCTCCCTCCAGTTTTCAAAATATCCCAAATATCCCAAATTCGAGGCCTGAGCCATATTTTGGAGCCAAATTCTGGCTCTCTGCATGTATTCGCAGTTTGAAATTACATCTTTTTATACCCAACATATGCCAAGTACTGAAAGCGGCATTTGGTCACATTTGTACCAAACCACCCTGCAGTTTTCAAAATATCCCAAATATCCCAATTTCGAGGCCTGAGCCATATTTTGGAGCCAAATTCGGCTCTCTGCATGTATTCGCAGTTTGATATTACAAATTTTTATACCCAACATATGCCAAGTACTGAAAGCGACAGTGAGGCACATTTTGCACAAACTCCCCTGCAGTTTTCAAAATATCCTAAACATCCCAATTTCGAGGCCTGAGCAATATTTTGGAGCCAAATTCTGGCTCTCTACATGTATTCGCAGTTTGAAATTACGACTTTTTTATACCCAACATATGCCAAGTGCTGAAAGGCGTTTGGTCACATTTGTCCCAAACCTCCCTCCAGTTTTGAAAATATCCCAAATATCCCAATTTCGAGGCCTGAGCCATATTTTGGAGCCAAATTCTGGCTCTATGCACGTAATCCCAGTTTGATATTTTGACTTTTTATACCCAACATATGCCAAGTCCTGTAAGCGGCAGTGAGTCACATTTTGCACAAACTTCCCTGCAGTTTTCAAAAGATCCCAAACATCCCAATTTCGAGACCTGAGCCATATTTTGGACCCAAATTCTGGCTCTCTGCATGTATTCGCAGTTTGAATTTACGACTTTTTATACCCAACATATGTGAAGTACTGAAAGCGGCTTTTGGCCACATTTGTCCCAAACCTTCCTGCAGTTATCAAAATATCCCAAACAACCCAATATCGAGGCATGAGCCATATTTTGGAGCCAAATTCGGGCTCTCTGCACGTATTCGCAGTTTGAAATTGCGACTTTTTATACCCATCATATGCCAAGTACTGAAAGCGGGTTTTGGTCATATTTGTCCCAAACTCCCCTGCAGTTTTCAAAATATCCCAAACATCCCAATGTCGAGGCCTGAGCCATATTTTGGAGCCAAATTCAGGCTCTCTGCACGTATTCGCAGTTTGAAATTACGACTTTTTATACCCAACATATGCCAAGTACTGAAAGCGGCGTTTGGTCATATTTGTCCCAAAGTGCCCTGCAGTTTTCAAAATATCCAAAATATCCCAATTTCGAGGCCTGAGCCATATTTTGGAGCCAAATTCTGCCTCTCTGCACCTATTCGCAGTTTGAAATTACGACTTTTTATACCCAACATATACCAAGTACTGAAAGCGGCATTTGGTCATATTTGTCCCAAAGTCCCCTGCATTTTTCAAAATATCCCAAACATCCCAATTTCGAGGCCTGAGCCATATTTTGGAGCCAAATTCTGGCTCTCTGCACGTATTCGCAGTTTGAAATTACCACCTTTTATAACGAACACATGCCAAGTCCTGAAAGCGGCAATGAGTCACATTTTGCACAAACTCCCCTGCAGTTTTCGAAATATCCTAAATATCCCAATTTCGAGGCATGAGCCATATTTTGGAGCCAAATTCTAGCTCTCTGCACGTATTCGCAGTTTGAAATTACGACTTTTTATACCCAACATATGCGAAGTACTGAAAGCGGCGTTTGGTCACATTTGTCCCAAACCTCCCTGCAGTTTTCAAAATATCCCAAATATCCCAATTTCGAGGCCTGACCCATATTTTGGAGCCAAATTCAGGCTCTCTGCACGTATTCGCAGTTTGAAATTACGACTTTTTATACCTAACATATGCCAAGTACTGAAAGCGGCGTTTGGTCATATATGTCCCAAAGTCCCCTGCAGTTTTCAAAATATCCCAAACATCCCAATTTCGAGGCCTGAGACATATTTTGGAGCCAAATTCTGGCTCTCTGCACGTTTTCGCAGTTTGAAATTATCACCTTTTATACCCAACATATGCCAAGTCCTGAAAGCGGCAGTGAGTCACATTTTGCACAAACTCCCCTGCAGTTTTCAAAATATCCCAAATATCCCAATTTCGAGGCCTGAGCCATATTTTGGAGACAAATTCTGGCTCTCTACATGTATTCGCAGTTTGATATTACAAATTTTTATACCCAACATATACCAAGTACTGAAAGCGGCGTTTGGTCATATTTGTCCCAAAGTCCCCTGCAGTTTTCAAAATATCCCAAACATCCCAATTTCTAGGCCTGAGCCATATTTTGGAGCCAAATTCTGGCTCTCTGCACGTATTCGCAGTTTGAAATTACCACCTTTTATACCCAACATATGCCAAGTCCTGAAAGCGGCAGTGAGTCACATTTTTCACAAACTCCCCTGCAGTTTTCGAAATATCCTAAATATCCCAAAATTTCGAGGCATGAGCCATATTTTGGAGCCAAATTCTAGCTCTCTGCAAGTATTCGCAGTTTGAAATTACGACTTTTTATACCAAACTTATGCGAAGTACTGAAAGCGGCGTTTGGTCACATTTGTCCCAAACCTCCCTCCAGTTTTCAAAATATCCCAAATATGCCAATTTCGAGGCCTGAGCCATATTTTGGAGCCAAATTCTGGCTCTATGCACGTATTCGCAGTTTGATATTTCGACTTTTTATTCCCAAAATATGCCAAGTCCTGTAAGTGGCAGTGAGTCACATTTTGCACAAACTCCCCTGCAGTTCTCGAAATATCCCAAATATCCCAATTTCGAGGCCTGAACCATATTTTGGAGCCAAATTCTGGCTCTCTGCACGTATTCGCAGTTTTAAGTTACGACTTTTTATACCCAACATATGCTAAGTACTGAAAGCGGCGTTTGGTCACATTTGTCCCAAACCTCTCTCCAGTTTTCAAAATATCCCAAACATCCCAATTTCTAGGCCTAAGCCATATTTTGGAGCCAAATTCTGGCACTCTGCACGTATTCGCAGTTTGATATTACGACTTTTTATACCCAACATATGCAAAGTACTGGATGCAGCAGTGAGTCACATTTTGCACAAACTTCCCTGCAGTTTTCAAAAGATCCCAAACATCCCAATTTCGAGACCTGAGCCATATTTTGGACCCAAATTCTGGCTCTCTGCATGTATTCGCAGTTTGAAATTACGACTTTTTATACCCAACATATGCGAAGTACTGAAAGCGGCGTTTGGCCACATTTGTCCCAAACCTTCCTGCAGTTATCAAAATATCCCAAACAACCCAATATCGAGGCCTGAGCCATTTTTTGGAGCCAAATTCAGGCTCTCTGCACGTATTCGAAGTTTGAAATTACGACTTTTTATACCCAACATATGCCAAGTACTGAAATCGGCGTTTGGTCACATTTGTCACAAACCTCCCTCCAGTTTTCAAAATATCCCAAACATCCCAATATCGAGGCCTGAGCCATATTTTGGAGCCAAATTCTGGCTCTATGCACGTAATCGCAGTTTGATATTACGACTTTTTATACCCAACATATTCCAAGTTCTGAAAGCGGCAGTGAGTCACATTTTGCACAAACTCCCCTGCAGTTCTCGAAATATCCCAAATATCCCAATTTCGAGGCCTGAGCCATATTTTGGAGCCAAATTCTGGCTCTATGCACGTATTCGCAGTTTGATATTACGACTTTTTATACCCAACATATGCAAAGTCCTGAAAGAGGCAGCGAGTCACATTTTGCACAAATTCCCCTGCAGTTTTTGAAATATCCCAAATATCCCAATTTCGAGGCCTGAGCCATATTTTGGAGCCAAATTCTGGCACTCTTCACGTATTCACAGTTTGATAATACGACTTTTTATACCCAACATATGCAGAGTACTGGACGCAGCAGTGAGACACATTTTGCACAAACTTCCCTGCAGTTTTCAAAATATCCCAAACATCCCAATTTCGAGACCTGAGCCATATTTTGGAGCCAAATTCTGGCTCTCTGCACGTATTCGCAGTTTGAAATTACGACTTTTTATAACCATCATATGCCAAGTACTGAAAGCGTCGTTTGGTCATATTTGTCCCAAACTCCCCTGCAGTTTTCAAAATATCCCAAACATCCCAATTTCGAGGCCTGAGCCATATTTTGGAGCCAAATTCAGGCTCTCTGCACGTATTCGCAGTTTGAAATTACGACTTTTTATACCCAACATATGCCAAGTACTGAAAGCGGCGTTTGGTCATATTTGTCCCAAAGTCCCCTGCAGTTTTCAAAATATCCAAAATATCCCAATTTCGAGGCCTGAGCCATATTTTGGAGCCAAATTCTGGCTCTCTGCACGTTTTCGCAGTTTGAAATTACGACTTTTTATACCCAACATATACCAAGTACTTAAAGCGGCGTTTGGTCATATTTGTCCCAAAGTCCCCTGCATTTTTCAAAATATCCCAAACATCCCAATTTCGAGGCCTGAGCCATATTTTGGAGCCAAATTCTGGCTCTCTGCACGTATTCGCAGTTTGAAATTACCACCTTTTATACCGAACATATGCCAAGCCCTGAAAGCGGCAGTGAGTCACATTTTGCACAAACTCCCCTGCAGTTTTCGAAATATCCTAAATATCCCAATTTTGAGGCATGAGCCATATTTTGGAGCCAAATTCTAGCTCTCTGCACGTATTCGCAGTTTGAAATTACGAAGTTTTATACCCAACATATGCGAAGTACTGAAAGCGGCGTTTGGTCACATTTGTCCCAAACCTCCCTGCAGTTTTCAAAATATCCCAAATATCCCAATTTCGAGGCCTGACCCATATTTTGGAGCCAAATTCAGGCTCTCTGCATGTATTCGCAGTTTGAAATTACGACTTTTTATACCTAACATATGCCAAGTACTGAAAGCGGCGTTTGGTCATATATGTCCCAAAGTCCCCTGCAGTTTTCAAAATATCCCAAACATCCCAATTTCGAGGCCTGAGACATATTTTGGAGCCAAATTCTGGCTTTCTGCACGTATTCGCAGTTTGAAATTACCACCTTTTATACCCAACATATGCCAAGTCCTGAAAGCGGCAGTGAGTCACATTTTGCACAAACTCCCCTGCAGTTTTCAAAATATCCCAAATATCCCAATTTCGAGGCCTGAGCCATATTTTGGAGCCAAATTCTGGCTCTCTACATGTATTCGCAGTTTGATATTACAAATTTTTATACCCAACATATGCCAAGTACTGAAAGCGGCAGTGAGTCACATTTTGCACAAACTCCCCTGCAGTTTTCAAAATATCCGAAACATCCCAATTTGGAGGATTGTGCAATATTTTGGAGCCAAATTCTGGCTCTTTGCACGTATTCGCAGTTTTATATTACGACTTTTTATTCCCAACATATGCCAAGTCCTGAAAGCGGCAATTAGTCACATTTTGCACAAACTCCCCTGCAGTGTTCAAAATATCCCAAACAACCCAGTTTCGAGGCCTGAGCCATATTTTGGAGCCAAATTCTGGCTCTCTGCACGTATTCACAGTTTTAAGTTACGACTTTTTATACCCAACATATGCCAAGTACTGAAATCGGCGTTTGGTCACATTTGTCACAAACCTCCCTCCAGTTTTCAAAATATCCCAAACATCCCAATATCGAGGCCTGAGCCATATTTTGGAGCCAAATTCTGGCTCTATGCACGTAATCGCAGTTTGATATTACGACTTTTTATACCCAACATATTCCAAGTTCTGAAAGCGGCAGTGAGTCACATTTTGCACAAACTCCCCTGCAGTTCTCGAAATATCCCAAATATCCCAATTTCGAGGCCTGAGCCATATTTTGGAGCCAAATTCAGGCTCTCTACATGTATTCGCAGTTTGATATTACAAATTTTTATACCCAACATATGCCAAGTACTGAAAGCGGCAGTGAGTCACATTTGCACAAACTCCCCTGCAGTTTTCAAAATATCCGAAACATCCCAATTTGGAGGATTGTGCAATATTTTGGAGCCAAATTCTGGCTCTTTGCACGTATTCGCAGTTTTATATTACGACTTTTTATTCCCAACATATGCCAAGTCCTGAAAGCGGCAATTAGTCACATTTTGCACAAACTCCCCTGCAGTGTTCAAAATATCCCAAACAACCCAGTTTCGAGGCCTGAGCCATATTTTGGAGCCAAATTCTGGCTCTCTGCACGTATTCACAGTTTTAAGTTACGACTTTTTATACCCAACATATGCCAAGTACTGAAATCGGCGTTTGGTCACATTTGTCACAAACCTCCCTCCAGTTTTCAAAATATCCCAAACATCCCAATATCGAGGCCTGAGCCATATTTTGGAGCCAAATTCTGGCTCTATGCACGTAATCGCAGTTTGATATTACGACTTTTTATACCCAACATATTCCAAGTTCTGAAAGCGGCAGTGAGTCACATTTTGCACAAACTCCCCTGCAGTTCTCGAAATATCCCAAATATCCCAATTTCGAGGCCTGAGCCATATTTTGGAGCCAAATTCTGGCTCTCTACATGTATTCGCAGTTTGATATTACAAATTTTTATACCCAACATATGCCAAGTACTGAAAGCGGCAGTGAGTCACATTTTGCACAAACTCCCCTGCAGTTTTCAAAATATCCGAAACATCCCAATTTGGAGGATTGTGCAATATTTTGGAGCCAAATTCTGGCTCTTTGCACGTATTCGCAGTTTTATATTACGACTTTTTATTCCCAACATATGCCAAGTCCTGAAAGCGGCAATTAGTCACATTTTGCACAAACTCCCCTGCAGTGTTCAAAATATCCCAAACAACCCAGTTTCGAGGCCTGAGCCATATTTTGGAGCCAAATTCTGGCTCTCTGCACGTATTCACAGTTTTAAGTTACGACTTTTTATACCCAACATATGCCAAGTACTGAAATCGGCGTTTGGTCACATTTGTCACAAACCTCCCTCCAGTTTTCAAAATATCCCAAACATCCCAATATCGAGGCCTGAGCCATATTTTGGAGCCAAATTCTGGCTCTATGCACGTAATCGCAGTTTGATATTACGACTTTTTATACCCAACATATTCCAAGTTCTGAAAGCGGCAGTGAGTCACATTTTGCACAAACTCCCCGGCAGTTTTTGAAATATCCCAAATATCCCAATTTCGAGGCCTGAGCCATATTTTGGAGCCAAATTCTGGCACTCTTCACGTATTCACAGTTTGATAATACGACTTTTTATACCCAACATATGCAGAGTACTGGACGCAGCAGTGAGACACATTTTGCACAAACTTCCCTGCAGTTTTCAAAATATCCCAAACATCCCAATTTCGAGACCTGAGCCATATTTTGGAGCCAAATTCTGGCTCTCTGCACGTATTCGCAGTTTGAAATTACGACTTTTTATAACCATCATATGCCAAGTACTGAAAGCGTCGTTTGGTCATATTTGTCCCAAACTCCCCTGCAGTTTTCAAAATATCCCAAACATCCCAATTTCGAGGCCTGAGCCATATTTTGGAGCCAAATTCAGGCTCTCTGCACGTATTCGCAGTTTGAAATTACGACTTTTTATACCCAACATATGCCAAGTACTGAAAGCGGCGTTTGGTCATATTTGTCCCAAAGTCCCCTGCAGTTTTCAAAATATCCAAAATATCCCAATTTCGAGGCCTGAGCCATATTTTGGAGCCAAATTCTGGCTCTCTGCACGTTTTCGCAGTTTGAAATTACGACTTTTTATACCCAACATATACCAAGTACTTAAAGCGGCGTTTGGTCATATTTGTCCCAAAGTCCCATGCATTTTTCAAAATATCCCAAACATCCCAATTTCGAGGCCTGAGCCATATTTTAGAGCCAAATTCTGGCTCTCTGCACGTATTCGCAGTTTGAAATTACCACCTTTTATACCGAACATATGCCAAGTCCTGAAAGCGGCAGTGAGTCACATTTTGCACAAACTCCCCTGCAGTTTTCGAAATATCCTAAATATCCCAATTTTGAGGCATGAGCCATATTTTGGAGCCAAATTCTAGCTCTCTGCACGTATTCGCAGTTTGAAATTACGACGTTTTATACCCAACATATGCGAAGTACTGAAAGCGGCGTTTGGTCACATTTGTCCCAAACCTCCCTGCAGTTTTCAAAATATCCCAAATATCCCAATTTCGAGGCCTGACCCATATTTTGGAGCCAAATTCAGGCTCTCTGCATGTATTCGCAGTTTGAAATTACGACTTTTTATACCTAACATATGCCAAGTACTGAAAGCGGCGTTTGGTCATATATGTCCCAAAGTCCCCAGCAGTTTTCAAAATATCCCAAACATCCCAATTTCGAGGCCTGAGACATATTTTGGAGCCAAATTCTGGCTTTCTGCACGTATTCGCAGTTTGAAATTACCACCTTTTATACCCAACATATGCCAAGTCCTGAAAGCGGCAGTGAGTCACATTTTGCACAAACTCCCCTGCAGTTTTCAAAATATCCCAAATATCCCAATTTCGAGGCCTGAGCCATATTTTGGAGCCAAATTCTGGCTCTCTACATGTATTCGCAGTTTGATATTACATATTTTTATACCCAACATACGCCAAGTACTGAAAGCGGCAGTGAGTCACATTTTGCACAAACTCCCCTGCAGTTTTCAAAATATCCGAAACATCCCAATTTGGAGGATTGTGCAATATTTTGGAGCCAAATTCTGGCTCTTTGCACGTATTCGCAGTTTTATATTACGACTTTTTATTCCCAACATATGCCAAGTCCTGAAAGCGGCAATTAGTCACATTTTGCACAAACTCCCCTGCAGTGTTCAAAATATCCCAAACAACCCAGTTTCGAGGCCTGAGCCATATTTTGGAGCCAAATTCTGGCTCTCTGCACGTATTCGCAGTATGAAATTACGACTTTTTATACCTAACATATGCCAAGTACTGAAATCGGCGTTTGGTCACATTTGTCACAAACCTCCCTCCAGTTTTCAAAATATCCCAAACATCCCAATATCGAGGCCTGAGCCATATTTTGGAGCCAAATTCTGGCTCTATGCACGTAATCGCAGTTTGATATTACGACTTTTTATACCCAACATATTCCAAGTTCTGAAAGCGGCAGTGAGTAACATTTTGCACAAACTCCCCTGCAGTTCTCGAAATATCCCAAATATCCCAATTTCGAGGCTGAGCCATATTTTGGAGCCAAATTCTGGCTCTATGCACGTATTCGCAGTTTGATATTACGACTTTTTATACCCAACATATGCAAAGTCCTGAAAGAGGCAGCGAGTCACATTTTGCACAAACTCCCCTGCAGTTTTTGAAATATCCCAAATATCCCAAAATTTCGAGGCATGAGCCATATTTTGGAGCCAAATTCTAGCTCTCTGCAAGTATTCGCAGTTTGAAATTACGACTTTTTATACCCAACATATGCGAAGTACTGAAAGCGGCGTTTGGTCACATTTGTCCCAAACCTCCATCCAGTTTTCAAAATATCCCAAATATCCCAATTTCGAGGCCTGAGCCATATTTTGGAGCCAAATTCTGGCTCTCTGCATGTATTCGCAGTTTGAAATTACATTCTTTTTATACCCAACATATGCCAAGTACTGAAAGTGGTGTTTGGTCACATTTGTACCAAACCACCCCGCAGTTTTCAAAATATCCCAAATATCCCAATTTCGAGGCCTCAGCCATATTTTGGAGCCAAATTCTGGCTCTCTGCATGTATTCGCAGTTTGATATTACGAATTTTTATACCCAACATATGCCAGGTACTGGAAGCGACAGTGAGTCACATTTTGCACAAACTCCCCTGCAGTTTTCAAAATATCCTAAACATCCCAATTTCGAGGCCTGATCAATATTTTGGAGCCAAATTCTGGCTCTCTGCACGTATTCGCAGTTTGAAATTACGACTTTTTTATACCCAACATATGCCAAGTGCTGAAAGCGGCGTTTGGTCACATTTGTCCCAAACCTCCCTCCAGTTTTGAAAATATCCCAAACATCCCAATTTCGAGGCCTGAGCCATTTTTGGAGCCAAATTCTGGCTCTATGCATGTAATCGCAGTTAGATATTACGACTTTTTATACCTAACATATGCCAAGTCCTGAAAGCGGCAGTGAGTCACATTTTGCACAAACTCCCCTGCAGTTCTCGAAATTTCCCAAATATCCCAATTTCGAGGCCTGAGCCATATTTTGGAGCCAAATTCTGGCTCTCTGCACGTATTCGCAGTTTAAGTTACGACTTTTTATACCCAACATATGGCAAGTACTGAAAGCGGCGTTTGGTCACATTTGTACCAAACCTCCCTCCAGTTTTCAAAATATCCCAAACATCCCAATTTCTAGGCCTGAGCCATATTTTGGAGCCATATTCTGGCTCTATGCACGTATTCGCAGTTTGATATTACGACTTTTTATACCCAACATATGCCAAGTCCTGAAAGCGGCAGTGAGTCACATTTTGCCCAAACTCCCCTCCAGTTTTCAAAATATCGCAAATATCCCAATTTCGAGGCTTGAGCCATATTTTATAGCCAAGTTCTGGCTCTCTGCACGTATTCGCAGTTAGAAATTACATGTTTTTATACCCAACATATGGGAAGTACTGAAAGCGGCGTTTGGTCACATTTGTCCCAAACCTCCCCGCAGTTTTCAAAATATCCCAAATATCCCAATTTCGAGGCCTGAGCCATATTTTGGAGCCAAATTCTGGCTCTCTGCATGTATTCGCAGTTTGATATTACGAATTTTTATACCCAACATATGCCAAGTTCTGAAAGCGACAGTGAGTCACATTTTGCACAAACTCCCCTGCAGTTTTCAAAATATCCTAAACATCCCAATTTCGAGGCCTGAGCAATATTTTGGAGCCAAATTCTGGCTCTCTGCACGTATTCGCAGTTTGAAATTACTACCTTTTATACCCAACATATGCCAAGTCCTGAAAGCGGCAGTGAGTCACATTTTTCACAAACTCCCTGC
>NC_091225.1:10812483-10916156 GCF_040958095.1 Procambarus clarkii | reverse complement strand
TTTTCAGTTTATTGCTATTAATTCAGTAAATATACGATTAAAATGCTGCAAAACATAATTGATTAGAAATTAACCTTAAACAATTCATTCAATCAACTATTTGTTTCTCGTTAAAATACTGAGTAAGATATTGGAAAGGGGAGAAGTTTTGTTTTTATTGCATATATCGACGTTTCAGCCGGATTAGAGCGGTTTTAAGTGTAAATATTCCATTGGTAATATAAACGGAAAATCAGGAACATTTTAGTTAATTCTAATGAAAACACATTGATTTTTATCATTTGTATTTGAAACAACATTGTCATATGTCTTTTCTTGGATCTAAATAATACGAAACCTCGCTCTATGATTTGAAGTAAAAATCCTCAAATATGGTAATATAGTGACTTTTTTCATGTTATTTATGTAGTGTGATTTTACGTATATATATATTCGTTTTAACCAATATTTCGATACTACTTCATGTTTTCTAACAATATGTGATTTTTCCTTCATATCTCAGAATTTTGCAAATTTTGCATTTTTAAGCAAGTTTTCTTGCATTTTGTTTTGTACTAAAAATCATCGAATTTAGCAATATTTTGACCTTTATCATCCCCTTTTCCTTTATGTGATTTAAACAAAATATCATCGAACTAGGCAATATTTTTCCGTTTTTCCACGTTTTTGTGAATTTTCAGTTTATTGCTATTAATTCATTAAATATACGATTAAAATGCTGCAAACACATAATTGATTAGAAATTAACCTTAAACAATTCATTCAATCAACTATTTGTTTCTCGTTAAAATACTGAGTAAGATATTGGAAAGGGGAGAAGTTTTGTTTTTATTGCATATATCGACGTTTCAGCCGGATTAGAGCGGTTTTAAGTGTAAATATTCCATTGGTAATATAAACGGAAAATCAGGAACATTTTAGTTAATTCTAATGAAAACACATTAATTTTCATCATTTTTTTGAAACAACATTGTCATATGTCTTTCTTGGATCTAAATAATACGAAACCTCGCTCTATGATTTGAAGTTAAAATCCCAAATATGGTAATATAGTGACTTTTTTCACGTTATTCATGTAGTGTGATTTTACGTATATATATTCGTTTTTACCAATATTTCGATACGACGTCATGTTTTCTAACAATATGTGATTTGGCCTTCAAATCTCAGAATTTCGCAAATTTTGCATTTTTAAGCAAGTTTTCTTGCATTTTGTTTTGTACTAAAATTCATCGAATTTAGCAATATTTTGAACTTTATCATCCCCTTTTTCTTTATGTGATATTAACAAATTATCATCAAATTAGGCAATATTTTGCCGTTTTTCTACGTTTTTATGAATATTCAGTTTATTGTTATTATTTCATTAAATATACGATTAAAATGATGCAAACACATAATTGATTAGAAATTAACCTTAAACACTTCATTTTCAATCAACTATTTGTTTCTCGTTAAAATACTGAGTAAGATATTGGAAAGGGGAGAAGTTCTGTTTTTATTGCATATATCGACGTTTCAGCCGAATTGAAGCGGTTTTAAGTGTACATATTCCATCGGTAATATAAACGGAAAATCAGGAACATTTTAGTTAATTCTAATGAAAACACATTGATTTTTATCATTTGTATTGGAAGCAACATCTTTATACGTCTTTTCTAGTGTCTAAAAAATACGAAACGTCGCTCTATGATTCGAAGTTAAAATCCTCAAATTTGGTATAATAATGACTTTTTTCACGTTTTTCATGTAGTGTGAGATTACGTAAATATATTCATTTTTACCAATATTTCGATACTATTTCATGTAGATTCACGATATATGCTTTGGCCTTCAAATCTCAGATTTTCGCATAAAATTGCATTTTTAGCAAGTTTTCTTGCATTTTGTTTCGTACTAAAAATCATCGAATTCAGCAATATTTTGACGTTTATCATCCCCCTTTTCCTTTATGTGATATAAACAAAATATCATCGAATTAGGCAATATTTTGCTGTTTTTCCACGTTTTTGTGATTTTTCAGTTTATTGCTATTAATTCATTAAATATACGATTAAAATGCTGCAAACACATAATTGATTAGAAATTAACCTTAAACAATTCATTCAATCAACTATTTGTTTCTCGTTAAAATACTGAGTAAGATATTGGAAAGGGGAGAAGTTTTGTTTTTATTGCATATATCGACGTTTCAGCCGGATTAGAGCGGTTTTAAGTGTAAATATTCCATTGGTAATATAAACGGAAAATCAGGAACATTTTAGTTAATTCTAATGAAAACACATTGATTTTTATCATTTGTATTTGAAACAACATTGTCATATGTCTTTTCTTGGATCTAAATAATACGAAACCTCGCTCTATGATTTGAAGTTAAAATCCCCAAATATGGTAATATAGTGACTTTTTTCACGTTATTCATGTAGTGTGATTTTACGTATATATATTCGTTTTTACCAATATTTCGATACGACGTCATGTTTTCTAACAATATGTGATTTGGCCTTCAAATCTCAGAATTTCGCAAATTTTGCATTTTTAAGCAAGTTTTCTTGCATTTTGTTTTGCACTAAAATTCATCGAATTTAGCAATAGTTTGACCTTTATCATCCCCTTTTTCTTTATGAAAAGAATTAACAAATTATCATCAAATTGGGCAATATTTTGCCGTTTTTCCACGTTTTTATGAAAATTCAGTTTATTGTTATTATTTCATTAAATATACGATTAAAATGATGCAAACACATAATTGATTAGAAATTAACCTTAAACACTTCATTTTCAATCAACTATTTGTTTCTCGTTAAAATACTGAGTAAGATATTGGAAAGGGGAGAGTTCTGTTTTTTTGCATATATCGACGTTTCAGCCGGATTGAAGCGCTTTTAAGTGTACATATTCCATCGGTAATATAAACGGAAAATCAGTAACATATTTGTTAATTCTAATGAAAACACATTGATTTTTATCATTTGTATTTGAAACAACATTGTCATGTCTTTTCTTGGATCTAAATAATACGAAACCTCGCTCTATGATTTGAAGTAAAAATCCTCAAATATGGTAATATAGTGACTTTTTTCATGTTATTTATGTAGTGTGATTTTACGTATATATATTCGTTTTTACCAATATTTCGATACGACGTCATGTTTTCTAACAATATGTGATTTGGCCTTCAAATCTCAGAATTTCGCAAATTTTGCATTTTTAAGCAAGTTTTCTTGCATTTTGTTTTGTACTAAAATTCATCGAATTTAGCAATATTTTGACCTTTATCATCCCCTTTTCTTTATGAAAAGAATTAACAAATTATCATCAAATTGGGCAATATTTTGCCGTTTTTCCACGTTTTTATGAAAATTCAGTTTATTGTTATTATTTCATTAAATATACGATTAAAATGATGCAAACACATAATTGATTAGAAATTAACCTTAAACACTTCATTTTCAATCAACTATTTGTTTCTCGTTAAAATACTGAGTAAGATATTGGAAAGGGGAGAAGTTCTGTTTTTATTGCATATATCGACGTTTCAGCCGAATTGAAGCGGTTTTAAGTGTACATATTCCATCGGTAATATAAACGGAAAATCAGGAACATTTTAGTTAATTCTAATGAAAACACATTGATTTTTATCATTTGTATTTGAAACAACATTGTCATGTCTTTTCTTGGATCTAAATAATACGAAACCTCGCTCTATGATTTGAAGTAAAAATCCTCAAATATGGTAATATAGTGACTTTTTTCATGTTATTTATGTAGTGTGATTTTACGTATATATATTCGTTTTAACCAATATTTCGATACTACTTCATGTTTTCTAACAATATGTGATTTTTCCTTCAAATCTCAGAATTTTGCAAATTTTGCATTTTTAAGCAAGTTTTCTTGCATTTTGTTTTGTACTAAAAATCATCGAATTTAGCAATATTTTGACCTTTATCATCCCCTTTTCCTTTATGTGATTTAAACAAAATATCATCGAACTAGGCAATATTTTTCCGTTTTTCCACGTTTTTGTGAATTTTCAGTTTATTGCTATTAATTCATTAAATATACGAATAAAATGCTGCAAACACATAATTGATTAGAAATTAACCTTAAACAATTCATTCAATCAACTATTTGTTTCTCGTTAAAATACTGAGTAAGATATTGGAAAGGGGAGAAGTTTTGTTTTTATTGCATATATCGACGTTTCAGCTGGATTAGAGCGGTTTTAAGTGTAAATATTCCATTGGTAATATAAACGGAAAATCAGGAACATTTTTGTTAATTCTAATGAAAACACATTAATTTTCATCATTTGTATTTGAAACAACATTGTCATATGTCTTTTCTTGGATCTAAATAATACGAAACCTCGCTCTATGATTTGAAGTTAAAATCCCCAAATATGGTAATATAGTGACTTTTTTCACGTTATTCATGTAGTGTGATTTTACGTATATATATTCGTTTTTACCAATATTTCGATACGACGTCATGTTTTCTAACAATATGTGATTTGGCCTTCAAATCTCAGAATTTCGCAAATTTTGCATTTTTAAGCAAGTTTTCTTGCATTTTTTTTGTACTAAAATTCATCGAATTTAGCAATATTTTGAACTTTATCATCCCCTTTTTCTTTATGTGATATTAACAAATTATCATCAAATTAGGCAATATTTTGCCGTTTTTCCACGTTTTTATGAATATTCAGTTTATTGTTATTATTTCATTAAATATACGATTAAAATGATGCAAACACATAATTGATTAGAAATTAACCTTAAACACTTCATTTTCAATCAACTATTTGTTTCTCGTTAAAATACTGAGTAAGATATTGGAAAGGGGAGAAGTTCTGTTTTTATTGCATATATCGACGTTTCAGCCGAATTGAAGCGGTTTTAAGTGTACATATTCCATCGGTAATATAAACGAAAATCAGGAACATTTTAGTTAATTCTAATGAAAACACATTGATTTTTATCATTTGTATTGGAAGCAACATCTTTATACGTCTTTTCTAGTGTCTAAAAAATACGAAACGTCGCTCTATGATTCGAAGTTAAAATCCTCAAATTTGGTATAATAATGACTTTTTTCACGTTTTTCATGTAGTGTGAGATTACGTAAATATATTAATTTTTACCAATATTTCGATACTATTTCATGTAGATTCACGATATATGCTTTGGCCTTCAAATCTCAGATTTTCGCATAAAATTGCATTTTTAGCAAGTTTTCTTGCATTTGTTTTCGTACTAAAAATCATCGAATTCAGCAATATTTTGACGTTTATCATCCCCCTTTTCCTTTATGTGATATAAACAAAATATCATCGAATTAGGCAATATTTTGCTGTTTTTCCACGTTTTTGTGATTTTTCAGTTTATTGCTATTAATTCATTAAATATACGATTAAAATGCTGCAAACACATAATTGATTAGAAATTAACCTTAAACAATTCATTCAATCAACTATTTGTTTCTCGTTAAAATACTGAGTAAGATATTGGAAAGGGGAGAAGTTTTGTTTTTATTGCATATATCGACGTTTCAGCCGGATTAGAGCGGTTTTAAGTGTAAATATTCCATTGGTAATATAAACGGAAAATCAGGAACATTTTAGTTAATTCTAATGAAAACACATTGATTTTTATCATTTGTATTTGAAACAACATTGTCATATGTCTTTTCTTGGATCTAAATAATACGAAACCTCGCTCTATGATTTGAAGTTAAAATCCCCAAATATGGTAATATAGTGACTTTTTTCACGTTATTCATGTAGTGTGATTTTACGTATATATATTCGTTTTTACCAATATTTCGATACGACGTCATGTTTTCTAACAATATGTGATTTGGCCTTCAAATCTCAGAATTTCGCAAATTTTGCATTTTTAAGCAAGTTTTCTTGCATTTTGTTTTGCACTAAAATTCATCGAATTTAGCAATATTTTGACCTTTATCATCCCCTTTTTCTTTATGAAAAGAATTAACAAATTATCATCAAATTGTGCAATATTTTGCCGTTTTTCCACGTTTTTATGAAAATTCAGTTTATTGTTATTATTTCATTAAATATACGATTAAAATGATGCAAACACATAATTGATTAGAAATTAACCTTAAACACTTCATTTTCAATCAACTATTTGTTTCTCGTTAAAATACTGAGTAAGATATTGGAAAGGGGAGAAGTTCTGTTTTTATTGCATATATCGACGTTTCAGCCGGATTGAAGCGGTTTTAAGTGTACATATTCCATCGGTAATATAAACGGAAAATCAGTAACATATTTGTTAATTCTAATGAAAACACATTGATTTTTATCATTTGTATTGGAAGCAACATCTTTATACGTCTTTTCTAGTGTCTAAAAAATACGAAACGTCGCTCTATGATTCGAAGTTAAAATCCTCAAATTTGGTATAATAATGACTTTTTTCACGTTTTTCATGTAGTTTGATATTACGTAAATATATTCATTTTTACCAATATTTCGATACTATTTCATGTAGTATCACGATATATGCTTTGGCCTTCAAATCTCAGATTTTCGCATAAAATTGCATTTTTAACAAGTTTTCTTGCATTTTGTTTCGTACTAAAAATCATCGAATTCAGCAATATTTTGACGTTTATCATCCCCTTTTCCTTTATGTGATATAAACAAAATATCATCGAATTAGGCAATATTTAGCTGTTTTTCCACGTTTTTGTGAATTTTCAGTTTATTGTTATTAATTAATTATATATACGATAAAAATTATGCAAACACATAATTGATCAGAAAATAACCTTAAATACTTCATTTTCAATCATCTATTTGTTTCTCGTTAAAATACTGAGTAAGATATTTAAAAGGGGAGAAGTTCTGTTTTTATTGCATATATCGACGTTTCTGCCGGATTAGACATGTTTTACGATACATCTTCCATCGGTAATATTAACTGAAAATCAGGAGCGTTTTAGTTAATTCTAATGAAAACACATTGATTTTTATCATTTGTATTTGAAACAACATTGTCATATGTCTTTTCTTGGATCTAAATAATACGAAACTTCGCTCTATGATTATCAAAATGATTATGTAAAAATCATCAAATATGGTAATATAGTGACGTTTTTCACGTTATTTATGTAGTGTGATTTTACGTATATATATTCGCTTTTACCAATATTTCGATACTACTTCATGTTTTCTCACGATATGTGATTTGGCCTTCAAATCTCAGAATTTCGCAAATTTTGCATTTTTAAGCAAGTTTTCTTGCATTTTGCTTTGTACTAAAAATCATCGAATTTAGCAATATTTTGACCTTTATTTTTATTTGACCAATAAAATATTGACCAATATTTTTTATAATATTTGACCAATATTTTTTCAAGATATTGAAAAGGGGAGAAGTTCTGTTTTTATTGCATATATCGACGTTTCAGCCGGATTAGAGATGTTTTACGTGTACATCTTCCATCGGTAATATAAACTGAAAATCAGGAGCGTTTTAGTTAATTCTAATGAAAACACATTGATTTTTATCATTTGTATTTGAAACAACATTGTCATATGTCTTTTCTTGGATCTAAATAATACGAAACCTCGCTCTATGATTTGAAGTAAAAATCCTCAAATATGGTAATATAGTGACTTTTTTCATGTTATTTATGTAGTGTGATTTTACGTATATATATATTCGTTTTAACCAATATTTCGATACTACTTCATGTTTTCTAACAATATGTGATTTGGCCTTCAAATCTCAGAATTTCGCAAATTTTGCATTTTTAAGCAAGTTTTCTTGCATTTTGTTTTGTACTAAAAATCATCGAATTTAGCAATATTTTGACCTTTATCATCCCCTTTTCCTTTATGTGATTTAAACAAAATATCATCGAACTAGGCAATATTTTTCCGTTTTTCCACGTTTTTGTGAATTTTCAGTTCATTGTTATTAATTCATTAAATATACGAGAAAAATTATACAAACACATAATTGATCAGAAAATAACCTTAAATACTTCATTTTCAATCATCTATTTGTTTCTCGTTAAAATACTGAGTAAGATATTTAAAAGGGGAGAAGTTCTGTTTTTATTGCATATATCGACGTTTCAGCCGGATTAGAGCGGTTTCACGTGTACATCTTCCATCGGTAATATAAACTGAAAATCAGGAACGTTTTAGTTAATACTAATGAAAACACATTGATTTTTATTATTTGTATTTGAAACAACATTGTCATATGTCTTTTCTTGGATCTAAATAATACGAAACCTCGCTCTATGATTTGAAGTAAAAATCCTCAAATATGGTAATATAGTGACTTTTTTCACGTTATTCATGTAGTGTGATTTTACGTGTATGTATTCGTTTTTACCAATATTTCGATACGACTTCATGTTTTCTAACAATATGTGATTTGGCCTTCAAATCTCAGAATTTTGCAAATTTTGCATTTTTAAGCAAGTTTTCTTGCATTTTGTTTTGTACTAAAAATCATCGAATTCAGCAATATTTTGACGTTTATCATCCCCTTTTCCTTTATGTGATATAAACAAAATATCATCGAATTAGGCAATATTTTGCTGTTTTTCCACGTTTTTGTGATTTTTCAGTTTATTGCTATTAATTCATTAAATATACGATTAAAATGCTGCAAACACATAATTGATTAGAAATTAACCTTAAACAATTCATTCAATCAACTATTTGTTTCTCGTTAAAATACTGAGTAAGATATTGGAAAGGGGAGAAGTTTTGTTTTTATTGCATATATCGACGTTTCAGCCGGATTAGAGCGGTTTTAAGTGTAAATATTCCATTGGTAATATAAACGGAAAATCAGGAACATTTTAGTTAATTCTAATGAAAACACATTGATTTTTATCATTTGTATTTGAAACAACATTGTCATATGTCTTTTCTTGGATCTAAATAATACGAAACCTCGCTCTATGATTTGAAGTTAAAATCCCCAAATATGGTAATATAGTGACTTTTTTCACGTTATTCATGTAGTGTGATTTTACGTATATATATTCGTTTTTACCAATATTTCGATACGACGTCATGTTTTCTAACAATATGTGGTTTGGCCTTCAAATCTCAGAATTTCGCAAATTTTGCATTTTAGCAAGTTTTCTTGCATTTTGTTTTGTACTAAAATTCATCGAATTTGGCAATATTTTGACCTTTATCATCTCCTTTTTCTTTATGTGATATTAACAAATTATCATCAAATTAGGCAATATTTTGCCGTTTTTCCACGTTTTTATGAATATTCAGTTTATTGTTATTATTTCATTAAATATACGATTAAAATGATGCAAACACATAATTGATTAGAAATTAACCTTAAACACTTCATTTTCAATCAACTATTTGTTTCTCGTTAAAATACTGAGTAAGATATTGGAAAGGGGAGAAGTTCTGTTTTTATTGCATATATCGACGTTTCAGCCGGATTGAAGCGGTTTTAGTGTACATATTCCATCGGTAATATAAACGGAAAATCAGGAACATTTTAGTTAATTCTAATGAAAATACATAGATTTTTATCATTTGTATTTGAAACAACATTGTCATATGTCTTTCTATTTTTATTTGACCAATAAAATATTGACCAATATTTTTTATAATATTTGACCAATATTTTTTCAAGATATTGAAAAGGGGAGAAGTTCTGTTTTTATTGCATATATCGACGTTTCAGCCGGATTAGAGATGTTTTACGTGTACATCTTCCATCGGTAATATAAACTGAAAATCAGGAGCGTTTTAGTTAATTCTAATGAAAACACATTGATTTTTATCATTTGTATTTGAAACAACATTGTCATATGTCTTTTCTTGGATCTAAATAATACGAAACCTCGCTCTATGATTTGAAGTAAAAATCCTCAAATATGATAATATAGTGACTTTTTTCACGTTATTTATGTAGTGTGATTTTACGTATATATATTCGTTTTAACCAATATTTCGATACTACTTCATGTTGTCTAACAATATGTGATTTGGCCTTCAAATCTCAGAATTTCGCAAATTTTGCATTTTTAAGCAAGTTTTCTTGCATTTTGTTTTGTACTAAAAATCATCGAATTTAGCAATATTTTGACCTTTATCATCCCCTTTTCCTTTATGTGATATAAACAAAATATCATCGAACTAGGCAATATTTTTCCGTTTTTCCACGTTTTTGTGAATTTTCAGTTCATTGTTATTAATTCATTAAATATACGAGAAAAATTATGCAAACACATAATTGATCAGAAAATAACCTTAAATACTTCATTTTCAATCATCTATTTGTTTCTCGTTAAAAGACTGAGTAAGATATTGAAAAGGGGAGAAGTCTGTTTTTATTGCATATATCGACGTTTCAGCCGGATTAGAGCGGTTTTACGTGTACATCTTCCATCGGTAATATAAACTGAAAATCAGGAACGTTTTACTTAATACTAATGAAAACACATTGATTTTTATCATTTGTATTTGAAACAACATTGTCATGTCTTTTCTTGGATCTAAATAATACGAAACCTCGCTCTATGATTTGAAGTTAAAATCCTCAAATATGGTAATATAGTGACTTTTTTCACGTTATTCATGTAGTGTGATTTTACGTATATATATTCGTTTTTACCAATATTTCGATACTACTTCATGTTTTCTAACAATATGTGATTTGGCCTCCAAATCTCAGAATTTCGCAAATTTTGCATTTTTAAGCAAGTTTTCTTGCATTTTGTTTTGTACTAAAAATCATCGAATTTAGAAATATTTTGACCTTTATCATCCCCTTTTCCTTTATGTGATTTAAACAAAATATCATCGAATTAGGCAATATTTTGCCGTTTTTCCACGTTTTTGTGAATTTTCAGTTCATTGTTATTAATTCATTAAATATACGAGAAAAATTATGCAAACACATAATTGATCAGAAAATAACCTTAAATACTTCATTTTCAATCATCTATTTGTTTCTCGTTAAAATACTGAGTAAGATATTTAAAAGGGGAGAAGTTCTGTTTTTATTGCATATATATCGACGTTTCAGCCGGATTAGAGCGGTTTTACGTGTACATCTTCTATCGGTAATATAAACGGAAAATCAGGAACATTTTAGTTAATTCTAATGAAAACACATTGATTTTTATCATTTGTATTGGAAGCAACATCTTTATACGTCTTTTCTAGTGTCTAAAAAATACGAAACGTCGCTCTTTGATTCAAAGTTAAAATCCTCAAAATTCGTATAATAATGACTTTTTTCACGTTTTTCATGTAGTTTGAGATTACGTAAATATATTCATTTTTACCAATATTTCGATACTATTTCATGTAGTATCACGATATGTGCTTTGGCCTTCAAATCTCAGATTTTCGCATAAAATTGTATTTTTAGCAAGTTTTCTTGCATTTTGTTTCGTACTAAAAATCATCGAATTCAGAAATATTTTGACGTTTATCATCCCCTTTTCCTTTATGTGATATAAACAAAATATCATCGTATTAGGCAATATTTTGCTGTTTTTCCACGTTTTTGTGAATTTTCAGTTTATTGTTATTAATTAATTATATATACGATAAAAATTATGCAAACACATAATTGATCAGAAAATAACCTTAAATACTTCATTTTCAATCATCTATTTGTTTCTCGTTAAAATACTGAGTAAGATATTGAAAAAGGGAGAAGTTCTGTTTTTATTGCATATATCGACGTTTCAGCCGGATTAGAGATGTTTTACGTGTACATCTTCCATCGGTAATATAAACTGAAAATCAGGAGCGTTTTAGGTAATTCTAATGAAAACACATTGATTTTTATCATTTGTATTTGAAACAACATTGTCTTATGTCTTTTCTTGGATCTAAATAATACGAAACCTCGCTCTATGATTTGAAGTAAAAATCCTCAAATATGGTAATATAGTGACTTTTTTCACGTTATTTATGTAGTGTGATTTTACGTATATATATTCGTTTTTACCAATATTTCGATACTACTTCATGTTTTCTATCAATATGTGATTTGGCCTTCAAATCTCAGAATTTCGCAAATTTTGCATTTTTAAGCAAGTTTTCTTGCATTTTGTTTTGTACTAAAAATCATCGAATTTAGCAATATTTTGACCTTTATCATCCCCTTTTCCTTTATGTGATTTAAACAAAATATCATCGAACTAGGCAATATTTTTCCGTTTTTTAACGCTTTTGTGAATTTTCAGTTCATTGTTATTAATTCATTAAATATACGAGAAAAATTATGCAAACACATAATTGATCAGAATATAACCTTAAATACTTAATTTTCAATCATCTATTTGTTTCTCGTTAAAATACTGAGTAAGATATTGAAAAGGGGAGAAGTTCTGTTTTTATTGCATATATCGACGTTTCAGCAGGATTAGAGCAGTTTTACGTGTACATCTTTCATCGGTAATATAAACAGAAAATCAGGAACATTTTAGTTAATTCTAATGAAAACACATTGATTTTTATCATTTGCATTGGAAGCAACATCTTTATACGTCTTTTCTAGTGTCTAAAAATACGAAACGTCGCTTTATGATTCGAAGTTAAAGTCCTCAAATTTGGTATAATAATGACTTTTTTCACGTTTTTCATGTAGTTTGATATTACGTAAATATATTCATTTTTAGCAATATTTCGATACTATTTCATGTAGTATCACGATATGTGCTTTGGCCTTCAAATCTCAGATTTTCGCATAAAATTGCATTTTTAGCAAGTTTTCTTGCATTTTGTTTCGTACTAAAAATCATCGAATTCAGCAATATTTTGACGTTTATCATCCCCTTTTCCTTTATGTGATATAAACAAAATATCATCGAATTAGGCAATATTTTGCTGTTTTTCCACGTTTTTGTGAGTTTTCATTTTATTGCTATTAATTCATTAAATATACGATAAAAATATGCAAACACATAATTGATTAGAAATTACCCTTAAACACTTCATTTTCAATCAACTATTTGTTTCTCGTTACATACTGAGTAAGATATTGGAAAGGGGAGAAGTTCCGTTTTTATTGCATATATCGACTTTTCAGCCGGATTAGAGCGGTTTTACGTGTACATCTTCCATCGGTAATATAAACTGAAAATCAGGAACGTTTTAGTTAATTCTAATGAAAACACATTGATTTTTATTATTTGTATTTGAAACAACATTGTCATATGTCTTTTCTTGGATCTAAATAATACGAAACCTCGCTCTATGATTTGAAGTAAAAATCCTCAAATATGTTATGGTGACTTTTTTCACGTTATTCATGTAGTGTGATTTTACGTATATATATTCGTTTTTACCAATATTTCGATACTACTTCATGTTTTCTAACATATGTGATTTGGTCTTCAAATCTCAGAATTTCGCAAATTTTGCATTTTTAAGCAAGTTTTCTTGCATTTTGTTTTGTACTAAAAATCATCGAATTTAGCAATATTTTGACCTCTATTTTTATTTGACCAATAAAATATTGACCAATATTTTTTAGAATATTTGACCAATATTTTTTCAAGATATTGAAAAGGGGAGAAGTTCTGTTTTTATTGCATATATCGACGTTTCAGCCGGATTAGAGATGTTTTACGTGTACATCTTCCATCGGTAATATAAACTGAAAATCAGGAGCGTTTTAGTTAATTCTAATGAAAACACATTGATTTTTATCATTTGTATTTGAAACAACATTGTCATATGTATTTTCTTGGATCTAAATAATACGAAACTTCGCTCTATGATTTGAAGTAAAATCCTCAAATATGTTAATATAGTGACTTTTTTCACGTTATTCATGTAGTGTGATTTTACGTATATATATTCGTTTTTACCAATATTTCGATACTACTTCATGTTTTCTCACGATATGTGATTTGGCCTTCAAATCTCAGAATTTCGCAAATTTTGCATTTTTAAGCAAGTTTTCTTGCATTTTGTTTTGTACTAAAAATCATCGAATTTAGCAATATTTTGACCTTTATCATCCCCTTTTCCTTTATGTGATATAAACAAAATATCATCGAACAAGGCAATATTTTTCCGTTTTTCCACGGTTTTGTGAATTTTCAGTTCATTGTAGTTAATTCATTAAATATACGAGAAAAATTATGCAAACACATAATTGATCAGAAAATAACCTTAAATACTTCATTTTCAATCATCTATTTGTTTCTAGTTAAAATACTGAGTAAGATATTGAAAAGGAGAGAAGTCTTTTTTATTGCATATATCGACGTTTCAGCCGGATTAGAGCGGTTTTACGTGTACATCTTCCATCGGTAATATAAACTGAAAATCAGGAACGTTTTACTTAATACTAATGAAAACACATTGATTTTTATTATTTGTATTTGAAACAACATTGTCATATGTCTTTTCTTGGATCTAAATACGAAACCTCGCTCTATGATTTGAAGTAAAGTCCTCAAATATGGTAATATAGTGACTTTTTTCACGTTTTCATGTAGTGTGATTTTACGTATATATATTCGTTTTTACCAATATTTTGATACGACTTCATGTTTTCTAACAATGTGATTTGGCCTTCAAATCTCAGAATTTCGCAAATTTTGCATTTTTAAGCAAGTTTTCTTGCATTTAGTTTTGTACTAAAAATCATCGAATTCAGCAATATTTTGACGTTTATCATCCCCTTTTCCTTTTGTGATATAAACAAAATATCATCGAATTAGGCAATATTTTGCTGTTTTTCCACGTTTTTGTGATTTTTCAGTTTATTGCTATTAATTCATTAAATATACGATTAAAATGCTGCAAACACATAATTGATTAGAAATTAACCTTAAACTCTTCATTCAATCAACTATTTGTTTCTCGTTAAAATACTGAGTAAGATATTGGAAAGGGGAGAAGTTTTTTTTTATTGCATATATGGACGTTTCAGCCGGATTAGAGCGGTTTTAAGTGTAAATATTCCATTGGGAATATAAACGGAAAATCAGGAACATTTTAGTTAATTCTAATGAAAACACATTGATTTTTATCATTTGTATTTGAAACAACATTGTCATATGTCTTTTCTTGGATCTAAATAATACGAAACTTCGCTCTATGATTTGAAGTTAAAATCCTCAAATATGTTAATATAGTGACTTTTTTCACGTTATTCATGTAGTGTGATTTTACGTATATATATTCGTTTTTACCAATATTTCGATACTGCTTCATGTTTTCTCACGATATGTGATTTGGCCTTCAATCTCAGAATTTCGCAAATTTTGCATTTTTAAGCAAGTTTTCTTGCATTTTGTTTTGTACTAAAAATCATCGAATTTAGCAATATTTTGACCTCTATTTTTATTTGACCAATAAAATATTGACCAATATTTTTTATAATATTTGACCAATATTTTTTCAAGATATCGAAAAGGGGAGAAGTTCTGTTTTTATTGCATATATCGACGTTTCAGCCGGATTAGAGATGTTTTACGTGTACATCTTCCATCGGTAATATAAACTGAAAATCAGGAGCGTTTTAGTTAATTCTAATGAAAACACATTGATTTTTATCATTTGTATTTGAAACAACATTGTCATATGTCTTTTCTTGGATCTAAATAATACGAAACCTCGCTCTATGATTTGAAGTAAAAATCCTCAAATATGGTAATATAGTGACTTTTTTCACGTTATTTATGTAGTGTGATTTTACGTATATATATTCGTTTTAACCAATATTTCGATACTACTTCATGTTTTCTTACAATATGTGATTTGGCCTTCAAATCTCAGAATTTCGCAAATTTTGCATTTTTAAGCAAGTTTTCTTGCATTTAGTTTTGTACTAAAAATCATCGAATTCAGCAATATTTTGACGTTTATCATCCCCTTTTCCTTTATGAGATATAAACAAAATATCATCGAATTAGGCAATATTTTGCTGTTTTTCCACGTTTTTGTGATTTTTCAGTTTATTGCTATTAATTCATTAAATATACGATTAAAATGCTGCAAACACATAATTGATTAGAAATTCGACCTTTGAGCCATATTTTGGAGCCAAATTCTGGCTTTCTGCGCTTATTCGCAGTTTGAAATTACGACTTTTTATACCGGAAATATGCCAATTACTGAAAGCGGCGATGGATCACATTTTGCCCAAACCCTCCCTGCAGTTTCCATAATATCTGCATCACTCTCTACAGCCTCTGCATCACGCTCTTCAGCCTCTGCATCACTCTCTTAAGCCTCTGCTTCCCTCTCTTGATCCTCTGCATCACTCACTTGATCCTCTGCATCACTCTTTTGATCCTCTGCATCACTCTTTTAAGCCTCTGCATCACTCTCTTGAGCCTCTGCATCACTCTCTTGACCCTCTGCATCACTCTCTTGAGCCTCTGCATCACTCTCTTGAGCCTCTGCATCCCTCTTTTGATGCTCTGCATCACTCTCTTGAGCCTCTGCATCATTCTCTTGAGCCTCTGCATCCCTCTCTTAAGCCTCTACATCACTCTCTTGAGACTCTGCATCCCTCTCTTAAGCCTCTACATCGCTCTCTGGAGCCTCTGCATCTCTCTTTGGAGCCTCAGCATCCCTCTCTTGAGGGATGCTGAGGCTCGAGGCTCGAGAGAGTGATGCAGAGGCCTGAAGAGAGGGATTCAGAGGCTTAAGAGAGTGATGCAGAGGCTGAAGAAAGTGTTGAAGAGGCTCAGAGAGGGACGCAGAGGCTCAAGAGAGTGATGCAGAAGCTCAGGAGAGTTATGCAGAGTCTCAAGAGAGTGATGCAGAGGCATACGAGAGTGATGCAGATGATCAAGAGAGGGATGCAGAGGCTTAAGAGAATGATGCAGAGGCTGAAGAGAGTGTTGCAAAGGCTTAAGAGAGGGATGCAGAGCCTCAAGCGAGTGATGCAGAGGTTCAAGAGAGTGATGCAGAGGCTCAAGAGAATGATGCAGAGGCTTAAGAGAGGGATGCAGAGGCTCAAGAGAGGGATGTAGAGGCTCAAGAGAGTGATGCAGAGGCTTAAGTCTTGAGCCTCTGCATCCCTCTCTTAAGCCCTGCAACACTCTCCTCAGCCTCTGCATCAATATCTTAAGCCTCTGCATCTCTCTCTTAATCATCTGCATTACTCTCGTAAGCCTCTGCATCACTCTCATGAGCCTCTGCATAACTCTCTTCTGCTTCGGCATCACTCTCTTGAGCCTCTGCATCCCTCTCTTCAGTCTCTGCATCACTCTCTTAGCCTCTGAATCCCTCTTGAGGCCTCTGCATCACTTTCTCGAGCTTCTGCATCACTCTCCTGATCCTCTGCATCAATCTCTTAAGCCTCTGCATCACTCTCTTGAAACTCTGCATAACTCACTTGAGCTTCTGCATCACTTTCTTCAGCCTCTGCATCACTCTCCTAATCCTCTGCTTCCCTCTCGTGATCCTCTGCATCACTCTTTTGAGCCTCGGCATCACTCTCTTAATCCTCTGGATCACTCTCTTGAGCCTCTGCATCACTCTCTTGAGCCTCTACATCACTCTCTTGAGCCTCTGCATCACTCTCTTCAGCCTCTGCATCACTCCCTTATGCCTCTGCATCCCTCTCTTGATCCTCTGCATCACTCTCTTGAGCCTCTGCATCATTCTCTTGAGAATCTGCATCCCTCTCTTAAGCCTCTATATCATTCTCTTGACCCACTGCATCACTCTGTTGAGCCTCTGCCTCACTCTCTTAAGCCTCTGCATCTCTCTCTTCAGCCTTTGCATCACTCTCTGGAGCCTCTGCATCCCTCTCTTGAGCCTCTGCATCACTCCCATGACCCTCTGCACCCCTCTCTTGTGCCTCTTTATTCCTCACTTGAGCCTCTGCATCCCTCTCTTGAGCCTCTGCATCACTCTCTTGAACTCCTGCATCCCACACATGAGCCTGTGCATCCCTCACTTGAGCCTTTGCATCACTCTCTTAAGCCTCTGCATCCCTCTCTTGAGCCTCTGCATCACTCTCTCGAGCCTCTGCATCACTCTCTTGAGCCTCTGCATCACTCTCTTGAGCCTCTGCATCACTCTCTTAAACCTCTGCATCCCTCTCTTGATCCTCTGCATCACTCTCTTGAGCCTCTGCATCATTCTCTTTAGCCTCTACATCCCTCTCTTAAGCCTCTACATCATTCTCTTGAGCCCATGCATCACTCTCCTGAGCCTCTGCATCACTCTCTTAAGCCTCTGCATCTCTCCCTACAGCCTCTGCATCACTCTCTTGATCCTCTGCATCACTCTCTTGAGCCTCTGTATCATTCTCTTAAGCCTCTGCATCCCTCTCTTGAGCCTCTGCAACACTCTCAAGTGCCTCTGCATCTTTCTCTTGTGCCTCTGCATCCCTCACTTTAGCCTCTGCATCCCTGACTTTAGCCTCTGCATCCCTCTCTTGAGCCTCTGCATCCATCTCTTGAGCCTCTGCATCCATCTCTTGAGCCTCTGCATCCCTCTCTTAAGCCTCTGCATCACTCTCTTGAGCCTCTCCATTACTCTCTTGATCCCCTGCATCCCTCTCTTGAGCTTCTGCATCACTCTCTTGAGCCTCTGCATCACCGAATTAGGCCATTATCATCAAATGAGGCCATATTTTGCCTTTTTCCATGTTTTTGTGAATTATCAGTTTATTGTTATTAATTTATTATATATACGATAAAAATGATTTATTTAAATAAATAAAATTTATTATTTTTAAATAAATATTATTTATTTAAATAAATCAATAAAATATATAACAATTTTATATATATAAATATATATATTTAAATATTGATCTGTATGGATATGGACCCTGTGGGCCAGGAGGTCATCTGTGTCCCCTCAGATGGTCTCCCTTATCACAGTTTGTGTCTATGGATGTGTGTGAGTGTGTGAGTGTGAGTGTCACTGTGAGTGTCCGGGTGAGTGTGGGTGTCCCTGTGAGTGTCCGGATGATTATGTGTCCGGTTACATCTGTGGTTTCAGGAGGCCATCTGTGTCCCCTCAGATGGCCCCTTATCACAGTCTATGGATGTGTGTGTGTGAGTGTCCCTGTGAATGTTCGGATAAGTGTGTGTGTGTGTGTGTGTGTGTGTGAGTGTCCGGATTTATGTGAGGTTTGGTTTCAGGAACCATTTGTGTCCATACTCCCCCAAATCTCCTCCCTTATTCCCACCGTGGGTTCGAATCCCAGGTGATTAGACCTACCCTAGGTCTATGAATCCAAGGTATCCATCCGTGGGCCCAACGGATTTCACCCCTTCTCCACTTTCCTAGGGCCAGGCCAGTTCCAGCTATCCAGGGAACCTGTCGAAACAGAGGCAGCTACAGGAGGGGACACACAAATATTTGTGCCCTGCAGTTACACAGCCGTTCCGACAGGCTCGATCGCAATCTATCCAGATGAGAACACGTTCTCCTCCGACTAGACCACGCTGGAGTCGCTGTATGTTTAAAATTTGGTTCCTTTATTTATAGTTAGTATTTTTGGTGTATTAATTGATTTGTTTTATATTTTTAATGACTTAGGTAGAGTGATTTAGGGAGTGGGGGGAGGTACTGGGGGAGGTGGTAGCGTGTGTAGTAGATTATACGAGATCGTGGTTAGTTAGTATTTATCTAGTTGTGTTCACCTAGTTGTTCTTGCGAGGGTTGAGCTCTGCTCTTTCGGCCCGCCTCTCAACTGTCAATCAATCAATTTTTACTAACTAATAAAAAAAAATTTCCACATACACACACCCAGGAAGCAGCCCGTAACAGGTGTCTAATGCCCAAGTACCAATGTACTGCTAGGTAAGAGGAGCATCAGAATGAATGAAACTCTGCTGATTTTCGTTTGCGCAATCACCGGGGGATCGAACTTTGACCCTAGCATTACGAGTCCAGAGCGCTGTCCACTCAGCTATAAAGCCCCCTAGTGTGTGCATTGGTGCAAAAGATAATTTGGGAGAGGTTAATGGAAAGGAATGATGTTTGGTGGCCTTGAAGTCACTGGAAGAGGGTTGCCAGTTATGAATTTAAATTATAAATTGATTAAGATAGGATATATATGCAAAAGACGTTGTGAGAGATAGTAAGAAAAGTGTTTCTGACTGAGGTTAGGTACTGTGTGGTTGACTTGTATGTTAGGAAAAAGAATATTTATAAGAAACATAGATGTTCTTTAGAAATGTTTGTTTGCAAATAGTTGCAAATTATTGGGTAAAAAACCAATGGTTACCGTACCTTGAACAAACACACGTGAGCACAATTAGTCGACGGGGGTCAGGGAGTGAGAGTCAACAGCGAAACAGTAACAAAAAATGTGACAATAATGGGAAACTATGTCATTCAAACGTATACATGTTAACCATATAAATTACAGTAACACTAAACGCGCGCATACGTACATATGTCAATCAATTTACATAAATAAACATTCACTAATATGTACTTTTAAAATGGACACATACAGATAATTACCGTACACATGTCAGTTTAATTACAGGTACACATAAACACATATAGCTTTACGTGTCTGTCGGTCATGACAATAATACACATGGATACGAACACAAAACAGTCCATTATCAACTAGTGTGTGTGTGTGTGTGTGTGTTTGTGTGTGTGTGTGTGTATTCTCTCCTGGTTCTGTTTGCAGGGGGTTGAGCTCTGGCTGTTTGGTCCCGCCTCTGTGTGTATGTGTATGTATGTGTGTGTGCGTGTGTGTGTGTGTGTGTGTGTATTCTCAACTGGTTCTGTTTGCAGGGGTTGAGCTCTGGCTCTTTGGTCCCGCCTCTGTGTGTGTGTGTGTGTGTGTGTGTGTGTGTGTGTGTGTGTGTGTGTGTGTGTGTGTGTGTGTGTGTGTGTGTGTGTGTGTGTGTGTGTGTGTGTGTTTTCTCCCCTGGTTCTGTTTGCAGGGGTTCAGCTCTGGCTCTTTGGTCCCGCCTCTGTGTGTGTGTGTGTGTGTGTGTGTGTGTGTGTGTGTGTGTGTGTGTGTGTGGTGTGTGTGTGTGTGTGTGTGTGTGTGTGTGTGTGTGTGTGTGTGTGCGCGTGTGTGTGTGTGTGTGTGTATTCACCTAGTTGTATTCACTTAGTTGTGTTTGCGGGGGTTGAGCTTTGCTCTTTCGGCCCGCCTCTCAACTGTCAATCAACTGTTTACTAACTACACTAACTACTTTTTTTTTTTTTTCACACCACACACACACACCCCAGGAAGCAGCCAGTGACAGCTGACTAACTCCCAGGTACCTATTTACTGCTAGGTAACAGGGGCATTCAGGGTGAAAGAAACTTTGCCCATTTGTTTCTGCCTCGTGCGGGAATCGAACCCGCGCTACAGAATTACGAGTCCTGCGCGCTATCCACCAGGCTACGAGGCCCCCTGAACAGTCGAATCAGGATAAAGAATATCTTTCGATTTGCTATTGCATCAACCGGGATTCGATCGGGGACCATTAGGATTATAACCAACGAACTCTCTCCATTTAGACGCTAGGCCTCCAGTTTGTGTGTGTGTGTGTGTGTGGGTGTGTGTGTGTGTGTTTTATCATTATATTTACTATATGTATCTGCAGAATCGAGTTATTAGCTCTTAGACCCCGCCTATCAAATAAATGTATTTATCCTCTTTTATATCTACTACATCTATTTCTCTCTAACTAACACACACACAAATACACACACACACACACACACACACACACACACACACACACACACACACACACACACACACACACCACACACACACACACACACACACACACACACACACACACACACACACACACACACACAAACACACACACACACACACACACACACACACACACACACACACACACACACACACACACACACACACACACACACACACACACACACACACACACACACACACACACACACAAACTGGAGGCCTAGCGTCTAAATGGAGAGAGTTCGTTGGTTATAATCCTAATGGTCCCCGATCGAATCCCGGTTGATGCAATAGCAAATCGAAAGATATTCTTTATCCTGATTCGACTGTTCACCTAGCACAAATGTATCCATCAATGTATCCATCTATCTTTCGACTTATATCTGTCAATCCATCAATCTATCTTCCCATTAAACCAACCATTTATCATTATATACATCTATCTATCTATGAATCCGTCCATCAACTCATCTTTCTATCCATCCATATAGTCATCTGTCTTTCCGTCCATCAACTCATCTATGCATCCGTCTATCCGTCAATATATATATTTAGCTATCAATGTATCCATCCATCTATATACCTATATAAATTTTCCATTAATCTATCCATTTATCATAATCATCTATCAACACCCTCCCCACTCCCTCTCCTATTTTACTACCAAACTCCCTCCTCTCGTTCTGGCACCTTCTCCTTCCCTTTTCCTCCCTCTCATAAACCTGCTCATCCTCCATCCTTCTGCCCTTCCCACTCCCGCCCCTATCCCATCCCTCCCTTCCCATCGTCTTCCCTCTCGCCGCAGATCCATCCCTTCGTTCTCATTCCTTCCGACGCTTCTCACTGTCGCCCTTCCCTCTGTTTTTCCTCCCTCCCGTTGCTAGTCCTTTAGTCCGTTGAGCCTCTGCATCACTCTCTGGAGCCTCTGCATTACTCTCTAGAGCCTCTGCATCACTCTCTTAAGCCTCTGCATCTCTCTCTTCAGCCTCTGCATCACTCTCTTGAGCCTCTGCATCACTCATTTAAGCCTCTGCATCTCTCTCTTCAGCCTCTGCATCACTCTCTTTATCCTCTGCATCACTCTCTTAAGCCTCTGCATCACTCTCTTGAGCCTCTCCATTACTCTCTTGAGCCCCTGCATCCCTCTCTTGAGCTTCTGCATCACTCTCTTGAGCCTCTGCATCACCGAATTAGGCCATTATCATCAAATGAGGCCATATTTTGCCTTTTTCCATGTTTTTGTGAATTATCAGTTTATTGTTATTAATTTATTATATATACGATAAAAATGATTTATTTAAATAAATAAAATTTATTATTTTTAAATAAATATTATTTATTTAAATAAATAAATAAAATATATAACAATTTTATATTTATAAATATATATATTTAAATATTGATCTGTATCGATATGGACCCTGTGGGCCAGGAGGTCATCTGTGTCCCCTCAGATGGTCTCCCTTATCACAGTTTGTGTCTATGGATGTGTGTGAGTGTGTGAGTGTGAGTGTCACTGTGAGTGTCCGGGTGAGTGTGGGTGTCCCTGTGAGTGTCCGGATGATTATGTGTCCGGTTACATCTGTGGTTTCAGGAGGCCATCTGTGTCCCCTCAGATGGCCCCTTATCACAGTCTATGGATGTGTGTGTGTGAGTGTCCCTGTGAATGTTCGGATAAGTGTGTGTGTGTGTGTGTGTGTGAGTGTCCGGATTTAAGTGAGGTTTGGTTTCAGGAACCATTTGTGTCCATACTCCCCCAAATCTCCTCCCTTATTCCCACCGTGGGTTCGAATCCCAGGTGATTAGACCTACCCTAGGTCTATGAATCCAAGGTATCCATCCGTGGGCCCAACGGATTTCACCCCTTCTCCACTTTCCTAGGGCCAGGCCAGTTCCAGCTATCCAGGGAACCTGTCGAAACAGAGGCAGCTACAGGAGGGGACACACAAATATTTGTGCCCTGCAGTTACACAGCCGTTCCGACAGGCTCGATCGCAATCTATCCAGATGAGAACACGTTCTCCTCCGACTAGACCACGCTGGAGTCGCTGTATGTTTAAAATTTGGTTCCTTTATTTATAGTTAGTATTTTTGGTGTATTAATTGATTTGTTTTATATTTTTAATGACTTAGGTAGAGTGATTTAGGGAGTGGGGGGAGGTACTGGGGGAGGTGGTAGCGTGTGTAGTAGATTATACGAGATCGTGGTTAGTTAGTATTTATCTAGTTGTGTTCACCTAGTTGTTCTTGCGAGGGTTGAGCTCTGCTCTTTCGGCCCGCCTCTCAACTGTCAATCAATCAATTTTTACTAACTAATAAAAAAAAATTTCCACATACACACACCCAGGAAGCAGCCCGTAACAGGTGTCTAATGCCCAAGTACCAATGTACTGCTAGGTAAGAGGAGCATCAGAATGAATGAAACTCTGCTGATTTTCGTTTGCGCAATCACCGGGGGATCGAACTTTGACCCTAGCATTACGAGTCCAGAGCGCTGTCCACTCAGCTATAAAGCCCCCTAGTGTGTGCATTGGTGCAAAAGATAATTTGGGAGAGGTTAATGGAAAGGAATGATGTTTGGTGGCCTTGAAGTCACTGGAAGAGGGTTGCCAGTTATGAATTTAAATTATAAATTGATTAAGATAGGATATATATGCAAAAGACGTTGTGAGAGATAGTAAGAAAAGTGTTTCTGACTGAGTTTAGGTACTGTGTGGTTGACTTGTATGTTAGGAAAAAGAATATTTATAAGAAACATAGATGTTCTTTAGAAATGTTTGTTTGCAAATAGTTGCAAATTATTGGGTAAAAAACCAATGGTTACCGTACCTTGAACAAACACACGTGAGCACAATTAGTCGACGGGGGTCAGGGAGTGAGAGTCAACAGCGAAACAGTAACAAAAAATGTGACAATAATGGGAAACTATGTCATTCAAACGTATACATGTTAACCATATAAATTACAGTAACACTAAACGCGCGCATACGTACATATGTCAATCAATTTACATAAATAAACATTCACTAATATGTACTTTTAAAATGGACACATACAGATAATTACCGTACACATGTCAGTTTAATTACAGGTACACATAAACACATATAGCTTTACGTGTCTGTCGGTCATGACAATAATACACATGGATACGAACACAAAACAGTCCATTATCAACTAGTGTGTGTGTGTGTGTGTGTTTGTGTGTGTGTGTGTGTGTATTCTCTCCTGGTTCTGTTTGCAGGGGGTTGAGCTCTGGCTGTTTGGTCCCGCCTCTGTGTGTATGTGTATGTATGTGTGTGTGCGTGTGTGTGTGTGTGTGTGTGTATTCTCAACTGGTTCTGTTTGCAGGGGTTGAGCTCTGGCTCTTTGGTCCCGCCTCTGTGTGTGTGTGTGTATGTGTGTGTGTGTGTGTGTGTGTGTGTGTGTGTGTGTGTATGTGTGTGTGTGTGTTTTCTCCCCTGGTTCTGTTTGCAGGGGTTCAGCTCTGGCTCTTTGGTCCCGCCTCTGTGTGTGTGTGTGTGTGTGTGTGTGTGTGTGTGTGTGTGTGTGTGTGTGTGTGTGTGTGTGTGTGTGTGTGTGTGTGTGTGTGTGTGTGTGTGTGCGCGCGTGTGTGTGTGTGTGTGTGTATTCACCTAGTTGTATTCACTTAGTTGTGTTTGCGGGGGTTGAGCTTTGCTCTTTCGGCCCGCCTCTCAACTGTCAATCAACTGTTTA
The DNA here is from genome assembly GCF_040958095.1 of Procambarus clarkii. Lineage (NCBI taxonomy): Eukaryota > Metazoa > Arthropoda > Malacostraca > Decapoda > Cambaridae > Procambarus > Procambarus clarkii. The sequence goes on along the minus strand of NC_091225.1, from coordinate 10,890,765 downwards.
CTAACTACACTAACTACTTTTTTTTTTTTTCACACCACACACACACACCCCAGGAAGCAGCCAGTGACAGCTGACTAACTCCCAGGTACCTATTTACTGCTAGGTAACAGGGGCATTCAGGGTGAAAGAAACTTTGCCCATTTGTTTCTGCCTCGTGCGGGAATCGAACCCGCGCTACAGAATTACGAGTCCTGCGCGCTATCCACCAGGCTACGAGGCCCCCTGAACAGTCGAATCAGGATAAAGAATATCTTTCGATTTGCTATTGCATCAACCGGGATTCGATCGGGGACCATTAGGATTATAACCAACGAACTCTCTCCATTTAGACGCTAGGCCTCCAGTTTGTGTGTGTGTGTAAAATAATACGAAACTCGCTCCATGATTTGAAGTTAAAATCCTCAAATATGGTAAAATAGTGACTTTTTTCACGTTTTTCATGTGGTGTGATTTTACGTAAATATATTCGATTTTACCAATATTTCGATACTACTTCATGTTTTCTCAGATATGTGATTCGGCCTTCAAATCTCAGTATTTCGCATAATATTGCATTTTAAGCAAGTTTTCTTGCATTTTGTTTCGTACTAAACATCATCGAATGTAGCAATATTTTGACGTTTATCATCCCCTTTTCCTTTATGTGATTTAAACAAAATATCATCGAATTAGGCAATATTTTGCCGTTTTTCCACGTTTTTGTGAATTTTCAGTTTTTTGGTATTAATTCATTAAATATACGATAAAATTGATGCAAACACGTTATTGATTAGATAATAAACTTATATACTTCATCTTCAATCATCTATTTGTTTCTCGTTGAAATACTGAGTAAGATATTAAAAAGGGGAGAAGTTCGGTTTTTATTGCATATATCGACGTTTCAGCCGGATTAGAGCGGTTTTACGTGTACATCTTCCATCGGTAATATAAACGGAAAATCAGGAACATTTTAGTTCATTCCAATGAAAACACATTGATTTTTATCATTTGTATTGGAAACAACATTGTAATATGTCTTTTCTTGGATCTAAATAATACGAAACCTCGCTTTATGATTCGAAGTTAAAATCCACAAATTTGGAATAATAATGACTTTTTTCATGTTTTTCATGTAGTTTGATTTTACGTAAATATATTCATTTTTACCAATATTTCGATACTATTTCACTGTAGTATCAAAATGTGTGATTTGGCCTTCATATCTCAGATTTTCGCATAATATTGCATTTTAAGCAAGTATTCTGCATTAAGAAAGTTTTCTTGTTTTTTTTTGAGATATATACAAGATGTTGTTACATTCTTGCACAGCCACTAGTACGCGTAGCGTTTCGGGCAAGTCCCTATATCCTATGGTTCCCTGGAATACGATCCCCTGCCGCGAAGAATCGTTTTTTCCTCCAAGTACACATTTTACTGTTGCGTTAAACAGGGGCTACAGTTAAGGAATTGCGCCCAGTAAATCCTCCCCGGCCAGGATACGAACCCATGACATAGCGCTCGCGGAACGCCAGGCGAGTGTCCTTTACCACTACACCACGGAGACTTTTCTTGCATTTAGGCTTAAAGAGTGAGGAGAGGCGCAGGAGAGGGATGCAGAGGCTCAAGAGAGTAACGCAGAGGCTTAAGAGGGTGATGCAGAGGCTCAAGAGAGTGATGCAGAGGACTTGAGAGAGGGATGCAGTTGCTCAAGAGAGTGATGCAGAGGCTCAAGAGAGTTTTTCAGATGCTTAAGAGAGTGATGCAGAGGCTTAAGAGAGTGATGCAGAGGCTTAAGAGAGGGATGCAGAGGCTCAAGAGAGGGGATGCAGGGGCCCAAGAGAAGGATGCAGAGGCTCAAGAGAGGGATGCAGAGGCTCAAGTGAGGATGCAGAGGCACAAGAGAGGGATGTAGAGGCTCTTGAGAGTGATGCAGAGGCTTAAGAGAGGAATTGCAGAGGCTTAAGAGAGTGATACAAAGGCTCAAGAGAGGGATGCATAGGCTCAAGCGAGGGATGCAGATTCTCAAGAGAGGGATGCAGGGGCTCAGCAGACGGATGCAGAGGCTCAAGTGAGGGATGCAGAGGCACAAGAGAGGGATGCAGAGGCTCTTGAGAGTGACGCAGATGCTCAAGAGAGGGATGCAGAGGCTTAGGAGAGTGATAGCAAAGGCTCAGGAGAATGATGCAGAGGCTTATGAGAGGATGCAGGAATTCACGAGAGTGATGCAGAGGCTGAAGAGAGTGTTGCAGAGGCTTAAGAGAGGGATGCAGAGGCTCAAAGGAGGGATGCAGAGGCTTAAGAGAGTGATGCAGAGGCTGAAGAGAGTGTTGCAGAGGCTTAAAACGTCGATATATGCAATAAAAGAGAAATTCTCCCCTTTTCAATATCTTATCAATGTATTTTAACGAGAAACAAATAGTTGATTGAAAATGAAGTATTTAAGGTTATTATCTAATCAATTATGTGTTTGCATCATTTTTTATCATATATATTTAATGAATTAATACCAATAAACTGGAAATTCACAAAACACGTGGAAAAACAGCAAAATATTGCCTAAATCTATGATATTTTGTTTATATCACATAAAGGAAAAGGGAGATGATAAACGTCAAAATATTACTAAATTCCGATGATTTTTAGTACGAAACAAAATGCAAGAAAACTTGCTTAAAATGCAATAATATGCGAAATGCAGAAATTTGAAGGCCAAATCACATATCGTGATACTACATGAAATAGTATCGAAATATTGGTAAAATGAATATATTTACGTAACATCAAACTACATAAAAAACGTGAAAAAGTCACTATTATACCAAATTTGAGGATTTTAACTTCTGATCATAACGCGAGGTTTCGTATAATTTAGATCCAAGAAAAGAAATATGACATATATATGTTGTTTCCAATACAAATGATAAAAAACAATGTGTTTTCATTAGAATGAACTAAAATGTTCCTGATTTTCAGTGTATATTACCGATGGAAGATGTACACGTAAAACTGCTCTATTCCGGCTGAAACGTCGATATATACAATAAAAACCGAACTTCTCCCCTTTTCATTATCTTACCCAGTATTTCAACGAGAAACAAATAGATGATTGAAGATGAAGTATTTAAGGTTATTATCTAATCAATTATGTGTTTGTTTCATTTTTATCGTATATTTAATGAATTAATACCAATAAACTGGAAATTCATTAAAAACGTGGAAAAAACAGCAAAATATTGCATAATTCGATTATATTTTCGTTATATCACAATAAAGGAAAAGGGGGATGATAAACGTCAAAATATTACTAAATTCGATGATTTTTAGTAGGAAACAAAATGCAAGAAAACTTGCTTAAAATGCAATATTATTCGAAATTCTGAGATTTGAAGGCCGAATCGAATATAGTGAGAAAACATGAAGTAGTATCGAAATATTGGTAAAAACGAATATATTTACGTAAAATCATCTCACATGAAAAACGTGAAAAAAATCATTATTTACCATATTTGAGGATTTTAAATTCAAATCAAAGAGCGAGGTTTCGTATTATTTAGATCCAAGAAAAGACATATGACAACGTTGTTTCCCATACAAATGTTAAAAATCAATGTGTTTCCATTACAATTAACTAAAATATTCCTGATTTTCCGCTTATATTACCGACTGAAGATGTACACGTAAAACCGCTCTAATCCGGCTGAAACGTCGATATATGCAATAAAAACAGAAATGAAAATGAAGTATTTTAAGGTCAATTTCTAATCAATTATGTGTTTTGCATCATTTTTATCATACATATTAATGAAATAAAACAAAACATTTAACAAAAACGTGGAAAAACAGCAAAATATTGCCTAATTCGATGATATTTTGTTTATATCACATAAAGGAAAAGGGGGATGATAAACGTCAAAATATTACTAAAATCGATGATTTTTAGTACGCAACAAAATGCAAGAAAACTTGCTTAAAATGCAATATTATACGAAATTCTGATATTTGAAGGCCAAATCACATATCGTGATACTACATGAGATAGTATCGAAATATTGGTTAAAACGAATATATTTACGTAATATCAAACTACATAAAAACGTGAAAAAGTCACTATTATACCAAATTTGAGGATTTTAACTTCGAATCATAAACCGAGGTTTCGTATTATTTAGATCCACGAAAAGACATATGACAATGTTGTTTCCAATACAAATGATAAAAATCAATGTATTTTTATTAGAATGAACTAAAATGTTCCTGATTTTCTAGTAATATTACCGATGGAAAATGTACACGTAAAACCGCTCAATTCCTGCTGAAACATCGATATATGCAATAAAAACTGAACTTCTCCCCTTTTCAATATGTTTCTCAGTATTTTAACGAGAAACAAATAGTTGATTGAAAACGAAGTATTTAAGGTTATTATCTAATCAATTTGCATCATCAATTTTGCAATCAATTAATCATAGTTTGCATCATTTTTATCGTATATTTAATGAATTAATACCAATAAACTAAAATTCACAGAACATGGAAAAACGGCAAAATATTTACTAATTCGATTATATTTTGTTTAAATCACATAAAGGGAAAGGGGATGATAAACGTCACAATATTGCTAAATACGATGATGTTTAGTACGAACAAAATGCAAGAAAACATGCTTAACATGCAATATTATGCCGAAAATCTGAGATTTGAATGCCAAATCACATATCGTGAGAAAACACGAAGTAGTATCGAAATATTGGTAAAAAACGAATATATTTACGTAAAATCACACCACATGAAAACCTGAAAAAAATCACTATTTTACCATATTTGAGGATTTTAACTTCAAATCATAGAGCGAGGTTTCGTATTATTAAACCCAAGAAAAGACGTATGACAATGTTGTTTCCATATACAAATGATAAAAATCAATGTATTTCATTAGAATTACCTAAATGTTCCTGATTTTTTGTTTATATTACCGATGGAATATATACACGTTAAACCGTTCAATTTCAGCTGAAACGTCGATATATGCAATAAAACCGAACTTCTCCCCTTTTCACTATCTTACTGAGTATTTTACGAGAAACAAATAGTTGATTGAAAATGAGGTATTTAAGGTTAATTTCTAATCAATTACGTGTTTGCATCATTTTTATCGTATATTTAATGAATTAATACCAATAAACTGAAAATTCACAAAAACGTTGAAAAACGGCAATATATTGCCTAATTCGATGATATTTTGTTTAAATCACATAAAGGAAAAGGGGATGATAAACGTCAAAATATTGCTAAATTCGATGATGCTTAGTACGAAACAAAATGCAAGAAAATTTGCTTTAAATGCAATATTATGCGAAGTTCTGAGAGTTTAAGGCCAAATCACATATCGTAATACTACATGAAAAAGTCTCGAAATATTGGTAAAAATGAATATATTTACATAATGTCAAATTACATGAAAAACATGAAAAAGTCCCTATTATACCAAATATGAGGATTTTAACTTCGAATCATAAGGCGAGGTTTTGTTTAATTTAGATCCAAGAAAAGACATATGACAATGTTGTTTCCAATACAAATGATAAAAAAACAATGTGTTTTCATTAGAATGAACTAAAATGTTCCTGATTTTCCGTTTATATTACCAATGGAAGATGAACAGTAAAACCGCTCTATTCCGGCTGAAACGTCGATATATACAATAAAAACCGAACTTCTTCCCTTTTTCAATATCTTACCCAGTATTTCAACGAGAAACAAATAGATGATTGAAGATGAAGTATTTAAGGTTATTATCTAATCAATTATGTGTTTGTTTCATTTTTATCGTATATTTAATGTATTAATACCAATAAACTGGAAATTCAATAAAAACGTGGAAAAAACAGCAAAATATTGCCTAATTCGATTATATTTTCTTTATATCACAATAAAGGAAAAGGGGGATGATAAACGTCAAAATATTACTAAATTCGATGATTTCTAGTAGGAAACAAAATGCAAGAAAACTTGCTTAAAATGCAATATTATTCGAAATTCTGAGATATGAAGGCCGAATCGCATATCGTGAGAAAACATGAAGTAGTATCGAAAAATTGGTAAAAACGAATATATTTACGTAAAATCACACCACATGAAAAACGTGAAAAAAATCATTATTTACCATATTTGAGGATTTTAAATTCAAATCAAAGAGCGACGTTTCGTATTAATTAGATCCAAGAAAAGACATATGACAATGTTGTTTCCAATACAAATGACAAAAATCAATGTGTTTCCATTACAATTAACTAAAATATTCCTGATTTTCCGCTTATATTACCGACTGAAGATGTACACGTAAAACCGCTCTAATCCGGCTGAAACGTCGATATATGCAAATAAAACAGAAATTCTGTTTGAAAACAGAATTGAAAATGAAGTATTTAATGTTAATTTCTAATCAATTATGTGTTTTGCATCATTTTTATCATACATATTTAATGAAAACTAAGCAAAATATTTAACAAAAACGTGGAAAAACAGCAAAATATTGCCTAATTCGATGATATTTTGTTTAAATTACATAAAGGAAAAGGGGGGTGATAAACGTCAAAATATTACTAAAATCGATGATTTTTAGTACGAAACAAAATGCAAGAAAACTTGCTTAAAATGCAATATTATGCGAAATTCTGATATTTGAAGGCCAAATCACATATCGTGAGAAAACATGAAGTAGTATCGAAATATTGGTAAAAACGAATATATTTACGTAAAATCACACCACATGAAAAGCCTGAAAAAAGTCACTATTTTACCATATTTGAGGATTTTAACTTCAAATCATAGAGCGAGGTTTCTCATTATTTAGACCCAAGAAAAGACGTATGACAATGTTGCTTCCAATACAAATGATAAAAATCAATGTGTTTTCATTAGAATTACCTAAAATGTTCCTGATTTTTTGTTTATATTACCAATGGAATATATACACGTTAAACCGTTCAATTCCAGCTGAAACGTCGATATATGCAATAAAAACCGAACTTCTCCCCTTTTCAATATCTTACTGAGTATTTTAACGAGAGACAAATAGTTGATTGAAAATGAGGTATTTAAGGTTAATTTCTAATCAATTACGTGTTTGCATCATTTTTATCGTATATTTAATGAATTAATGCCAATAAACTGAAAATTCACAAAAACGTTGAAAAACGGCAAAATGTTGCCTAATTCGATGATATTTTGCTTAAATCACATAAAGGAAAAAGGGATGATAAACGTCAAAATATTGCTAAATTCGATGATGTTTAGTACGAAACAAAATGCAAGAAAACTTGCTTAAAATGCAATATTATGCGAAATTCTGAGAGTTTAAGGCCAAATCACATATCGTAATACTACATGAAAAAGTCTCGAAATATTGGTAAAAATTAATATATTTACGTAATATCAAATTACATGAAAAATATGAAAAAGTCCCTATTATAACAAATTTGAGTATTTTAACTTCGAATCATAACGCGAGGTTTCGTTTAATTTAGATCCAAGAAAAGACATATGACAATGTTGTTTCCAATACAAATGATAAAAAACAATGTGTTTTCATTAGAATGAACTAAATTGTTCCTGATTTTCCGTTTATATTACCGATGGAAAATGTACACGTAAAACCGCTCTATTCCGGCTGAAACGTCGATATATGCAATAAAAACCGAACTTCTCCCCTTTTCAATATCTCACTCAGTATTTCAACGAGAAACAAATAGATGATTGAAGATGAAGTATTTAAGGTTACTATCTAATCAGTTATGTGTTTGTATCGTTTTTGTCGTATATTTAATGAATTAATACCAATAAACTGGAAATTCAATAAAAACGTGGAAAAAACAGCAAAATATTGCCTAATTCGATGATATTTTCTTTATATCACATAAAGGAAAAGGGGGATGATAAACGTCAAAATATTACAAAATTCGATGATTTTTAGTACGAAACAAAATGCAGGAAAACATGCTTAAAATCCATTGGATCATCACTGGATGCATCACTCGCTTGAGCCTCTGCATCCCTCTTTTAAGCCTCTGCAACACACTCTTCAGCCTCTGCATCATTCTCTTAAGCCTCTGCATCCCTCTCTCTTGATCATCTGCATCACTCTCGTAAGCCTCTGCATAACTCTTCTGAGCCTCTGCATCACTCTCTTGAGCCTCTGCATCCCTCTCTTGAGCCTTTTCAACAATTTCTTCAGGCTCTGCATCGCTCTCTTAAGCCACTGAATCCCTCTCTTCCGGCCTCTGCATCACTCTCTCGAGCCTCGAGCCTCAGCATCCCTCAAGAAAGGGATGCTGAGGCTCCAGAGAGAGATGCAGAGGCTCCAGTGAGCGATGTAGAGGCTTAAGAGAGAGATGCAGAGGCTCAAGAGAATGATGCAGAGGCTCAAGAGAGTGATGCAAAGGCTCAAGAGAGTGATGCAGAGGCTTAAGAGAGGGATGCAGAGGCTCAAGAGAGAGATGCATAGGCTTAAGAGAGTGATGCAGAGGCTGAAGAGAGTGTTGCAGAGGCTTAAGAGAGGGATGCAGAGGCTCAAGAGAGTGATGCAAAGGCTCAAGAGAGTGATGCAGAGGCTTAAGCGAGGGATGCAGAGGCTCAAGAGAGGGATGAAGAGGCTCAAGACAGTGATGCAGAGGCTCAAGAGAGTGATGCAGAGGCTGAAGAGAGAAATGCAGAGGCTTAAGAGAGTGATGCAGAGGTTCAAGAGAGTGATGCAGAGGCACAAGAGAATGATGTTGAGGCTTAAGAGAGGGATGCAGAGGCTCAGGAATGATGCAAATGCTCAAGAGAGTGATGCAGAGGCTTAAGAGAGATGCAGAGGCTCAAGAGAGGATGCAGAGGTTAAAGAGAGGATGCAGAGGCACAAGAGAATGATGTGAGGCTTAAAAGGGATGCAGAGGCTCAAGAGAATGATGCACTGGCTCAAGAGAATGATGCAGAGGCTTAAGAGATTGATGCAGAGGATCAAGAGAGTGATGCAGAGGCTTAAGAGAGGGATGCAGAGGCTCAAGAGTGTGATGGAGAGGCTCAAGAGAGTGATGCAGAGGTCAACAGAGTGATTCAGAAGCTTACAAGAGTGATGCAGAGGCTTAAGCGAGTGATGCAGAGGTTTAAGAAAGGGATGCAGAGGCTCAAGAGAGGGATGCAGAGGCTCAAGAGAGGGATGCAGAAGCTCTTGAGAGTGACGCAGAGGCTCAAGAGAGGGATGCAGAGGCTCAAGAGAGTGATGCAAACGTTCAGGAGAATGATGCAGAGGCTCATGCGAGGGATTCAGAAGTTCAAGAGAGTGATGCAAAGGCTCAAGAAAGGGATGCATAGGCTTAAGATAGTGATGCAGAGGCTCAAAAAAGGGATGCAGAGGCTTTAGAGAGTGATGCAGAGGCTGAAGAGAATGTTGCAGAGGCTTAAGAGAGGGATGCAGAGGCTCAAAAGAGTGATGGAGAGGCTCAAGAGAGTGATGCAGAGGGTCAACAGAGTGATTCAGAGGCTTACGAGAGTGATGCAGAGGCTTATGAGAGTGATGCAGAGGCTTATTAGAGGAATGCAGAAGCTGAAGAGAATGATGCAGAGGCCTAAGAGAGGGATGCAGAGGCTGAAGAGAATGATGCAGAGGCTTAAGAGAGAGATGCAGAGGCTCAGAGAGTGATGGAGAGGCTCAAGAGAGTGATGTAGAGACTCAACAGAGTGATTCAGAGGCTTACGAGAGTGATGCAGAGGCTCGAGAGAGGGATGCAGAGGCTCAAGAGAGGGATGCAGGGGATCAAGAGAGGGATGCAAAGGCTCAAGTGAGGGAAGCAGAGGCACAAGAGAGGGTTGCAGAGGCTCTTGAGAGTGACGCAGTGGCTCAAGAGAGGGATGCAGAGGCTTAAGAGAGTGATGCAAAGGTTCAAGTGAGGGATGCAGAGGCTCATGTGAGGGATGCAGGAGTTCAAGAGAGTGATGCAGAGGCTCAAGAGAGGGATGCATAGGCTCAAGTGAGGGATAGCCAAGAGAGGGATGCAGAGGCTCTTGGGAGTGATGCAGAGGCTCAGGAGAGGGATGCAGAGGCTCAAGAGAGTGATTCAGAGGCTTTCGAGAGTGATGCAGAGGCTTAAGAGAGTTAGGCAGAGGCTTAAGAAAGTGATGCAGAAGCTTAAAAGAGGGATGCAGAGTCTTAAAAGGGTGATGCAGAGGCTCAAGAGAGTGATGCAGAGGCTCAAGATAGGGGTGCAGGGGCTCAAGAGAGTGATGCAGAGGCTCAAGAGAGTGATTCAGAGGCTTACGAGAGTGAAGCAGAGGCTTAAGAGAGTGATGCAGAGGCGGCTCAAGAGAGTGATGCAGAGGATCAAGTTAGGGATGCAGAGGCTTAAGAGAGTGATGCAAAGGCTCAAGAGAGTGATTGAGAGGCTTACGAGAGTGATGCAGAGGCTTAAGAGTGTGATGCAGAGGCTTAAGAGAGGGATGCAGAGGCTCAAGCGAGGGATTCAGAGGCTCAAGAGATGGATGCAGGGGCTCAAGAGATTGATGTAGAGGCTTAAGAGAGGGATGCAGAGGCTCAAGAGTATGATGCAGAGGCTCAGAGAGTGATACAGAGAATCAAGAGAGTGATGCAGTGGCTTAAGAGAGTGATGCAAGGCTAAAGAGAGGGATGCAGAGGCTAAATAGATCGGATGCAGAAGCCCAAGAGAGGGATGCAGAGGCTCAAGAGAGGGATGCAGAGGCTCAAGAGCGGGATGAAAAGTCTCAAGAGGGAATGCAGAGGCTCAAGAGAGGGATGCAGAGGCTAAAGTGAGGGATGCAGAGGCAAAAGTGAAAGCAGAGGCACTTGAGAGTGATGCAGAGGCTCACGAGAGGGATGCAAAGGCTCAAGAGAGTGATGCAAAGGCTCAAGAGAGGGATGCAGAGGCGCAAGAGAATGATGTAGAGGCTTAAGAGAGGGATGCAGTGGATCAAGAGAATGATTCAGAGGTATACGAGAGTGATGCAGAGGCTTAAGAGAGTGATATATACACATAATTGATTGATATATACACATAATTTATATAGTGATATATAACACATAATTGATTAGAAACTAACCTTAAACACTTCATTTTCAATCAACTATTTGTTTCTCGTTAAAATACTGAGTAAAATATTGGAAAGGGGAGAAGTTCTGTTTTTATTGTATATATCGACGTTTCAGCGGATTAGAGCGGTTTTACGTGTACATCTTCCATCGGTAATATAAACGGAAAATCTGGAACATTTTAGTTAATTCTAATAAAAAAACATTCATTTTTATCATTTGTATTGGAAACAAGATTGTCATGTCTTTTCTTTGATCTAAATAATACTAAACCTCGCTCTATGATTTGAAGTTAAAATCCTCAAATATGGTAATATAGTGACTTTTTTCACGTTATTCATGTAGTGGGATTTAACGTAAATATATTCGTTTATACCAATATATCAATACTACTTCATGTTTTCTCACGATATGTGATTTGGCCTTCAAATCTCAGAATTTAGCAAATTTTGCATTTTTAAGCAAGTTTTCTTGCATTTTCTTTAATACTAAAAATCATCGAATTTAGCAATATTTTGACCTTTATCATCCCCTTTTCCTTTCTGTGATTTAAACAAAATATCATCGAATTAGGCCGTTTTTCCACGTTTTTGTGAATTTTCAGTTTATTGTTAATAATTCATTATATATACGAAAAAAATTATGCAAACACATAATTGATCAGAAAATAACCTTAAATACTTCATTTTCAATCATCTATTTGTTTCTCGTTAAAATACTGAGTAAGATATTGAAACGGGGAGAAGTTCTGTTTTTATTGCATATATCAACGTTTCAGCCGGATTAGAACGGTTTTACGTGTACATCTTTCATCGGTAATATAAACCGAAAATCAGGAACATTTTAGTTAATTTTAATGAAAACACTTGATTTTTATCATTTGAATAGGAAGCAACATCTTTATACATCTTTTCTATGGTCTAAAAAATACGAAACGTCGCTCTATGATTCGAAGTTAAAATCCTCAAATTTGGTATAATAATAACTTTTTTCACATTTTTCATGTAGTTTGATATTACGTAAATATATTCATTTTTACTAATATTTCGATACTATTTCATGTAGTCTCACGATATGTGATTTGGCCTTCATATATCAGATTTTCGCATAATATTGCATTTTAAGCAAGTTTTCATGCATTTTGTTTCGTACTAAAAATCATCGAATCCAGCAATATTTTGACGTTTATCATCCCCTTTTCCTTTATGTGATATAAACAAAATATCATCGAATTAGGCAATATTTTGCTGTTTTTCCACGTTTTTGTGAATTTTCAGTTTATTGCTATTAATTCATTATATACGATAAAAATGATGCAAACACATAATTGATAAGAAATTAACCTTAAACACTTCATTTTCAATCAACTATTTGTTTCTCGTTAAAATACAGAGTAAGATATTGGAAAGGGGAGAAGTTCTGTTTTTATTGCATATATCGACTTTTCAGCCGGATTAGAGCGGTTTTACGTGTACATCTTCCATCGGTAATATAAACGAAAATCAGGAACATTTTAGTTAATTCTAATGAAAACACATTGATTTTTATCATTTGTATTTGAAACAACATTGTCATGTCTTTTCTTGGATCTAAATAATACGAAACCTCGCTCTCTGATTTGAAGTTAAAATCCTCAAATATGGTAATATAGTGACTTTTTCACGTTATTCATGTAGTGTGATTTTACGTAAATATATTCGTTTTTACCAATATTTCAATACTACTTCATGTTTTCTCACAATATGTGATTTGCCTTCAAATCTCAGAATTTCGCAAATTTTGCATTTTAAGCAAGTTTTCTTGCATTTTGTTTTGTACTAAAAATCATCGAATTTAGCAATATTTTTACCTTTATCATCCCCTTTTCCTTTATGTGATTAAAACAAAATATCATCGAATTATGCAATATTTTGCCGTTTTTCCACGTTTTTGTGAATTTTCAGTTTATTGTTATTATTTCATTAAATATACGATAAAAATGATGCAAACACATAATTGATTAGAAACTAACCTTAAACACTTCATTTTCAATCAACTATTTGTTTCTCGTTAAAATACTGAGTAAAATATTGGAAAGGGGAGAAGTTCTGTTTTTATTGCATATATCGACGTTTCAGCCGGATTAGAACGGGTTTACGTGTACATCTTTCATCGGTAATATAAACCGAAAATCAGGAACATTTTAGTTAATTCTAATGAAAACACATAGATTTTTATCATTTGTATTTGAAACAACATTGTCATATGTCTTTTCTTGATCTAAATAATACGAAACGTCGCTCTATGATTCGAAGTTAAAATCCTCAAATTTGGTATAATAATGACTTTTTTCACGTTTTTCATGTAGTTTGATATTACGCAAATATATTCATTTTTACTAATATTTCGATACTATTTCATGTAGTATCACGATATGTGATTTGGCCATCAAATCTCAGATTTTCGCATAATATTGCATTTTAAGCAAGTTTTCTTGCATTATGTTTCGTACTAAAAATCATCGAATTCAGCAATATTTTGACGTTTATCATCCCCTTTTCCTTATGTGATATAAACAAAATATTATCGAATTAGGCAATATTTTGCTGTTTTTCCACGTTTTTGTGAATTTTCAGTTTATTGCTATTAATTCCTTAAATATACGATAAAAATGATGCAAACACATAATTGATTAGAAATTAACCTTAAACACTTCATTTTCAATCAACTATTTGTTTCTCGTTAAAATACTGAGTAAGATATTGGAAAGGGGAGAAGTTCTGTTTTATTGCATATATCGACGTTTCAGCCGGATTAGAGCGGTTTTACGTGTACATCTTCCATCGGTAATATAAACCGAAAATCAGGAACATTTTAGTTAATTCTAATGAAAACACATAGATTTTTATCATTTGTATTTGAAAACACTCTCTTGGGCCTCTGCATCCCTCTCTTGAGCCTCTGCATTACTCTCTTAAGCTCTGCATCACCCATTAAGCCTCTGCATTACTCTCTTAAGCCTCTGCATCACCCTCTAAGCCTCTGCATTACTCTCTTGAGCCTCTGCATCCCTCTCCTAAGCCTCTGCCTTACTCTCTTAAGCCTCTGCATCACTCTCTTAAGCCTCTGCATCACTCTCTTGAGATTCTGTATCTCTCTCTTGAGCCTCTGCATCACTCTCTTAAGTCTCTTCATCCCTCGTGAAGAGGGATGCCCATCCAGGCTACGAAGGGGCCTCGTAGCCTGGTGGATAGCGCGCAGCATTCGTAATTCTGTGGCGCGGGTTCGATTCCCGCACGAAGCAGAAACAAATGGGCAAAGTTTCTTTCACCCTGAATGCCCCTGTTACCTAGCAGTAAATAGGTACCTGGGAGTTAGTCAGCTGTCACGGGCTGCTTCCTGGGGGTGGAGGCCTGGTCGAGGACCGGGCCGCGGGGACACTAAAAAAAAAAAAGCCCCAAAATCATCTCAAGATAACCTCAAGAAGATCCCTCTCATGAGCCTCTGCAACACTCTCTTCAGCCTCTGCATCACTCTCCTAAGCCTCTGAATCCCTCTCTTGAGGCCTCTGCATAACTCTCTCGAGCCTCTGCATGAGTCTCTTGATTCTCTGCATCACTCTCGTAAGCCTCTGAATCACTCTCTCGAGCCTCTGCAACACTCTCTTGATCCTCTGCATCACTGAAAATATGCCAATTACTGAGTAAGGCGATGAATCACATTTTGCCCAGGCCATCCCTGCAGTTTTCAAAATATCCCAAACATAACCAATTCGACCCTTGAGCCATATTTTGGAGCCAACGTTTGGCTTTCTGCATGTATTCGCAGTTTGAAATTACGACTTTTCATACCGAAAATATGCCAATTACTGAAAGCGGCGATGGATAACATTTTGCCCAAACCCTCCCTGCAGTTTTCAAAATATCCTAGCAGAGGCTCATGAGAGGGATGCAGAGGCTCATGAGAGGGATGCAGGGGCTCAGCAGACGAATGCAGAGGCTCTAGTGAGGGATGCAGAGGCACAAGAGAGGGATGCAGAGGCTCTTGAGAGTGACGCAGAGGCTCAGGAGAGGGATGCAGGAGTTCAACAGAGTGATGCAAAGGCTCAAGAAAGGGATGCAGAGGCTTAAGAAAGTGATGCAGAGGCTCAAAAAAGGGATGCAGAGGCTTAAGGGAGTGGTGCAGGGGCTGAAGAGAGTGTTGGAGAGGCTTAAGAGAGGGATGCAGAGGCTCAAAAGAGTGATGGAGAGGCTCAAGAGAGTGATGCAGAGGCTCAACAGAGTGATTCAGAGGCTTACGAGAGCGATGCAGATGCTTATAAGAGTGATGCAGAGGCTACAGAGAGGAATGCAGAGGCTGAAGAGAATGATGCAGAGGTTTAAGAGAAGGATGCAGAGGCTGAAGAGAATGATGCAGAGGCTTAAGAGAGGGATGCAGAGGCTGAAGAGAATGATGCAGAGGCTCAAGAGAGTGATGCAGAGACTCAACAGAATGATGCAGAGGCTTAAGAGAGGGATGCAGAGGCTCAGCAGAGTGATTCAGAGGCTCAAGAGAGGGATGCAGGGGCTCAAGAAAGGGATGCAGAGGCTCAAGTGAGGAAAGCAGAGGCACAAGAAAGGGATGCAGAGGCTCTTGAGAGTGACGCAGAGGCTCAAGAGAGGGATGCAGAGGCTTAAGAGAGTGATGCAAAGGCTCAAGTGAAGGATGCAGAGGCTCATGTGTGGGATGCAGGAGTTCAAGAGAATGATGCAGAGGCTCAAGAGAGGGATGCAGAGGCTCAAGTGAGGAATAAAGAGGCACAAGAGAGGGGTGCAGAGGGTCCAGAGAGTGATGCAAAGGCTGAAGAGAGAGATGCAGAGGCTTAAGAGAGTGAGGCAGAGGCTCAACAGAGTGATGCAGAGGGTCAAGAGAATGATGTAGAGGCTTAAGAGAGGGATGCAGATTCTCAAGTGAATGATGCAGAGGCTCAAGAGAGTGATGCAGAGGATCAAGAGAGGGATGCAAAGGCATAAGAGAGTGATGCAGAGGCTGAAGAGAGTGATGCAGAGGCTCAAGAGAGTGATGTAGAGGCTCAAGAGAGTGATGCAGAGGCTCAAGAGAGTGATCCAGAGGATTAAGAGAGTGATGCCGAGGCTCAAGAGAGTGATGCAGAGGATCACGAGAGGGAAGCAGAGGATTAGGAGAGTGATGCAGAGGCTGAAGAGAGTGATGCAAAGGCTCAAGAGAGTTATGCAGAGGTTCAAGAGAGTGATGCAGAGGCTGAAGAGATTGATGCAGAGGATCAGGAGAGTGATGCAGAAGCTCGAGAGAGTGATGCAGAGGCCTCAAGAGAGGGATTCAGAGGCTTACGAGAGTGATGCAGAGGCTGAATAGAGTGTTGCAGAGACTGAAGAGAGGGATGCAGAAGCTCAAGACTTAAGCCTCTGCATCACTCTCTTGAGCCTCTACATCCCTCTCTTGAGCCTCTGCATCCCTCTCTTAAGCCTCTGCATCATTCTCTTGAGCCTCTGCATCACTCTCTTGAACCTCTGTATCACTCGCTTGAGGCTCTGCATCCCTCTCTTAAGCCTCTGCAACAATCTCTTCAGCCTCTGCATCATTCTCTTAAGCCTCTGCATCCCTCTCTTGATCATCTGCATCACTCTCGTAAGCCTCTGCATCACTCTCTTGAGACTCTGCATAACTCTCCTGAGCCTCTGCATCACTCTCTTGAGCCTCTGCGTCCCTCTCTTGAGCCTCTTCAACACTTTCTTCAGCCTCTGCATCACTCTCTTAAGCCTCTGAATCCCTCTCTTCAGGCCTCTGCATCACTCTCTCGAGCCTCGAGCCTCAGCATCCCTCAAGATAGGGATGCTGAGGCTCCAGAGAGAGATGCAGAGACTCCAGAGAGCGATGTAGAGGCTTAAGAGAGGGATGCAGAGTCCCAAGAGAGTGATGTAGAGGCTTAAGAGAGGGATGCAGAGGCTCAAGAGAATGATGCAGAGGCTCAAGAGAGTGATGCAGAGGATCAAAAGAGGGATGCAGAGGCTCAGGAGAGTGATGCAGAGGCTCAAGAGAGTGATGCAGAAGCTCAAGAGAGTGATCCAGAGGCTCAAGTGAGGGATGCAGAGGCTCAAGTGAGGGATGCAGAGGCTCAAGAGAGTGATGCAGAGGATCAAGAGAGTGATGCAGAGGCTCAAGAGAGTGATGCAGAGGCTTAAGAGAGTGATGCAGAGGCTCAAGAGAGGGATGCAGAGGCTGAAGAGAGTGATGCAGAGGATCAAGAGAGCGATGCAGAGGCTCAAGAGAGTGATGCAGAGGATCAAGAGAGGGAAGCAGAGGCTTATGAGAGTGATGCAGAGGCTCTTGAGAGTGATTCAGAGGCTCAAGAGAGTGATGCAGAGGCTCAAGAGAGAGATGCTGAAGCTCCAGAGAGTGATGCAGAGGCTCAAGAGAGTGAATGCAGAGGCTCTAGAGAGTGATTCAGAGGCTCAAGAGAGTGATGCAGAGGCTCAAGAGAGAGATGCTGAGGCTCCAGAGAGTGATGCAGAGGCTCAAGAGAGTGATGCAGAGACTCAAGAGAGTGATGCAGAGGCTAAAGAGAGTGATGCAGAGGCTGAAGAGAGAGATGCAGAGGCTTAAGAGAGTGGTGCAGAAGAGTAATGCAGAGGCTCAAGAGAGTGATGCAGAGGCTCAAGAGAGTGATGCAGAGGCTCAAGAGAGTGATGCAGAGGATAAAGAGAGTGATGCAGAGGCTGAAGAGAGAGATGCAGAGGCTTAAGGTGATGCAGAGGCTCAAGAGAGTAATGCAGAGGCTCCAGAGAGTGATGCAGAGGCTCAACGGACTAAAGGACTAGCAACGGGAGGGAGGAAAAACAGAGGGAAGGGCGACAGTGAGAAGCGTCGGAAAAGGAAGGGATGGATCTGCGGCGAGAGGGAAGACGATGGGATGGGTAGGTCTAATCACCTGGGATTCGAACCCACGGTGGGAATAAGGGAGGAGATTTGGGGGAGTAGGGACACAAATGGTTCCTGAAACCAAACCTCACATAAATCCGGACACTCACACACACACACACACACACACACACTTATCCGAACATTCACAGGGACACTCACACACACACATCCATAGACTGTGATAAGGGGCCATCTGAGGGGACACAGATGGCCTCCTGAACCACAGATGTAACCGGACACATAATCATCCGGACACTCACAGGGACACCCACACTCACCCGGACACTCACAGTGACACTCACACTCACACACTCACACACATCCATAGACACAAACTGTGATAAGGGAGACCATCTGAGGGGACACAGATGACCTCCTGGCCCACAGGGTCCATATCCATACAGATCAATATTTAAATATATATATTTATAAATATAAAATTGTTATATATTTTATTTATTTATTTAAATAAATAATATTTATTTAAAAATAATAAATTTTATTTATTTAAATAAATCATTTTTATCGTATATATAATAAATTAATAACAATAAACTGATAATTCACAAAAACATGGAAAAAGGCAAAATATGGCCTCATTTGATGATAATGGCCTAATTCGGTGATGCAGAGGCTCAAGAGAGTGATGCAGAAGCTCAAGAGAGGGATGCAGGGGCTCAAGAGAGTAATGGAGAGGCTCAAGAGAGTGATGCAGAGGCTTAAGAGAGTGATGCAGAGGATAAAGAGAGTGATGCAGAGGCTGAAGAGAGAGATGCAGAGGCTTAAGTGAGTGATGCAGAGGCTGAAGAGAGTGATGCAGAGGCTGAAGAGAGAGATGCAGAGGCTTAAGAGAGTGATGCAGAGGCTCAAGAGAGTAATGCAGAGGCTCCAGAGAGTGATGCAGAGGCTCAACGGACTAAAGGACTAGCAACGGGAGGGAGGAAAAACAGAGGGAAGGGCGACAGTGAGAAGCGTCGGAAGGAATGAGAACGAAGGGATGGATCTGCGGCGAGAGGGAAGACGATGGGAAGGGAGGGATGGGATAGGGGCGGGAGTGGGAAGGGCAGAAGGATGGAGGATGAGCAGGTTTATGAGAGGGAGGAAAAGGGAAGGAGAAGGTGCCAGAACGAGAGGAGGGAGTTTGGTAGTAAAATAGGAGAGGGAGTGGGGGAGGGTGTTGATAGATGGTTATGATAAATGGATAGATTAATGGAAAATTTATATAGGTATATAGATGGATGGATACATTGATAGCTAAATATATATATTGACGGATAGACGGATGCATAGATGAGTTGATGGACGGAAAGACAGATGACTATATGGATGGATAGAAAGATGAGTTGATGGACGGGTTCATAGATAGATAGATGTATATAATGATAAATGGTTGGTTTAATGGGAAGATAGATTGATGGATTGACAGATATAAGTCGAAAGATAGATGGATACATTGATGGATACATTTGTGCTAGGTGAACAGTCGAATCAGGATAAAGAATATCTTTCGATTTGCTATTGCATCAACCGGGATTCGATCGGGGACCATTAGGATTATAACCAACGAACTCTCTCCATTTAGACGCTAGGCCTCCAGTTTGTGTGTGTGTGTGTGTGTGTGTGTGTGTGTGTGTGTGTGTGTGTGTGTGTGTGTGTGTGTGTGTGTGTGTGTGTGTGTGTGTGTGTGTGTGTGTGTGTGTGTGTGTGTGTGTGTGTGTGTGTGTGTGTGTGTGTGTGTGTGTGTGTGTGTGTGTGTGTGTGTGTGTGTGTGTGTGTGTGTGTATTTGTGTGTGTGTTAGTTAGAGAGAAATAGATGTAGTAGATATAAAAGAGGATAAATACATTTATTTGATAGGCGGGGTCTAAGAGCTAATAACTCGATTCTGCAGATACATATAGTAAATATAATGATAAAACACACACACACACACCCACACACACACACACACACAAACTGGAGGCCTAGCGTCTAAATGGAGAGAGTTCGTTAGTTATAATCCTAATGGTCCCCGATCGAATCCCGGTTGATGCAATAGCAAATCGAAAGATATTCTTTATCCTGATTCGACTGTTCAGGGGGCCTCGTAGCCTGGTGGATAGCGCGCAGGACTCGTAATTCTGTAGCGCGGGTTCGATTCCCGCACGAGGCAGAAACAAATGGGCAAAGTTTCTTTCACCCTGAATGCCCCTGTTACCTAGCAGTAAATAGGTACCTGGGAGTTAGTCAGCTGTCACTGGCTGCTTCCTGGGGTGTGTGTGTGTGGTGTGAAAAAAAAAAAAAAAAAAAGTAGTTAGTGTAGTTAGTAAACAGTTGATTGACAGTTGAGAGGCGGGCCGAAAGAGCAAAGCTCAACCCCCGCAAACACAACTAAGTGAATACAACTAGGTGAATACACACACACACACACACACACACACACACACGCGCACACACACACACACACACACACACACACACACACACACACACACACACACACACACACACACACACACACACACACACAGAGGCGGGACCAAAGAGCCAGAGCTGAACCCCTGCAAACAGAACCAGGGGAGAAAACACACAACACACACACACACACACACACACACACACACACACACACACACACACACACACACATACACACACACACACAGAGGCGGGACCAAAGAGCCAGAGCTCAACCCCTGCAAACAGAACCAGTTGAGAATACACACACACACACACACACACGCACACACACATACATACACATACACACAGAGGCGGGACCAAACAGCCAGAGCTCAACCCCTGCAAACAGAACCAGGAGAGAATACACACACACACACACACAAACACACACACACACACACACACACTAGTTGATAATGGACTGTTTTGTGTTCGTATCCATGTGTATTATTGTCATGACCGACAGACACGTAAAGCTATATGTGTTTATGTGTACCTGTAATTAAACTGACATGTGTACGGTAATTATCTGTATGTGTCCATTTTAAAAGTACATATTAGTGAATGTTTATTTATGTAAATTGATTGACATATGTACGTATGCGCGCGTTTAGTGTTACTGTAATTTATATGGTTAACATGTATACGTTTGAATGACATAGTTTCCCATTATTGTCACATTTTTTGTTACTGTTTCGCTGTTGACTCTCACTCCCTGACCCCCGTCGACTAATGGTGCTCACGTGTGTTTGTTCAAGGTACGGTAACCATTGGTTTTTTACCCAATAATTTGCAACTATTTGCAAACAAACATTTCTAAAGAACATCTATGTTTCTTATAAATATTCTTTTTCCTAACATACAAGTCAACCACACAGTACCTAACCTCAGTCAGAAACACTTTTCTTACTATCTCTCACAACGTCTTTTGCATATATATCCTATCTTAATCAATTTATAATTTAAATTCATAACTGGCAACCCTCTTCCAGTGACTTCAAGGCCACCAAACATCATTCCTTTCCATTAACCTCTCCCAAATTATCTTTTGCACCAATGCACACACTAGGGGGCTTTATAGCTGAGTGGACAGCGCTCTGGACTCGTAATGCTAGGGTCAAAGTTCGATTCCCCGGTGATTGCGCAAACGAAAATCAGCAGAGTTTCATTCATTCTGATGCTCCTCTTACCTAGCAGTACATTGGTACTTGGGCATTAGACACCTGTTACGGGCTGCTTCCTGGGTGTGTGTATGTGGAAATTTTTTTTTATTAGTTAGTAAAAATTGATTGATTGACAGTTGAGAGGCGGGCCGAAAGAGCAGAGCTCAACCCTCGCAAGAACAACTAGGTGAACACAACTAGATAAATACTAACTAACCACGATCTCGTATAATCTACTACACACGCTACCACCTCCCCCAGTACCTCCCCCCACTCCCTAAATCACTCTACCTAAGTCATTAAAAATATAAAACAAATCAATTAATACACCAAAAATACTAACTATAAATAAAGGAACCAAATTTTAAACATACAGCGACTCCAGCGTGGTCTAGTCGGAGGAGAACGTGTTCTCATCTGGATAGATTGCGATCGAGCCTGTCGGAACGGCTGTGTAACTGCAGGGCACAAATATTTGTGTGTCCCCTCCTGTAGCTGCCTCTGTTTCGACAGGTTCCCTGGATAGCTGGAACTGGCCTGGCCCTAGGAAAGTGGAGAAGGGGTGAAATCCGTTGGGCCCACGGATGGATACCTTGGATTCATAGACCTAGGGTAGGTCTAATCACCTGGGATTCGAACCCACGGTGGGAATAAGGGAGGAGATTTGGGGGAGTATGGACACAAATGGTTCCTGAAACCAAACCTCACATAAATCCGGACACTCACACACACACACACACACACACACTTATCCGAACATTCACAGGGACACTCACACACACACATCCATAGACTGTGATAAGGGGCCATCTGAGGGGACACAGATGGCCTCCTGAAACCACAGATGTAACCGGACACATAATCATCCGGACACTCACAGGGACACCCACACTCACCCGGACACTCACAGTGACACTCACACTCACACACTCACACACATCCATAGACACAAACTGTGATAAGGGAGACCATCTGAGGGGACACAGATGACCTCCTGGCCCACAGGGTTCATATCCATACAGATCAATATTTAAATATATATATTTATAAATATAAAATTGTTATATATTTTATTTATTTATTTAAATAAATAATATTTATTTAAAAATAATAAATTTTATTTATTTAAATAAATCATTTTTATCGTATATATAATAAATTAATAACAATAAACTGATAATTCACAAAAACATGGAAAAAGGCAAAATATGGCCTCATTTGATGATAATGGCCTAATTCGGTAATGCAGAGGCTCAAGAGAGTGATGCAGAAGCTCAAGAGAGGGATGCAGGGGCTCAAGAGAGTAATGGAGAGGCTCAAGAGAGTGATGCAGAGGCTTAAGAGAGTGATGCAGAGGATAAAGAGAGTGATGCAGAGGCTCAAGAGAGGGATGCAGAAGCTCAAGAGAGGGATGCAGGGGCTCAAGAGAGTAATGTAGAGGCTCAAGAGAGTGATGCAGAGGCTTAAGAGAGGGATGCAGAGGCTCAAGAGATGGATGCAGAGGCTCAAGAGAGGGATGCAGAGGCTAAAGTCAGGGATGCAGAGGCTAAAGTGAGGGATGCAGAGGCACAAGAGAAAGATGCAGAGGCACTTGAGAGTGTTGCAGAGGCTCAAGAGAGGGATGCAGAGGCTTAAGAGAATGATAGAGAGGCTCAAGAGAGTGATGCAGAGGATCAAGAGAGTGATGCAGAGGCTGTAAGGAGAGATGCAGAGGCTTAAGAGAGTGATGCAGAGGCTCAGGAGAGTGATGCATGGGCTCAAGAGAATGATGTAGAGGCTTAAGAGAGGGATGTAGAGGCTAAAGAGAATGATGCAGAGGCTCAAGAGAGTGATGCAGAGGATCAAGAGAGGGATGCAGAGGTTTAAGAGAGTGATGCAGAGGCTCAAGAGAGTGATGCAGAGGCTCAAGAGAGTGATGCAGAGGCTCAAGAGAGTGATGCAGAGGCTCGAGAGAGTGATGCAGAGGCTCAAGAGAGGGATGCAGAGGCTTAAGAGAGTGATGCAAAGGCTCAAGTGAGGAATAAAGAGGCACAAGAGAGGGGTGCAGAGGGTCATGGGAGTGATGCAGAGGCTCAAGAGAGGGATGCAGAGGCTCCAGAGAGTGATGCAAAGGCTGAAGAGAGAGATGCAGAGGCTTAAGAGAGTGAGGCAGAGGCTCAACAGAGTGATGCAGTGGGTCAAGAGAATGATATAGAGGCTTAAGAGAGGGATGCAGATTCTCAAGAGAATGATGCAGAGGCTCAAGAGAGTGATGCAGAGGATCAAGAGAGGGATGCAGAGGCATAAGAGAGTGATGCAGAGGCTGAAGAGAGTGATGCAGAGGCTCAAGAGAGTGATGTAGAGACTCAAGAGAGTGATGCAGAGGCTCAAGAGAGTGATCCAGAGGATTAAGAGAGTGATGCCGAGGCTCAAAAGAGTGATGCAGAGGATCACGAGAGGGAAGCAGAGGATTAGGAGAGTGATGCAGAGGCTGAAGAGAGTGATGCAGAAGCTCAAGTGAGTTATGCAGAGTTTCAAGAGAGTGATGCAGAGGCTTAAGAGATTGATGCAGAGGATCAGGAGAGTGATGCAGAAGCTCGAGAAAGTGATGCAGAGGCCTCAAGAGAGGGATTCAGAGGCTAAGAGAGTGATGCAGAGGCTGAAGAGAGTGTTGCAGAGACTGAAGAGAGGGATGCAGAGGCTCAAGAGAGTGATGCCGAAACAGAAGAGAGTTATGCAGAGGCTCATGAGAGTGATGCAGAGGCTTACGAGAGTAATGCAGATGATTAAGAGAGAGATGCAGAGGCTTAAGATATTGATGCAGAGGCTGAGGACAGTGTTGCAGGGCTTAAGAGAGGGATGCAGAGGCTCAAGACTTAAGCCTCTGCATCACTCTCTTGAGCCTCTACATCCCTCTCTTGAGCCTCTGCATCCCTCTCTTAAGCCTCTGCATCATTCTCTTGAGCCTCTGCATCACTCTCTTGAACCTCTGCATCACTCGCTTGAGGCTCTGCATCCCTCCCTTAAGCCTTTGCAACACTCTCTTCAGCCTCTGCATCATTCTCTTAAGCCTCTGCATCCCTCTCTTGATCATCTGCATCACTCTCGTATGCCTCTGCATCACTCTCTTGAGACTCTGCATAACTCTCCTGAGCTTCTGCATCACTCTCTTGAGCCTCTGCGTCCCTCTCTTGAGCCTCTTCAACACTTTCTTCAGCCTCTGCATCACTCTCTTAAGCCTCTGAATCCCTCTCTTCATGCCTCTGCATCACTCTCTCGAGCCTCGAGCCTCAGCATCCCTCAAGAGAGGGATGCTGAGGCTCCAAAGAGAGATGCAGAGGCTCCAGAGAGCGATGTAGAGGCTTAAGAGAGTGATGCAGTCTCAAGAGAGTGATGTAGAGGCTTAAGAGAGGGATGCAGAGGCTCAAGAGAATGATGCAGAGGCTCAAGAGAGTGATGCAGAGCATCAAAAGAGGGATGCAGAGGCTCAAGAGAGTGATGCAGAGGCTCAAGAGAGTGATGCAGAGGCTCAAGAGAGTGATGCAGAGGCTCAAGTGAGGGATGCAGAGGCTCAAGAGAGGAATGCAGAAGCTCAAGAGAGTGATGCAGAGGATCAAGAGAGTGATGCAGAGGCTCAAGAGAGTGATGCAGAGGCTGTAGAGAGTGATGCAGATATTATGGAAACTGCAGGGAGGGTTTGGGCAAAATGTGATCCATCGCCGCTTTCAGTAATTGGCATATTTCCGGTATAAAAAGTCGTAATTTCAAACTGCGAATAAGCGCAGAAAGCCAGAATTTGGCTCCAAAATATGGCTCAAAGGTCGAATTTGGCATGTTTGGGATATTTTGCAAACTGCAGAGGGGTTTAGGCAAAATGGGACCCATCGCTTCTTTCAGTAATTGGCATATTTTCAAGCGTCAAATTTGGGATGTTTGGGTTAAAAATTCGTAATTTCAAACTGCGAATACTGGCAGAGAACCAGAATTTGGCTCCAAAAAAATTATCAATAGTCGAATTTGGGATGATTGGGATATTTTGAAAACTACAAGGAAGGGGTATGGGCAAAATGTGACCTATCGCTGCACTCAGTAATTCACATAGTATCGGTACAAAAAGTCGTAATTTCAAACTGCGAATATGTGCAGAGAGCCACAATTTGGCTCCAAAATTTGGCTCAAAGGTTGAATTTGGGATGTTAGGGACATTTTTAAAACTGCAGGGGGGTTTGGGCAAAATGTGACCCATCGCCGCTCTCAGTAATTGGCAAATTCTCGGTATAATATGACGTAATTTCAAACTGCGAATACCAGCAGAGAGCCCGAATGTGGCTCCAAAATAAGGCTCAAGCGTCGAATTTGGGATGTTTGGGATATTTTGAAAACTGCAGGGGGGGGGGGAGGATTGGGCGAAATGTGACCCATCGCTGCTTTCAGTAATTGACATATTTTCGGTATAAAATGTCGTAATTTCAACCTGCAAATATGTTCAGAGAGCCAGAATTTGGCTCCAAAATATGGCTCAAGGGTGTAATTTGGGATGCTTTTGATTTTTTGAAAACTGAATGGTGGGTTTGGGCAAAATGTGATCTATCTTCGCTTTCAGTAATTGGCATATTTTCGGTATAAAAAGTCGTAATTTCAAACTGCTAATACGTGCAGAGAGCCGGAATTTGGCTCGAAAATATGGCTCAAGCGTCGAATTTGGGATGTGTAGGATATTTTGAAAACTGCAGGGAGGGTTTGGGCAAAATGTTATCCATCGAAGCTTTCAGTAATTGGAATATTTTCGGTATGAAAAGTCGTAATTTCAAACTGCGAATACATGCAGAAAGCCAAACGTTGGCTCCAAAATATGGCTCAAGGGTCGAATTGGGGATGTTTGGGATATTTTGAAAACTGCAGGGATGTTCTGGGCAAAATGTGATCCAACGCCGCACTCAGTAATTTGCATATTTTCGGTATAAAATGAAATAATTTCAAACTGCGAACACGTGCAGAGACCCCGAATTTGGCTCCAAAATATGGCTCAAGCGTCGAATTTGGGATGTGTAGGATATTTTGAAAACTGCAGGGAGGGTTTGGGCAAAATGTTATCCATCGAAGCTTTCAGTAATTGGAATATTTTCGGTATGAAAAGTCGTAATTTCAAACTGCGAATACATGCAGAAAGCCAAACGTTGGCTCCAAAATATGGCTCAAGGGTCGAATTGGGGATGTTTGGGATATTTTGAAAAATGCAGGGATGTTCTGGGCAAAATGTGATCCAACGCCGCACTCAGTAATTTGCATATTTTCGGTATAAAATGAAATAATTTCAAACTGCGAACACGTGCAGAGACCCCGAATTTGGCTCCAAAATATGGCTCAAGCGTCGAATTTGGGATGTTTGGGATATTTTGAAAACTGCAGGGGGGGGGGGCAAAATTTGACCTATCGCCGCTCTCAGTAATTGACATATCTTCGGTGTATAAATTCGTAATTTCAAACTGCGAATATGTGCAGAGAGCCAGAATTTAACTCCAAAATATGGCTCAAGCGTCGAATTTGGGATGTTTGGGATATTTTGAAAACTTCAGGGACGGCTTTATGCAAAATGTGATCCATCGCCGCACTCAGTAATTGGCATATTTTCGGTAGAAAATGAAATAATTTCAAACTGCTATTACGTGCAGAGAGCCCGAATTTGGCTCCAAAATATGGCTCAAGCGTCAAATTTGGGATGTTTGGGATATGTGGAAAACTGCAGGGGGGTTTGGGCAAAATGTGTCCCATCGTCGCAATCAGTAATTGGCTTATTTTCGGTAGAAAATGTCGTAATTTCAAACAGCAAATACGTGCAGAGAGCCAGAATTTGGCTCCAAAATATAGCTCATGGGTCGAATTTGGGATGTTTGGGATATTATGCAATCTGCCGGGGGGTTTGGGCAAAGTGTGACCCATCGCTGCTTTCAGTAGTTGGCTTATTTTCAAGCGTCAAATTAGGGATATTTGGGATAAAAAGTCGTAATTTCAAACTGAGAATACGTGCAGAGACCCCGAATTTGGCTCCAAAATATACCTCAAGCGTCGAATTTTGGATGTTTGGGATATTTTGAAAACTGCAGGGAGGGTTTGGGCAAAATTTGATCCATCGCTGCTTTCAGGAATTGTCATGTTTTCGGTATAAAAAGTCGTAATTTCAAACTGCGAATACGTTCAGAGAGCCAGAATTTAGCTCCAAAATAATTCTCAAGGGTCGAATTTGGGATGTTTGGGATATTTCGAAAACTGCAGGGAAGGTTTGAGAAAAATGTGATCCATCGCCGCTCTCATTAATTGGCATATTTTCGGTATAAAAAGTCGTAATTTCAAACTGCGAATACGTGCAGAGAGCCTGAATTTGGCTCCAAATTATGGCTCAAGCGTTGAATTTGCGGTATTTGGGATATTTTGGAAACTGCAGGGAGGGTTTGGGATAATGTGATCCATCGCCGCTTTCAGTAATTGGCATATTTTCGGTATAAAAATTCGTAATTTGAAACTGCGAATACGTGCAGAGAGCCGGAATTTGGCTCCAAAATATGGCTCAAGGGTCGAATTGGGGATGTTTGGGATATTTTGAAAACTGTAGGGATGGCCTGGGTAAAATGTGATCCAACGCCGCACTCAGTAATTGGCATATTTTCGGTATAAAATGAAATAATTTCAAACTGCGAACACGTGCAGAGACCCCGAATTTGGCTCCAAAATATGGCTCAAGCGTCGAATTTGGGATGTTTGGAATATTTTGAAAACTGCAGGGAGGGTTTGGGCAAAATGTGATCCATCGCCGCTTTCAGTAATTGTCATGTTTTCGGTATAAAAAGTCGCAATTTCAAAGTGCGAATTCGTTCAGAGAGCCAGAATTTAGCTCCAAAATAATTCTCAAGGGTCGAATTTGGGATGTTTGGGATATTTCAGAAACTGCAGGGAAAGTTTGTTCAAAATGTGATCCATCGCCGCTCTCAGTAATTGGCATATTTTCGGTATAAAAAGTCGTAATTTCAAACTGCGAATACATGCAGAGAGCCAGAATTTGGTTCCAAATTATGGCTCAAGCGTTGAATTTAGGATGTTTGGGATATTTTGAAAACTGCAGGGAGGGTTTGGGCAAAATGTTATCCATCGCCGCTTTCAGTAATTGTCATGTTTTCGGTATAAAAATTCGTAATTTCAAACAGCGAATAAGCGCAGAAAGCCAGAATTTGGCTCCAAAATATGGCTGAAAGGTCGAATTTGGCATGTTTTCGATATTTTGAAAACTGCAAAGGGGAGGGGGGGTTTGGTCAAAATGTGACCCATCGCTGCTTTCAGTAATTGACATATTTTCGGTATAAAATGTCGTAATTTCAACATGCAAATATGTGCAGAGAGCCAGAATTTGGCTCCAAAATGTGGCTCAAGGGTCGAATTTTGGATGCTTGGGATTTTTTGAAAACTGAATGGTGGGTTTGGGCAAAATGTGAACTATCGTCGCTTTCAGTAATTGGCATATTTTCGGTATAAAAAGTAGTTTTTCAAACTGCGAATACGTGCAGAAAGCCTGAATTCGGCTAGAAAATATGGCTCAATGGTCGAATTTGGGATGTTTGGAATATTTTTAAAACTGCAGGGAGGGTTTGGGCATAATGTGATAAATCGCCGCTTTCCGTAATTGGAATATTTTCATTATAAAAAGTCATAATTTCAAACTGCGAATACGTGCAGAGAGCCAGAATTTGGCTCCAAAATCTAAAATCCAAGGGTCGAATTTAGGATGTTTGGGATATATGAAAACTGCAAGGGGGTTTGGGCAAAATGTGACGCATCGCTGCTTTCAGTAATTGGCATATTTTCAGTATAAAAAGTCGTAATTTCAAACTGCGAATACGTGCAAAGAGCCAGAATTTGACTCCAAAATAAGGCTCCAGGGTCGAATTTGGGATGTTTAGGATATTTTGAAACGTGCTGGGGGGGGGGGCAAAATGTGACCCATCGCTGCTCTCAGTAATTAACATATTTTCGGTATAAAATGTCGTAATTTCAACCTGCGAATATGTGCAGAGAGCCAGAATTTGGCTCCAAAATATGGCTCTAGAGTCGAATTAGTGATGCTTTCGGATATTTTGAAAACTGCAGGAAGGGTTTGGGAAAAATGTGACCCATCGCCGCTCTCAGTAATTGGCATAATTTGGCTCCAAAATATGGCTCAAGCGTCGATCTTGGGATGTTTGGGATATATTGAAAACTGCAGGGGGGGTTTGGGCAAAAAGTGACCCATCGCTGCTTCCAGTAATTGGTTTATTTTCAAGCGTCAAATTTGGGATGTTTGGGATAAAAAGTCGCAATTTCAATCTGCAAATTCGTGTATAGAGCCAGAATTTGGCTCCAAAATATGGCTCAAGCGACGAATTTGGGACGTTTAGGATATTTTGAAAACTGCAGGGAGGGTTTGGGCAAAATGTTATCCATCGCCGCTTTCAGTAATTGGCATATTTTCGGTATGAAAGATGTACACGTAAACCCGTTCTAATCCGGCTGAAACGTCGATATATGCAATAAAAACAGAACTTCTCCCCTTTCCAATATTTTACTCAGTATTTTAACGAGAAACAAATAGTTGATTGAAAATGAAGTGTTTAAGGTTAGTTTCTAATCAATTATGTGTTTGCATCATTTGTATCGTATATTTAATGAAATAATAACAATAAACTGAAAATTCACAAAAACGTGGAAAAACGGCAAAATATTGCATAATTCGATGATATTTTGTTTTAATCACATAAAGGAAAAGGGGATGATAAAGGTAAAAATATTGCTAAATTCGATGATTTTTAGTACAAAACAAAATGCAAGAAAACTTGCTTAAAATGCAAAATTTGCGAAATTCTGAGATTTGAAGGCCAAATCACATATCGTGAGAAAACATGAAGTAGTATTGAAATATTGGTAAAAACGAATATATTTACGTAAAATCACACTACATGAATAACGTGAAAAAAGTCACTATATTACCATATTTGAGGATTTTAACTTCAAATCAGAGAGCGAGGTTTCGTATTATTTAGATCCAAGAAAAGACATGACAATGTTGTTTCAAATACAAATGATAAAAATCAATGTGTTTTCATTAGAATTAACTAAAATGTTCCTGATTTTCGTTTATATTACCGATGGAAGATGTACACGTAAAACCGCTCTAATCCGGCTGAAAAGTCGATATATGCAATAAAAACAGAACTTCTCCCCTTTCCAATATCTTACTCTGTATTTTAACGAGAAACAAATAGTTGATTGAAAATGAAGTGTTTAAGGTTAATTTCTTATCAATTATGTGTTTGCATCATTTTTATCGTATATTTAATGAATTAATAGCAATAAACTGAAAATTCACAAAAACGTGGAAAAACAGCAAAATATTGCCTAATTCGATGATATTTTGTTTATATCACATAAAGGAAAAGGGGATGATAAACGTCAAAATGTTGCTGGATTCGATGATTTTTAGTACGAAACAAAATGCATGAAAACTTGCTTAAAATGCAATATTATGCGAAAATCTGATATATGAAGGCCAAATCACATATCGTGAGACTACATGAAATAGTATCGAAATATTAGTAAAAATGAATATATTTACGTAATATCAAACTACATGAAAAATGTGAAAAAAGTTATTATTATACCAAATTTGAGGATTTTAGCTTCGAATCATTGAGCGACATTTCGTATTTTTTAGACCCTAGAAAAGACGTATATAGATGTTGCTTCCAATACAAATGATAAAAATCAATGTGTTTTCATTAAAATTAACTAAAATGTTCCTGATTTTCGGTTTATATTATTGATGGAAGATGTACACGTAAAACCGTTCTACTCCGGCTGAAACGTCGATATATGCAATAAAAACAGAAATTTTCCCCTTTTAAATATCTTACTCAGTATTTTAACGAAAAACAAATAGATGATTGAAAATGAAGTATTTAAGGTTATTTTCTGATCAATTATGTGTTTGCATAATTTTTATCGTATATTCACTCTCTAAAGCCTCTGCATCACTCTCGTCAGCCTCTGAATCACTCTCTTGAGCCTCTGCATCCCCTTTTGAACTCCTGCATCCCTCTCATGAGCCTTTGCATCCCTCTCATGAGCCTTTGCATCACTCGCTTAACCCTCTGCATCCCTCTCTTGAGCCTCTGCATCACTCTCAAGAGCCTCTGCATCCCTCTCTTGTGCCTCTGTATCTCTCACTTGAGCCTCCAGATCCCCCTCTTGAGCCCCGGCATCCCTCTCTTGAGCCTCTGCATCCCTATCTTGAGCCTCTGCATCCCTCTCTTAAGCCTCTGAATCCCTCTCTTGAGGCCTATGCATCACACTCGCAAGCCTCTGAATCACTCTCTTGAGCCTCTGCATCACTCTCCTGAGCCTCTAGATCCCTCTCTTGAGCCTCTAATTCACTCTCCTCAGCCTCTGCATCCCTCTCTTGAGCCTCTGCATCACTCTCTTGAGCCTCTGCATCACTCTCTTGAGCCTCTACCGCCCTCTCTTGAGCCTCTGCATCCCTCTCTTAAGCCTCGGCATCATTCTCCTGAGCCTCTGCATCACTCTCTTCAACCTCTACATCACTCTTTTGAGCCTCTGCATCCCTCTCTTAAGCCTCTGCAACACTCTCTTCAGCCTCTGCATCACTCTCCTAAGTCTTTGCATCCCTCTCCTGATCATCTGCATCACTCTCGTTAGCCTCTGCATAACTCACTTGATCCTCTGCATCACTCTCTTGAGCATCTGCATGCCTCTCTTGAGCCTCTGCAACACTTTTTTCAGCCTCTGCATCACTCTCGTAAGCCTCGGAATCCCTCTCTTGAGGCCTCTGCATCACTCTCTCGAGCCTCTGCATCACTCTCTTGATCCTCTGCATCACTCTCTTGAGCCTCTGCATCACTCTCTTGAGCCTCTGTATCACTCTCTACAGCCTCTGCATCACGCTCTTCAGCCTCTGCATCACTCTCTTAAGCCTCTGTTTCCCTCTCTTGATCCTCTGCATCACTCACTTGATCCTGTGCATCACTCTTTTGATCCTCTGCATCACTCTCTTGAACCTCTGCATCACTCTCTTGAGCCTCTACATAACTCTCTTGAGCCTCTGCATCACTCTCTTCAGCCTCTGCATCACTCTCTTAAGCCTCAGCATCTCTCTCTTCAGCATCTGAATCACTCTCTTCAGCCTCTGCATCCCTCCTTTGAGCCATTGCATCACTCTCTTAAGCTTCTGCATCCCTCTCTTGAGCCTCTAATTCACTCTCTTCAGCCTCTGCATCCCTCTCTTGAGCCTCTACATCACTCTTTTGAGCCTCTGCATCGCTCTCTTGAGCCTCTACATCCCTCTCTTGAGCCTCTGCATCCCTCTCTTGAGCCTGTGCATCACTCGCTTGAGTCTCTGCATCCCTCTCTTCAGCCTCTGCAACACTCTCTTCAGCCTCTGCATCACTCTTTTAAGCCTCTGAATTCCTCTCTTGAGGCCTCTGCATCACTCTCTCGAGCCTCTGCATCACTTTCATGATCCTCTGCATCACTCTCTTGAGCCTCTGCATCACTCTCTAGAGCCTCTGCATCACTCTCTTCAGCCTCTGCATCACTCTCTTAAGCCTCTGCTTCCCTCTCTTGATTCTCTGCTTCACTGTCTTGAGACTGCATCACTCTCTTGATCCTCTGCATCACTCTCTTGATCCTCTGCATCACTCTCTTGAGCCTATAAAACACTATCTTGAGCCTCTGCATCACTCTCTTCAGCCTCTGCATCACTCTCTTAGGCCTGTGCATCCCTCTCTTGATCCTCTGCATCACTCTCTTGAGCCTCTGCATCATTCTCTTGAGCCTCTGCATCCCTCTCTTAAGCCTCTACATCATTCACTTGAGCCTCTGCACCACTCTCGTGAGCCTCTGCATCACTCTCTTAAGCCTCTGCATCTCTCTCTTCAGCCTCTGAATCACTCTCGTCAGCCTCTGCATCCCTCTTTTGAGCCTTTGCATCACTCTCTTAAGCCTCTGCATCCCTCTCTTGAGCCTCTGCATCACTCTCAAGAGCCTCTGCATCCCTCTCTTGAGCCTCTGCATCCCTCACTTGAGCCTCCACTTCCCTCTCTTGAGCCTCTGCATCACTCTTGTAAGCCTCTGCATCTCTCTCTTGAGCCTCTGCAAAACTCTCTTCAGTCTCTGCATCACTCTCTTCAGCCTCTGCATCCCTTTCTTGATCGTCTACATCACTCTCTTGAGCCTCTGCATCACCCCTCTTAAGCCTCTGCATCCCTATTTTGGGCCTCTGCATCACTTTCCTAAGCCTCTGCATCCCTTTGTTGAGCTTCTGCATCCCTCTCTTGAACTCCTGCATCCCTCTCATTAGCCTTAGCATCCTTCTCTTGAGCCTTTGCATCACTCTCTTAAGCCACTGCATACCTCTCTTGACCCTCTGCATCACTCTCTTTATCCTCTGCATCACTCTCTTGATCATCTCCATCATTCTCTTGAGACTTTGCATCACTCTTTTGAGCCTCTGCATCACTCTCTAGAGCCTATGCATCCCTCTCTTGAGTCTCTGCATCACTCTCTTGAGCCTCTGCATCCCTTTCTTGAGCCTTTGCAACACTCCCTTTAGCCTCAGCATCACTCTCTTAGGCATCTTAATCCCTCTCTTGAGCCTCTGAATTATTCTCTTGAGCCTCTGCATCACTTTCTCGGGGATCTGCATCACTCTCCTGATCCTCTGCATCACTCTCTAGAGCCTCTGCATCATTCTCTTCGCCCTCAGCATCACTCTCTTAAGCGTCTGCATCACTCTCCAGAGCCTCTGCATCATTCTCTTGATCCTCGGCATCACTCTTTTGAGCCTCAGCATCCCTCTCTTCAACCTCTGCATCACTCTCGTGAGCCTCTGCATCATTCTCTTGAGCCTCTGCATCCCTTTCTTAAGCCTCTACATCATTCCCTTGAGCCTCTGCATCATTCTCCTGAGCCTCTGCATCACTCTCCTGAGCCTCTGCATCACTCTCTTGAGCCTCTGCATCACTCTCTTGAGCCTCTGTATCCCTCTCTTGAGCCTCTGCATCCCTCTCTTGAGCCTTTGCATCACTCTCGTAAGCCTCGGCATCCCTCTCTTGAGCCTCTGCATCCATCACTCATTCTCCTGAGCCTCTGCATCCCTCTCTTAAGCCTCAACATCATTCTCTTCTGCCTCAGGATCACTCTCTTGAACCTCTGCATCACTCTCTTAAGCCTCTGCATTTCTCTTTTCAGCCTCTGCATCACTCTCTTGAGCCTCTGCATCACTGTCTTGATCCTCTTCATCCCTCTCTTGAGCCTCTGCATCCCTCTCTTAAGCCTCTGCATCACTCTCTTGAGCCTTTGCATCACTCTCTTGAGCCTCTGCATCCCTCTCTTAAGCCTATGCATCTCTCTCTTGAGCCTCTGCATCCCTCTCTTGAGCCTCTGCATCACCCTTTTAAGCCTCTGCATCCCTCTTTTGAGCCTCTGCATCACTTTCTTAAGCCTCTGCATCACTTTCTTGAGCCTTTGCATCACTCTCTTGAGCCAATCAATTATGTGTTTGCATTATTTTTATTGTATAGTTATTGAATTAATACCAATAAACTGAAAATTCACAGAAACATGGAAAAACAGGAAAATATTGCCTAATTCGATGATATTTTATTTAAATCACATAAAGGAAAAGGGGATGATAAACGTCAAAATATTGCTAAATTCCATGATTTTTAGTACGAAACAAAATGCAAGAAACTTGCTTAAAAATGCAACATTTGCGAAATTCTGAGATTTGTAGGCCAAATTTTCATATCGTGAGACAACATGAAGTAGTATCGAAATATTGGTAAAAACGAATATATTTACGTAAAATCACACCACATGAAAAACCTGAAAAAAGTCACTATTTTACCATATGTGTTTCCATTACAATTTACTAAAATGTTCGTGATTTTCCGTTTATATTACCGACGGAAGATTTACACGTAAAATCGCTCTAATCCGGGTGAAACGTCGATATATGCAATAAAAACAGAAATTCTCCCCTTTTCAATATCTTATCAAGTATTTTAACGAGAAACAAATAGATGATTGAAAATGAAGTATTTAAGGTTATTATCTAATCAATTATGTGTTTGTATCATTTTTATCGTATATTTAATGAATTAATAACAATAAACTGGAAATTCACAAAAACGTGGAAAAACAGCAAAATATTGCCAAATTCAATGATATTTTGTTTATATCACACAAAGGAAAAGGGGGATGATAAACGTCAAAATATTACTAAATTCGATGATTTATAGTACGAAACAAAATGCAAGAAAACTTGCTTAAAATGCAATATTATGCGAAATTCTGAGATTTGAAGGCCAAATCACACATCGTAATACTACATGAAAAAGTATCGAAATATTGGTAAAAATTAATATATTTACGTAATATCAAACTACATGAAAAACGTGAAAAAGTCACTATTATACCAAATTTGTGGATTTTAACTTCGAATCATAACGCGAGGTTTCGTATAATTTAGATCCAAGAAAAGACATATGACAATGTTGTTTCCAATACAAATGATAAAAAACAATGTGTTTTCATTAGAATGAACTAAATTGCTCCTGATTTTCCGTTTATATTACCAATGGAAGATGTACACGTAAAACCGCTCTGTTCCGGCTGAAACGTCGTTATATGCAATAAAAACCGAACTTCTCCCCTTTTCAATATCTTACTCAGTATCATTCTCTTCAGCCTCTGCATTCCACTCTTAAGCCTCTGCATCAATCTCGTAAGCCTCTGAATCACTCTGTTGAGCCTCTGCATCACTCTCTTGAGCCTCTCCATCACTCTCTTGAGCTTCTACATCCCTCTCTTAAGCCTCTGAAACACTCTCTTTAGCCTCTGCATCACTCTCTTAAGCCTCTGCATCCCTTTCTTGAGCCTTTGCATCACTCTCGTGAATTCCTGCATCATTCTCGTGAATTCCTGCATCCCTCTCATAAGCCTCTGCATCATTCTCCTGAGCCTTTGCATCACTCTATTAAGCCTCTGCATCCCTCTCTTGAGCCTCTGCGTCACTCTCAAGAGCTCTGCATCCCTCTCTTGTGCCTCTGCATCCTTCACTTGAGCCTCTGCATCCGTCTGCTGAGCCCCTGCATCCCTCTCTTGAGAATCTGCATCCCTCGCTTGAGCCTCTGCATCCCTCTCTTAAGCCTCTGTATCACTCTCTTAAGCCTCTGCATCACTCTCGTAAGCCTCTGAATCACACTCTTTAGAGCCGCTGCATCCCTCTCTTGAACTCCTGCATTCCTCTCATGAGTCTCTGCATCCCTCTCTTGAGCCTTTGCATCACTCTCTTAAGCCTCTGCATCCCTCGCTTAAGCCTCTGCATCACTCTCAAGAGCCTCTGCATCCCTCTCTTGTGCCTCTGCATCCCTCACTTGAGCCTCTGCATCCCTCACTTGAGCCTCTGCATCCTTCACTTGGGCCCCTGCATCCCCACTCTTGAGCCTCTGCATCCCTCTCTTAAGCCTCTGCATCACTCTCTTAAGCCTCTGCATCACTCTCTTAAGCCTCTGAATAACTCTCTTGAGCCTCTGCATCACTCTCTTGAGCAACTGCATCCCTCTCTCAAGTCTCTGCATCACTCTCTTGAGCCTCTGCATCACCCTCTTAAGCCTCTGCGTTACTCTCTTGAGCCTCTGCATCCCTCTCCTACGCCTCTGCCTCACTCTTTTAAGCCTCTGCATCACTCTCTTGAGAGTCTGCATCCCTCTCTTGATCCTCTGCATCAATCTCTTCAGCCTCTTCATCCCTCTCTTGAGCCTCTGCAACACTCTCTTCAGCCTCTGCATCACTCTCTTAAGCCTCTGAATCCCTCTCTTGAGGCCTCTGCATCACTCTCTTGAGCCTCTGCATCACTTTCTTGAGCCTTTGCATCACTCTCTTAAACCTCTGCATCCCTCTCTTGATTCTCTGCATCACTCTCCTGAGCCTTTACATCATTTTCTTGAGCCTCTGCATCACTCTCCTGAGCCTCTGCATCACTCTCTTAAGCCTCTGCCTTTTTCTCTTGAGCGTCTGCATCACTCTCTTGAGCCTCTGCATCCCTCTCTGGAGCCTCAGCACCCTCTCTTGAGCCTTTTGGAGCACTCTCTTGAGCCTCTGCATCATTCTCTTGAGCCTCTGCATCCTTCTCCTAAGCCTCTGCATCACTCTCTTGATCCTCTGCATCACTCTCTTGAGCCTCTGCATCACTCTCTTGAGCCTCTGTATCACTCTCTACAGCCTCTGCATCACGCTATTCAGCCTCTGCATCACTCTCTTAAGCCTCTGCTTCCCTCTCTTGATGCTCTGCATCACTCACTTGATCCTCTGCATCACTCTTTTCATCCTCTGCATCACTCTCTTGAACCTCTGCATCACTCTCTTGAGCCTCTACATAACTCTCTTGAGCCTCTGCATCACTCTCATCAGCCTCTGCATCACTCTCTTAAGCCTCTGCATCTCTCTCTTCAGCATCTGAATCACTCTCTTCAGCCTCTGCATCCCTCCTTTGAGCCATTGCATCACTCTCTTAAGCCTCTGCATCCCTCTCTTGAGCCTCTAATTCACTCTCTTCAGCCTCTGCATCCCACTCTTGAGCCTCTACATCACTCTCTTGAGCCTCTGCATCGCTCTCTTGAGCCTCTACATCCCTCTCTTGAGCCTCTGCATCCCTCTCTTGAGCCTGTGCATCACTCGCTTGAGCCTCTGCATCCCTCTCTTCAGCCTCTGCAACACTCTCTTCAGCCTCTGCATCACTCTTTTAAGCCTCTGAATTCCTCTCTTGAGGCCTCTGCATCACTCTCTCGAGCCTCTGCATCACTTTCATGATCCTCTGCATCACTCTCTTGAGCCTCTGCATCACTCTCTAGAGCCTCTGCATCACTCTCTTCAGCCTCTGCATCACTCTCTTAAGCCTCTGCTTCCCTCTCTTAATTCTCTGCTTCACTGTCTTGAGACTGCATCACTCTCTTGATCCTCTGCATCACTCTCTTGATCCTCTGCATCACTCTCTTGAGCCTATAAAACACTATCTTGAGCCTCTGCATCACTCTCTTCAGCCTCTGCATCACTCTCTTAGGCCTGTGCATCCCTCTCTTGATCCTCTGCATCACTCTCTTGAGCCTCTGCATCATTCTCTTGAGCCTCTGCATCCCTCTCTTAAGCCTCTACATCATTCACTTGAGCCTCTGCACCACTCTCGTGAGCCTCTGCATCACTCTCTTAAGCCTCTGCATCTCTCTCTTCAGCCTCTGAATCACTCTCGTCAGCCTCTGCATCCCTCTTTTGAGCCTTTGCATCACTCTCTTAAGCCTCTGCATCCCTCTCTTGAGCCTCTGCATCACTCTCAAGAGCCTCTGCATCCCTCTCTTGAGCCTCTGCATCCCTCACTTGAGCCTCCACTTCCCTCTCTTGAGCCTCTGCATCACTCTTGTAAGCCTCTGCATCTCTCTCTTGAGCCTCTGCAAAACTCTCTTCAGTCTCTGCATCACTCTCTTCAGCCTCTGCATCCCTTTCTTGATCGTCTACATCACTCTCTTGAGCCTCTGCATCACCCCTCTTAAGCCTCTGCATCCCTATTTTGGGCCTCTGCATCACTTTCCTAAGCCTCTGCATCCCTTTGTTGAGCTTCTGCATCCCTCTCTTGAACTCCTGCATCCCTCTCATTAGCCTTAGCATCCTTCTCTTGAGCCTTTGCATCACTCTCTTAAGCCACTGCATACCTCTCTTGACCCTCTGCATCACTCTCTTTATCCTCTGCATCACTCTCTTGATCATCTCCATCATTCTCTTGAGACTTTGCATCACTCTTTTGAGCCTCTGCATCACTCTCTAGAGCCTATGCATCCCTCTCTTGAGTCTCTGCATCACTCTCTTGAGCCTCTGCATCCCTTTCTTGAGCCTTTGCAACACTCCCTTTAGCCTCAGCATCACTCTCTTAGGCATCTTAATCCCTCTCTTGAGCCTCTGAATTATTCTCTTGAGCCTCTGCATCACTTTCTCGGGGATCTGCATCACTCTCCTGATCCTCTGCATCACTCTCTAGAGCCTCTGCATCATTCTCTTCGCCCTCAGCATCACTCTCTTAAGCGTCTGCATCACTCTCCAGAGCCTCTGCATCATTCTCTTGATCCTCGGCATCACTCTTTTGAGCCTCAGCATCCCTCTCTTCAACCTCTGCATCACTCTCGTGAGCCTCTGCATCATTCTCTTGAGCCTCTGCATCCCTTTCTTAAGCCTCTACATCATTCCCTTGAGCCTCTGCATCATTCTCCTGAGCCTCTGCATCACTCTCCTGAGCCTCTGCATCACTCTCTTGAGCCTCTGCATCACTCTCTTGAGCCTCTGTATCCCTCTCTTGAGCCTCTGCATCCCTCTCTTGAGCCTTTGCATCACTCTCGTAAGCCTCGGCATCCCTCTCTTGAGCCTCTGCATCCATCACTCATTCTCCTGAGCCTCTGCATCCCTCTCTTAAGCCTCAACATCATTCTCTTCTGCCTCAGGATCACTCTCTTGAACCTCTGCATCACTCTCTTAAGCCTCTGCATTTCTCTTTTCAGCCTCTGCATCACTCTCTTGAGCCTCTGCATCACTGTCTTGATCCTCTTCATCCCTCTCTTGAGCCTCTGCATCCCTCTCTTAAGCCTCTGCATCACTCTCTTGAGCCTTTGCATCACTCTCTTGAGCCTCTGCATCCCTCTCTTAAGCCTATGCATCTCTCTCTTGAGCCTCTGCATCCCTCTCTTGAGCCTCTGCATCACCCTTTTAAGCCTCTGCATCCCTCTTTTGAGCCTCTGCATCACTTTCTTAAGCCTCTGCATCACTTTCTTGAGCCTTTGCATCACTCTCTTGAGCCAATCAATTATGTGTTTGCATTATTTTTATTGTATAGTTATTGAATTAATACCAATAAACTGAAAATTCACAGAAACATGGAAAAACAGGAAAATATTGCCTAATTCGATGATATTTTATTTAAATCACATAAAGGAAAAGGGGATGATAAACGTCAAAATATTGCTAAATTCCATGATTTTTAGTACGAAACAAAATGCAAGAAACTTGCTTAAAAATGCAACATTTGCGAAATTCTGAGATTTGTAGGCCAAATTTTCATATCGTGAGACAACATGAAGTAGTATCGAAATATTGGTAAAAACGAATATATTTACGTAAAATCACACCACATGAAAAACCTGAAAAAAGTCACTATTTTACCATATGTGTTTCCATTACAATTTACTAAAATGTTCGTGATTTTCCGTTTATATTACCGACGGAAGATTTACACGTAAAATCGCTCTAATCCGGGTGAAACGTCGATATATGCAATAAAAACAGAAATTCTCCCCTTTTCAATATCTTATCAAGTATTTTAACGAGAAACAAATAGATGATTGAAAATGAAGTATTTAAGGTTATTATCTAATCAATTATGTGTTTGTATCATTTTTATCGTATATTTAATGAATTAATAACAATAAACTGGAAATTCACAAAAACGTGGAAAAACAGCAAAATATTGCCAAATTCAATGATATTTTGTTTATATCACACAAAGGAAAAGGGGGATGATAAACGTCAAAATATTACTAAATTCGATGATTTATAGTACGAAACAAAATGCAAGAAAACTTGCTTAAAATGCAATATTATGCGAAATTCTGAGATTTGAAGGCCAAATCACACATCGTAATACTACATGAAAAAGTATCGAAATATTGGTAAAAATTAATATATTTACGTAATATCAAACTACATGAAAAACGTGAAAAAGTCACTATTATACCAAATTTGTGGATTTTAACTTCGAATCATAACGCGAGGTTTCGTATAATTTAGATCCAAGAAAAGACATATGACAATGTTGTTTCCAATACAAATGATAAAAAACAATGTGTTTTCATTAGAATGAACTAAATTGCTCCTGATTTTCCGTTTATATTACCAATGGAAGATGTACACGTAAAACCGCTCTGTTCCGGCTGAAACGTCGTTATATGCAATAAAAACCGAACTTCTCCCCTTTTCAATATCTTACTCAGTATCATTCTCTTCAGCCTCTGCATTCCACTCTTAAGCCTCTGCATCAATCTCGTAAGCCTCTGAATCACTCTGTTGAGCCTCTGCATCACTCTCTTGAGCCTCTCCATCACTCTCTTGAGCTTCTACATCCCTCTCTTAAGCCTCTGAAACACTCTCTTTAGCCTCTGCATCACTCTCTTAAGCCTCTGCATCCCTTTCTTGAGCCTTTGCATCACTCTCGTGAATTCCTGCATCATTCTCGTGAATTCCTGCATCCCTCTCATAAGCCTCTGCATCATTCTCCTGAGCCTTTGCATCACTCTATTAAGCCTCTGCATCCCTCTCTTGAGCCTCTGCGTCACTCTCAAGAGCTCTGCATCCCTCTCTTGTGCCTCTGCATCCTTCACTTGAGCCTCTGCATCCGTCTGCTGAGCCCCTGCATCCCTCTCTTGAGAATCTGCATCCCTCGCTTGAGCCTCTGCATCCCTCTCTTAAGCCTCTGTATCACTCTCTTAAGCCTCTGCATCACTCTCGTAAGCCTCTGAATCACACTCTTTAGAGCCGCTGCATCCCTCTCTTGAACTCCTGCATTCCTCTCATGAGTCTCTGCATCCCTCTCTTGAGCCTTTGCATCACTCTCTTAAGCCTCTGCATCCCTCGCTTAAGCCTCTGCATCACTCTCAAGAGCCTCTGCATCCCTCTCTTGTGCCTCTGCATCCCTCACTTGAGCCTCTGCATCCCTCACTTGAGCCTCTGCATCCTTCACTTGGGCCCCTGCATCCCCACTCTTGAGCCTCTGCATCCCTCTCTTAAGCCTCTGCATCACTCTCTTAAGCCTCTGCATCACTCTCTTAAGCCTCTGAATAACTCTCTTGAGCCTCTGCATCACTCTCTTGAGCAACTGCATCCCTCTCTCAAGTCTCTGCATCACTCTCTTGAGCCTCTGCATCACCCTCTTAAGCCTCTGCGTTACTCTCTTGAGCCTCTGCATCCCTCTCCTACGCCTCTGCCTCACTCTTTTAAGCCTCTGCATCACTCTCTTGAGAGTCTGCATCCCTCTCTTGATCCTCTGCATCAATCTCTTCAGCCTCTTCATCCCTCTCTTGAGCCTCTGCAACACTCTCTTCAGCCTCTGCATCACTCTCTTAAGCCTCTGAATCCCTCTCTTGAGGCCTCTGCATCACTCTCTTGAGCCTCTGCATCACTTTCTTGAGCCTTTGCATCACTCTCTTAAACCTCTGCATCCCTCTCTTGATTCTCTGCATCACTCTCCTGAGCCTTTACATCATTTTCTTGAGCCTCTGCATCACTCTCCTGAGCCTCTGCATCACTCTCTTAAGCCTCTGCCTTTTTCTCTTGAGCGTCTGCATCACTCTCTTGAGCCTCTGCATCCCTCTCTGGAGCCTCAGCACCCTCTCTTGAGCCTTTTGGAGCACTCTCTTGAGCCTCTGCATCATTCTCTTGAGCCTCTGCATCCTTCTCCTAAGCCTCTGCATCACTCTCTTGATCCTCTGCATCACTCTCTTGAGCCTCTGCATCACTCTCTTGAGCCTCTGTATCACTCTCTACAGCCTCTGCATCACGCTATTCAGCCTCTGCATCACTCTCTTAAGCCTCTGCTTCCCTCTCTTGATGCTCTGCATCACTCACTTGATCCTCTGCATCACTCTTTTCATCCTCTGCATCACTCTCTTGAACCTCTGCATCACTCTCTTGAGCCTCTACATAACTCTCTTGAGCCTCTGCATCACTCTCATCAGCCTCTGCATCACTCTCTTAAGCCTCTGCATCTCTCTCTTCAGCATCTGAATCACTCTCTTCAGCCTCTGCATCCCTCCTTTGAGCCATTGCATCACTCTCTTAAGCCTCTGCATCCCTCTCTTGAGCCTCTAATTCACTCTCTTCAGCCTCTGCATCCCACTCTTGAGCCTCTACATCACTCTCTTGAGCCTCTGCATCGCTCTCTTGAGCCTCTACATCCCTCTCTTGAGCCTCTGCATCCCTCTCTTGAGCCTGTGCATCACTCGCTTGAGCCTCTGCATCCCTCTCTTCAGCCTCTGCAACACTCTCTTCAGCCTCTGCATCACTCTTTTAAGCCTCTGAATTCCTCTCTTGAGGCCTCTGCATCACTCTCTCGAGCCTCTGCATCACTTTCATGATCCTCTGCATCACTCTCTTGAGCCTCTGCATCACTCTCTAGAGCCTCTGCATCACTCTCTTCAGCCTCTGCATCACTCTCTTAAGCCTCTGCTTCCCTCTCTTAATTCTCTGCTTCACTGTCTTGAGACTGCATCACTCTCTTGATCCTCTGCATCACTCTCTTGATCCTCTGCATCACTCTCTTGAGCCTATAAAACACTATCTTGAGCCTCTGCATCACTCTCTTCAGCCTCTGCATCACTCTCTTAGGCCTCTGCATCCCTCTCTTGATCCTCTGCATCACTCTCTTGAGCCTCTGCATCATTCTCTTGAGCCTCTGCATCCCTCTCTTAAGCCTCTATATCATTCACTTGAGCCTCTGCACCACTCTCGTGAGCCTCTGCATCACTCTCTTAAGCCTCTGCATCTCTCTCTTCAGCCTCTGAATCACTCTCGTCAGCCTCTGCATCCCTCTTTTGAGCCTTTGCATCACTCTCTTAAGCCTCTGCATCCCTCTCTTGAGCCTCTGCATCACTCTCTTGAGCCTCTGCATCCCTCACTTGAGCCTCCACTTCCCTCTCTTGAGCCTCTGCATCACTCTTGTAAGCCTCTGCATCTCTCTCTTGAGCCTCTGCAAAACTCTCTTCAGTCTCTGCATCACTCTCTTCAGCCTCTGCATCCCTTTCTTGATCGTCTACATCACTCTCTTGAGCCTCTGCATCACCCCTCTTAAGCCTCTGCATCCCTATTTTGGGCCTCTGCATCACTTTCCTAAGCCTCTGCATCCCTTTGTTGAGCTTCTGCATCCCTCTCTTGAACTCCTGCATCCCTCTCATTAGCCTTATCATCCTTCTCTTGAGCCTTTGCATCACTCTCTTAAGCCACTGCATACCTCTCTTGAGCCTCTGCATCACTCTCTTTATCCT
The DNA here is from genome assembly GCF_040958095.1 of Procambarus clarkii. Lineage (NCBI taxonomy): Eukaryota > Metazoa > Arthropoda > Malacostraca > Decapoda > Cambaridae > Procambarus > Procambarus clarkii. The sequence continues at coordinate 10,846,029 of NC_091225.1, read as the reverse complement.
CTGCATCACTCTCTTGATCATCTCCATCATTCTCTTGAGACTTTGCATCACTCTTTTGAGCCTCTGCATCACTCTCTAGAGCCTATGTATCCCTCTCGTGAGTCTCTGCATCACTCTCTTGAGCCTCTGCATCCCTCTCTTGAGCCTTTGCAACACTCCCTTTAGCCTCAGCATCACTCTCTTAGGCATCTTAATCCCTCTCTTGAGCCTCTGAATTATTCTCTTGAGCCTCTGCATCACTTTCTCGGGGATCTGCATCACTCTCCTGATCCTCTGCATCACTCTCTTGAGCCTCTGCATTACTCTCTTAAGCCTCTGCATCACTCTCTAGAGCCTCTGCATCATTCTCTTCGCCCTCTGCATCACTCTCTTAAGCGTCTGCATAACTCTCCAGAGCCTCTGCATCATTCTCTTGATCCTCGGCATCACTCTCTTGAGCCTCAGCATCCCTCTCTTCAACCTCTGCATCACTCTCGTGAGCCTCTGCATCATTCTTTTGAGCCTCTGCATCCCTTTCTTAAGCCTCTACATCATTCTCTTGAGCCTCTGCATCCCTCTCCTGAGCCTCTGCATCACTCTCCTGAGCCTCTGCATCACTCTCTTAAGCCTCTGCATCCCTTTCTTGAGCCTTTGCATCACTCTCGTGAATTCCTGCATCATTCTCGTGAATTCCTGCATCCCTCTCATAAGCCTCTGCATCATTCTCCTGAGCCTTTGCATCACTCTATTAAGCCTCTGCATCCCTCTCTTGAGCCTCTGCGTCACTCTCAAGAGCTCTGCATCCCTCTCTTGTGCCTCTGCATCCTTCACTTGAGCCTCTGCATCCGTCTGCTGAGCCCCTGCATCCCTCTCTTGAGAATCTGCATCCCTCGCTTGAGCCTCTGCATCCCTCTCTTAAGCCTCTGTATCACTCTCTTAAGCCTCTGCATCACTCTCGTAAGCCTCTGAATCACACTCTTTAGAGCCGCTGCATCCCTCTCTTGAACTCCTGCATTCCTCTCATGAGTCTCTGCATCCCTCTCTTGAGCCTTTGCATCACTCTCTTAAGCCTCTGCATCCCTCGCTTAAGCCTCTGCATCACTCTCAAGAGCCTCTGCATCCCTCTCTTGTGCCTCTGCATCCCTCACTTGAGCCTCTGCATCCCTCACTTGAGCCTCTGCATCCTTCACTTGGGCCCCTGCATCCCCACTCTTGAGCCTCTGCATCCCTCTCTTAAGCCTCTGCATCACTCTCTTAAGCCTCTGCATCACTCTCTTAAGCCTCTGAATAACTCTCTTGAGCCTCTGCATCACTCTCTTGAGCAACTGCATCCCTCTCTCAAGTCTCTGCATCACTCTCTTGAGCCTCTGCATCACCCTCTTAAGCCTCTGCGTTACTCTCTTGAGCCTCTGCATCCCTCTCCTACGCCTCTGCCTCACTCTTTTAAGCCTCTGCATCACTCTCTTGAGAGTCTGCATCCCTCTCTTGATCCTCTGCATCAATCTCTTCAGCCTCTTCATCCCTCTCTTGAGCCTCTGCAACACTCTCTTCAGCCTCTGCATCACTCTCTTAAGCCTCTGAATCCCTCTCTTGAGGCCTCTGCATCACTCTCTTGAGCCTCTGCATCACTTTCTTGAGCCTTTGCATCACTCTCTTAAACCTCTGCATCCCTCTCTTGATTCTCTGCATCACTCTCCTGAGCCTTTACATCATTTTCTTGAGCCTCTGCATCACTCTCCTGAGCCTCTGCATCACTCTCTTAAGCCTCTGCCTTTTTCTCTTGAGCGTCTGCATCACTCTCTTGAGCCTCTGCATCCCTCTCTGGAGCCTCAGCACCCTCTCTTGAGCCTTTTGGAGCACTCTCTTGAGCCTCTGCATCATTCTCTTGAGCCTCTGCATCCTTCTCCTAAGCCTCTGCATCACTCTCTTGATCCTCTGCATCACTCTCTTGAGCCTCTGCATCACTCTCTTGAGCCTCTGTATCACTCTCTACAGCCTCTGCATCACGCTATTCAGCCTCTGCATCACTCTCTTAAGCCTCTGCTTCCCTCTCTTGATGCTCTGCATCACTCACTTGATCCTCTGCATCACTCTTTTCATCCTCTGCATCACTCTCTTGAACCTCTGCATCACTCTCTTGAGCCTCTACATAACTCTCTTGAGCCTCTGCATCACTCTCATCAGCCTCTGCATCACTCTCTTAAGCCTCTGCATCTCTCTCTTCAGCATCTGAATCACTCTCTTCAGCCTCTGCATCCCTCCTTTGAGCCATTGCATCACTCTCTTAAGCCTCTGCATCCCTCTCTTGAGCCTCTAATTCACTCTCTTCAGCCTCTGCATCCCACTCTTGAGCCTCTACATCACTCTCTTGAGCCTCTGCATCGCTCTCTTGAGCCTCTACATCCCTCTCTTGAGCCTCTGCATCCCTCTCTTGAGCCTGTGCATCACTCGCTTGAGCCTCTGCATCCCTCTCTTCAGCCTCTGCAACACTCTCTTCAGCCTCTGCATCACTCTTTTAAGCCTCTGAATTCCTCTCTTGAGGCCTCTGCATCACTCTCTCGAGCCTCTGCATCACTTTCATGATCCTCTGCATCACTCTCTTGAGCCTCTGCATCACTCTCTAGAGCCTCTGCATCACTCTCTTCAGCCTCTGCATCACTCTCTTAAGCCTCTGCTTCCCTCTCTTAATTCTCTGCTTCACTGTCTTGAGACTGCATCACTCTCTTGATCCTCTGCATCACTCTCTTGATCCTCTGCATCACTCTCTTGAGCCTATAAAACACTATCTTGAGCCTCTGCATCACTCTCTTCAGCCTCTGCATCACTCTCTTAGGCCTCTGCATCCCTCTCTTGATCATCTGCATCACTCTCTTGAGCCTCTGCATCATTCTCTTGAGCCTCTGCATCCCTCTCTTAAGCCTCTATATCATTCACTTGAGCCTCTGCACCACTCTCGTGAGCCTCTGCATCACTCTCTTAAGCCTCTGCATCTCTCTCTTCAGCCTCTGAATCACTCTCGTCAGCCTCTGCATCCCTCTTTTGAGCCTTTGCATCACTCTCTTAAGCCTCTGCATCCCTCTCTTGAGCCTCTGCATCACTCTCTTGAGCCTCTGCATCCCTCACTTGAGCCTCCACTTCCCTCTCTTGAGCCTCTGCATCACTCTTGTAAGCCTCTGCATCTCTCTCTTGAGCCTCTGCAAAACTCTCTTCAGTCTCTGCATCACTCTCTTCAGCCTCTGCATCCCTTTCTTGATCGTCTACATCACTCTCTTGAGCCTCTGCATCACCCCTCTTAAGCCTCTGCATCCCTATTTTGGGCCTCTGCATCACTTTCCTAAGCCTCTGCATCCCTCTGTTGAGCTTCTGCATCCCTCTCTTGAACTCCTGCATCCCTCTCATTAGCCTTATCATCCTTCTCTTGAGCCTTTGCATCACTCTCTTAAGCCACTGCATACCTCTCTTGAGCCTCTGCATCACTCTCTTTATCCTCTGCATCACTCTCTTGATCATCTCCATCATTCTCTTGAGACTTTGCATCACTCTTTTGAGCCTCTGCATCACTCTCTAGAGCCTATGTATCCCTCTCGTGAGTCTCTGCATCACTCTCTTGAGCCTCTGCATCCCTCTCTTGAGCCTTTGCAACACTCCCTTTAGCCTCAGCATCACTCTCTTAGGCATCTTAATCCCTCTCTTGAGCCTCTGAATTATTCTCTTGAGCCTCTGCATCACTTTCTCGGGGATCTGCATCACTCTCCTGATCCTCTGCATCACTCTCTTGAGCCTCTGCATTACTCTCTTAAGCCTCTGCATCACTCTCTAGAGCCTCTGCATCATTCTCTTCGCCCTCTGCATCACTCTCTTAAGCGTCTGCATAACTCTCCAGAGCCTCTGCATCATTCTCTTGATCCTCGGCATCACTCTCTTGAGCCTCAGCATCCCTCTCTTCAACCTCTGCATCACTCTCGTGAGCCTCTGCATCATTCTTTTGAGCCTCTGCATCCCTTTCTTAAGCCTCTACATCATTCTCTTGAGCCTCTGCATCCCTCTCCTGAGCCTCTGCATCACTCTCCTGAGCCTCTGCATCACTCTCTTGAGCCTCTGCATCACTCTCTTGAGCCTCTGTATCCCTCTCCTGAGCCTCTGCATCCCTCTCTTGAGCCTTTGCATCACTCTCGTAAGCCTCGGAATCCCTCTCTTGAGCCTCTGCATCACTCATTCTCCTGAGCCTCTGCATCCCTCTCTTAAGCCTCAACATCATTCTCTTGTGCCTCAGGATCACTCTCTTGAACCTCTGCATCACTCTCTTAAGCCTCTGCATTTCTCTTTTCAGCCTCTGCATCACTCTCTTGAGCCTCTGCATCACTCTCTTGAGCCTCGTCATCCCTCTCTTGAGCCTCTGCATCCCTCTCTTAAACCTCTGCATCATTTTCTTCAGCCTCTGCATCCCTCTCTTAAGCCTTTGCATCATTCTCTTCAGCCTTTGCATTCCTCTCCTAAGCCTCTGCATCACTCTCTTGATCCTCTGCATCCCTCTCTCAAGCCTCTGCATCATTCTCTTGAGCCCCTGCATCATTCTCTTGAGCCTCTGCATCCCTCTCTTAAGCCTCAACATCATTCTCTTGTGCTTCTGCATCACTCTCTTTAACCTCTGCATCCCTCTCTTGAGCCTCTGCATCCCTCTCGTAAGCCTCTGCATCACTCTCTTGAGCCTTTGCATCATTCTCTTGAACCTCTGCATCCCTCTCTAAGCCTCAACATCATTCTCTTGTGCCTCTGCATCACTCTCTTGAACCTCTGCATCACTCTCTTAAGCCTCTGCATTTCTCTCTTCAGCCTCTGCATCACTCTCTTGAGCCTCTGCATCACTGTCTTGAGCCTCTTCATCCCTCTCTTGAGCCTCTGCATCCCTCTCTTAAGCCTCTGCATCACTCTCTTGAGCCTTTGCATCACTCTCTTGAGCCTCTGCATCCCTCTCTTAAGCCTATGCATCTCTCTCTTGAGCCTCTGCATCCCTCTCTTGAGCCTCTGCATCACCCTTTTAAGCCTCTGCATCCCTCTTTTGAGCCTCTGCATCACTTTCTTAAGCCTCTGCATCACTCTCTTGAGCCTTTGCATCACTCTCTTGAGCCTAATCAATTATGTGTTTGTATCATTTTTATCGTATATTTAATGAATTAATAACAATAAACTGGAAATTCACAAAAACGTGGAAAAACAGCAAAATATTGCCAAATTCAATGATATTTTGTTTATATCACACAAAGGAAAAGGGGGATGATAAACGTCAAAATATTACTAAATTCGATGATTTATAGTACGAAACAAAATGCAAGAAAACTTGCTTAAAATGCAATATTATGCGAAATTCTGAGATTTGAAGGCCAAATCACAAATCGTAATACTACATGAAAAAGTATCGAAATATTGGTAAAAATGAATATATTTACGTAATATCAAACTACATGAAAAACGTGAAAAAGTCACTATTATACCAAATTTGAGGATTTTAACTTCGAATCATAACGCGAGGTTTCGTATAATTTAGATCCAAGAAAAGACATATGACAATGTTGTTTCCAATACAAATGATAAAAAACAATGTGTTTTCATTAGAATGAACTAAATTGTTCCTGATTTTCCGTTTATATTACCAATGGAAGATGTACACGTAAAACCGCTCTGTTCCGGCTGAAACGTCGTTATATGCAATAAAAACCGAACTTCTCCCCTTTTCAATATCTTACTCAGTATCATTCTCTTCAGCCTCTGCATTCCACTCTTAAGCCTCTGCATCAATCTCGTAAGCCTCTGAATCACTCTGTTGAGCCTCTGCATCACTCTCTTGAGCCTCTCCATCACTCTCTTGAGCTTCTACATCCCTCTCTTAAGCCTCTGAAACACTCTCTTTAGCCTCTGCATCACTCTCTTAAGCCTCTGCATCCCTTGTTTGAGCCTCTGCATCACTTTCTTAAGCCTCTGCATCCCTTTCTTGAGCCTTTGCATCACTCTCGTGAATTCCTGTATCACTCTCGTGAATTCCTGCATCCCTCTCATAAGCCTCTGCATCATTCTCCTGAGCCTTTGCATCACTCTATTAAGCCTCTGCATCCCTATCTTGAGCCTCTGCGTCACTCTCAAGAGCTCTGCATCCCTCTCTTGTGCCTCTGCATCCTTCACTTGAGCCTCTGCATCCGTCTGCTGAGCCCCTGCATCCCTCTCTTGAGAATCTGCATCCCTCGCTTGAGCCTCTGCATCCCTCTCTTAAGCCTTTGTATCACTCTCTTAAGCCTCTGCATCACTCTCGTAAGCCTCTGAATCACACTCTTTAGAGCCGCTGCATCCCTCTCTTGAACTCCTGCATTCCTCTCATGAGTCTCTGCATCCCTCTCTTGAGCCTTTGCATCACTCTCTTAAGCCTCTGCATCCCTCGCTTAAGCCTCTGCATCACTCTCAAGAGCCTCTGTATCCCTCTCTTGTGCCTCTGCATCCCTCACTTGAGCCTCTGCATCCCTCACTTGAGCCTCTGCATCCTTCACTTTGGCCCCTGCATCCCCTCTCTTGAGCCTCTGCATCCCTCTCTTAAGCCTCTGCATCACTCTCTTAAGCCTCTGCATCACTCTCTTAAGCCTCTGAATAACTGTCTTGAGCCTCTGCATCACTCTCTTGAGCAACTGCATCCCTCTCTCAAGTCTCTGCATCACTCTCTTGAGCCTCTGCATCACCCTCTTAAGCCTCTGCGTTACTCTCTTGAGCCTCTGCATCCCTCTCCTACGCCTCTGCCTCACTCTTTTAAGCCTCTGCATCACTCTCTTGAGAGTCTGCATCCCTCTCTTGAGGCCTCTGCATCACTCTCTTGAGCCTCTGCAACACTCTCTTCAGCCTCTGCATCACTCTCTTAAGCCTCTGAATCCCTCTCTTGAGGCCTCTGCATCACTCTCTTGAGCCTCTGCATCACTTTCTTGAGCCTTTGCATCACTCTCTTAAACCTCTGCATCCCTCTCTTGATTCTCTGCATCACTCTCCTGAGCCTTTACATCATTTTCTTGAGCCTCTGCATCACTCTCTTGAACCTCTGCATCACTCTCTTAAGCCTCTGCCTTTTTCTCTTGAGCCTCTGCATCACTCTCTTGAGCCTCTGCATCCCTCTCTGGAGCCTCAGCATCTCTCTCTTGAGCCTTTTGCAGCACTCTCTTGAGCCTCTGCATCATTCTCTTGAGCCTCTGCATCCTTCTCCTAAGCCTCTGCATCACTCTCTTGAGCTTCTGCATCCCTCTATTAAGCCTCTGCATCACTCTCTTGAGCCTCTGCATCCCTCTCTTGAGCCTCTGCATCACTCTCTTAAGCCTCTGAATAACTCTCTTGAGCCTCTGCATCACTCTCTTGAGTCCCTGCATTACTCTCTTGAGACTCTGCATCACTCCCTTTTCCTTTATGTGATATAAACAAAATATCATCGAATTTGGCAATATTTTGCTGTTTTTCCACGTTTTTGTGAATTTCCAGTTTATTGTTATTAATTCATTAAATATACGATAGAAATGATACAAACACATAATTGATTAGATAATAACCTTAAATACTTCATTTTCAATCATCTATTTGTTTCTCGTTAAAATACTTGATAAGATATTGAAAAGGGGAGAATTTCTGTTTTTATTGCATATATCGACGTTTCACCCGGATTAGAGCGGTTTTACGTGTACATCTTCCGTCGGTAATATAAACGGAAGATCACGAACATTTTAGTTAGTTGCAATGGAAACACATATGGTAAAATAATGACTTTTTTCAGGTTTTTCATGTGGTGTGATTTTACGTAAATATATTCGTTTTTACCAATATTTCCATACTACTTCATGTTGTCTCACGATATGAAATTTGGCCTACAAATCTCAGAATTTCGCAAATGTTGCATTTTTAAGCAAGTTTCTTGCATTTTGTTTCGTACTAAAAATCATCGAATTTAGCAATATTTTGACGTTTATCATCCCCTTTTACTTTAGGTGATTTAAATAAAATATCATCGAATTAGGCAATATTTTGCTGTTTTTCCATGTTTCTGTGAATTATCAGTTTATTGGTATTAATTCATTAAATATACGATAAAAATGATGCAAACACATAATTGATTAGGCTCAAGAGAGTGATGCAAAGGCTCAAGAGAGTGATGCAGAGGCTGACGAGACTGTTGCTGAGGCTTAAGAGAGGGATGCAGAGGCTCAAGAGAGAGATGCATAGGCTTAAGAGAGTGATGCAGAGGCTGAAGAGAGTGTTGCAGAGGCTTAAGAGAGGGATGCAGAGGCTCAAGAGAGTGATGCAAAGGCTCAAGAGAGTGATGCAGAGACTTAAGAGAGGGATGCACAGGCTCAAGAGAGGGATGAAGAGGCTCAAGACAGTGATGCAGAGGCTCAAGAGAGTGATGCAGAGGCTGAAGAGAGAAATGCAGAGGCTTAAGAGAGTGATGCAGAGGTTCAAGAGAGTGATGCAGAGGCACAAGAGAATGATGTTGAGGCTTAAGAGAGGGATGCAGAGGCTCAAGAGAGGGATGAAGAGGCTCAAGAGAGTGATGTAGAGGCTCAAGAGAGTGATGCAGAGGCTAAAGAGAGAAATGCAGAGGCTTAAGAGAGTGATGCAGAGGTTCAAGAGAGTGATCCATAGGCACAAGAGAATGATGTTGAGGCTTGAGAGAGGGATGCAGAGGCTCAGGAGAATGAGTGATGCAGAGGCTCAAGAGAGGGATGCCGAGGCTTAAGAGAGTGATGCAAAGGCTCAAGAGAGGGATGCAGAGGCTCAATAGCGGGATGCAGAGGCTCAAGAGAGTGATGCAGAGGCTCAAGAGAGTGATGCAGAGGCTCAGGAGAGTGATGCAGAGGCTCAGGAGAGGGATGCAGAGGCTCAAGAGAATGATGTAGAGGCTTAAGAGAGGGATGCAGAGGCTCAAGAGAATGATGCAGAGGCTCACGAGAGTGATGCAGAGGATGAAGAGAGGGATGCTGAGGCTCAAGGGAGTGATGCCGAGGATCAAGAGAATGATGCAGTGGCTCTGGAGAGTGATGCAGATGCTTAAGAGAGTGATGCAGAGGGCGAAGTGAATGATGCAGAGGCTCTAGAGAGTGATGCAGAGGTTTAAGAGAGTAATGCAGAGGCTCAAGAGAGTGATGCAAAGGCTCAAGAGAGTGATGCAGAGGCTGACGAGACTGTTGCTGAGGCTTAAGAGAGGGATGCAGAGGCTCAAGAGAGAGATGCATAGGCTTAAGAGAGTGATGCAGAGGCTGAAGAGAGTGTTGCAGAGGCTTAAGAGAGGGATGCAGAGGCTCAAGAGAGTGATGCAGAGGCTGAAGAGAGTGATGCCGAGGCTCAAGAGAGTAATGGAGAGGATCAAGAGAGGGAAGCAGAGGCTTGAGAGATTGATGCAAAGGCTGAAGAGAGTGATGCAGAGGCTCAAGAGAGATATGCAGAGGTTCAAGAGAGTGATGCAGAGGCTGAAGTGATTGATGCAGAGGATCAGAAGAGTGATGCAGAGGCTCGAGAGAGTGATGCAGAGGCCTCAAGAGAGGGATTCAGAGACTCAAGAGAGTGATGCAGATGCAGAAGAGAGTTATGCAGAGGCTCAAGACAGTGATGCAGAGGCTTACGAGAGTAATGAAGATGATCAAGAGAGGGAAGCAGAGGCTTAAGAGAGTGATGCAGAGGCTGAAGAGAGTGATGCAGAGGCTGAAGAGAGTGATGCAGAGGCTCAAGAGAGTGATGCATAGGCTCAAGTGAGTGATGAAGAGGCTTAAGAGAGGGATGCAGAGGCTCAGAAGAGGGATGTAGAGGCTCAAGAGAGTGATGCAGAGGCTCAAGAGAGTGATGCTGAGGCTCAAAAAAGGGAAGCAGAGGCTCAAGAGAGTGATTCAGAGGTTTACGAGAGTGATGCAGAGACTTAAGAGAGTGATGCAGAGGCTCAAGAGAGGGATGCAGAGGCTCAATAGAGGGATGCAGAGGCTCAAGAGCGGTATGAAAAGGCTCAAGAGAGGGATGCAGAGGCTCAAGAGAGGGATGCAGAGGCTAAAGTGAGGGATGCATAGGCAAAAGAGAAAGATGCAGAGGCACTTGAGAGTGATGCAGAGGCTCAAGAGAGGGATGCAGAGGCTCAAGAGAATGATGCAGAGGCTCAAGAGAGTGATGCAAAGGCTCAAGAGAGGGATGCAGAGGCTCAAGAGAATGATGTAGAGGCCTAAGAGAGGGATGCAGAGGCTCAAGAGAATGATTCAGAGGTTTACGAGAGTGATGCAGAGGCTTAAGAGAGTGATGCAGAGGCTCAAGAGAGAGATTGAAAAGGGGAGTAGTTCGGTTTTTACTGCATATATCGACGTTTCAGCCGGAATTGTGCGGTTTTACGTGTACATCTTCCGTCAGTAATATAAACGGAAAATCAGGAACATTTTAGGTAAATCTAATGAAAACACATTGATTTTTATCATTTGTATTGGAAACAACATTGTAATATGTCTTTTCTTGGATCTAAATAAAACGAAACCTCGCTTTATGATTCGAAGTTAAAATCCTAAAATTTGGTATAATAGTGACTTTTTTCACGTTTTTCATGTGGTTTGATTTTACGTAAATATATTCGTTTTTACCAATATTTCGATACTATTTCATGTAGTATCAAGATATGTGATTTGGCCTTCATATCTCAGATTTTCGCATAATATTGCATTTTAAGCAAGTTTTCTTGCATTAAGAAAGTTTTCTTGTTTTCTTGCATTAGGCTTAAAAGAGTGAGGCAGAGGCGCAGGAGAGGGATGCAGAGGCTCAAGAGAGTAACGCAGAGGCTTAAGAGAGTGATGCAGAGACTTGAGAGAGGAATGCAGTTGCTCAAGAGAGTGATTCAGAGGCTCAAGAGAGTTATTCATAGGCTTAAGAGAGTGATGCAGAGGCTTAAGAGAGGGATGCATAGGCTCAAGAGAGGGGATGCAGGGGCCCAAGAGAAGGATGCAGAGGCTCAAGAGAGGGATGCAGAGGCTCAGGTGAGGGATGTAGAGGCACAAGAGAGGGATGCAGAGGCTCTTGAGAGTGATGCAGAGGCTTAAGAGAGGGATGCAGAGGCTTAAGAGAGTGATGCAAAGGCTCAAGAGAGGGATGCAGAGACTTATGAGAGGAATGCAGGATTTCAAGAGAGGGATGCAGAGGCTCAAGAGCGGGATTCCGAGGCTTACGAGAGTGATGCAGAGGCTTAAGAGAGTGATACAGAGGCTTAGGAGAGGGATGCAGAGGCTCATGCGAGGGATGCAGATTCTCAAGAGAGGGATGCATGGGCTCAGCAGACGGATGCAGAGGCTCAAGTGAGGGATGCAGAGGCACAAGAGAGGGATGCAAAGGCTCTTGAGAGTGACGCAGAGGCTCAAGAGAGGGATGCAGAGGCTTAAGAGAGTGATGCAAAGGCTCAGGAGAATGATGCAGAGGCTTATGAGAGGGATGCAGGAATTCACGAGAGTGATGCAGGAATTCACGAGAGTGATGCAAAGGCTCAAGAAAGGGATGCAGAGGCTTAAGAAAGTGATGCAGAGGCTCAAAAAAGGGATGCAGAGGCTGAAGAGAGTGTTTCAGACGCTTAAGAGAGGGATGTAGAAGCTTAAGAGAGTGATGGAGAGGCTCAAGAGAGTGATGCAGAGGCTCAACAGAGTGATTCAGAGGCTTACGAGAGTGATGCAGAGGCTTAAGAGTGGAATGCAGAGGCTGAAGAGAATGATACTGAGTAAGATATTGAAAAGGGGAGAAGTTCGGTTTTTATTGCATATAACGACGTTTCAGCCGGAATAGAGCGGTTTTACGTGTACATCTTCCATTGGTAATAGAAACGGAAAATCAGGAACAATTTAGTTCATTCTAATGAAAACACATTGTTTTTTATCATTTGTATTGGAAACAACATTGTCATATGTCTTTTCTTGGATCTAAATTATACGAAACCTCGCGTTATGATTCGAAGATAAAATCCTCAAATTTGGTATAATAGTGACTTTTTCACGTTTTTCATGTAGTTTGATATTACGTAAATATATTCATTTTTACCAATATTTCGATACTTTTTCATGTAGTATTACGATTTGTGATTTGGCCTTCAAATCTCAGAATTTCGCATAATATTGCATTTTAAGCAAGTTTTCTTGCATTTTGTTTCGTACTAAACATCATCGAATTTAGCAATATTTTGACGTTTATCATCCCGTTTTCCTTTATGTGATTTAAACAAAATATCATCGAATTAGGCAATATTTTGCCGTTTTTCCACGTTTTTGTGAATTTTCAGTTTTTTGGTATTAATTCATTAAATATACGATAAAAATTATGCAAACACGTAATTGATTGATAATAAACTTGAATACTTCATCTTCAATCATCTATTTGTTTCTCGTTGAAATACTGAGTAAGATATTGAAAAGGGGAGAAGTTTGGCTTTTATTGCATATATCGACGTTTCAGGCGGAATTGTGCGGTTTTACGTGTACATCTTCCATCGGTAATATAAGAAAAGACGTATGACAATGTTGCTTCCAATACAAATGATAAAAATCAATGTGTTTTCATTAGAATTACCTAAAATGTTCCTGATTTTTTGTTTATATTACCGATGGAATATATACACGTTAAACCGTTAACTTCCAGCTGAAACGTCGATATATGCAATAAAAACCGAACGTCTCCCCTTTTCAATATCTTACTGATTATTTTAACGAGAAACAAATAGTTGATTGAAAATTAGGTATTTAAGGTTAATTTCTAATCAATTACGTGTTTGCATCATTTTTATCGTATATTTAATGAATTAATACCAATAAACTGAAAATTCACAAAAACGTTGAAAAACGGCAAAATATTGCCTAATTCGATGATATTTTATTTAAATCACATAAAGGAAAAGGGGATGATAAAGGTCAAAATATTGCTAAATTCGATGATTTTTAGTACAAAACAAAATGCAAGTAAATTTGCTTAAAAATGCAAAATTTGCGAAATTCTGAGATTTGAAGGCAAAATCACATATTGTTAGAAAACATGAAGTAGTATCGAAATATTGGTAAAAACGAATATATATACGTAAAATCACACTACATGAATAACTTGAAAACAGTCACTATATTATCATATTTGAGGATTTTAACTTCAAATCATAGAGCGAGGTTTCGTATTATGTAGATCCAAGAAAAGACATATGACAATGTAGTTTCAAATGCAAATGATGAAAATCAATGTGTTTTCATTAGAATTAACTAAAACGTTCCTGATTTTCTGTTTATATTACCGATGGAAGATGTACACGTAAAACCGCTCTAATCCGGCTGAAACGTCGATATATGCAATAAAAACAGAACTTCTCCCCTTTTCAATATCTTACTCAGTATTTTAACGAGAAACAAATAGATGATTGAAAATGAAGTATTTAAGGTTATTTTCTGATCAATTATGTGTTTGCATAATTTTTCTCGTATATATAATGAATTAATAACAATAAACTGAAAATTTACAAAAAACGTGGAAAAACGGCAAAATATTGCCTAATTCGATGATATTTTATTTAAATCACATAAAGGAAAAGGGGATGATAAAGGTCAAAATATTGCTAAATTCGATGAATTTTAGTACAAAACAAAACGCAAGAAAACTTTCTTAAAAATGCAAAATTTGCGAAATTCTGAGATTTGAAGGCCAAATCACATATTGTTAGAAAACATGAAGTGGTATCGAAATATTGGTAAAAACGAATATATATACGTAAAATCACACTACATGAATAACGTGAGAAGTCACTATATTACTATATTTGAGGATTTTAACTTCAAATCATAGAGCGAGGTTTCGTATTATTTAGATCCAAGAAAAGACATATGACAATGTTGTTTCAAATGCAAATGATAAAAATCAATGTGTTTTCATTAGAATTAACTAAAATGTTCCTGATTTTCCGTTTATATTACCGATGGAAGATGTACACGTAAAACCACTCTAATCCGACTGAAACGTCGATATATGCAATAAAAACAGAACTTCTCCCCTTTTCAATATCTTACTCAGTATTTTACCGTGAAACAAATACATGATTGAAAATGAATTATTTAAGGTTATTTTCTGATCAATTATGTGTTTGCATAATTTTTATCGTATATTTAATGAATTAATAACAATAAACTGAAAATTCACAAAAACGTGGAAAAACGGCAAAATATTGCCTATTTTGATGATATTTTGTTTATATCACATAAAGGAAATTGGGATGATAAACGTCAAAATATTGCTAAATTCGATGATTTTTAGTATAAAACAAAATGCAAGAAAACTTGCTTAAAATGCAATTTTATGCGAAAATTTGAGATTAGAAGGCCAAAGCACATATCGTGATACTACATGAAATAGTATCGAAATATTGGTAAAAATGAATATATTTACGTAATATCAAACTACATCAAAAACGTGAAAAAAATCATTATTATACCAAATTTGAGGATTTTAACATCGAATCATAGAGCGACGTTTCGTATTTTTTAGACTCTAGAAAAGACGTATAAAGATGTTGCTTCCAATACAAATGATAAAAATCAATGTGTTTTCATTAGAATTAACTAAAATGTTCCTGATTTTCCGTTTATATTACTGATGGAAGATGTACACGTAAAACCGCTCTAATCCGGCTGAAACGTCGATATATGCAATAAAAACAGAACTTCTTCCCTTTTCAATATCTTACTCAGTATTTTAACGAGAAACAAATAGATGATTGAAAATGAAGTATTTAAGGTTATTTTCTGATCAATTATGTGTTTGCACAATTTTTCTCGTATATATAATGAGTTAATAACAATAAACTGAAAATTTACAAAAACGTGGAAAAACGGCAAAATATTGCCTAATTCGATGATATTTTATTTAAATCACATAAAGGAAAAGGGGATGATAAAGGTCAAAATATTGCTAAATTCGATGATTTTTAGTACAAAACAAAATGCAAGTAAATTTGCTTAAAAATGCAAAATTTGCGAAATTCTGAGATTTGAAGGCAAAATCACATATTGTTAGAAAACATGAAGTAGTATCGAAATATTGGTAAAAACGAATATATATACGTAAAATCACACTACATGAATAACTTGAAAACAGTCACTATATTATCATATTTGAGGATTTTAACTTCAAATCATAGAGCGAGGTTTCGTATTATGTAGATCCAAGAAAAGACATATGACAATGTAGTTTCAAATGCAAATGATGAAAATCAATGTGTTTTCATTAGAATTAACTAAAACGTTCCTGATTTTCTGTTTATATTACCGATGGAAGATGTACACGTAAAACCGCTCTAATCCGGCTGAAACGTCGATATATGCAATAAAAACAGAACTTCTCCCCTTTTCAATATCTTACTCAGTATTTTAACGAGAAACAAATAGATGATTGAAAATGAAGTATTTAAGGTTATTTTCTGATCAATTATGTGTTTGCATAATTTTTCTCGTATATATAATGAATTAATAACAATAAACTGAAAATTTACAAAAAACGTGGAAAAACGGCAAAATATTGCCTAATTCGATGATATTTTATTTAAATCACATAAAGGAAAAGGGGATGATAAAGGTCAAAATATTGCTAAATTCGATGATTTTTAGTACAAAACAAAACGCAAGAAAACTTTCTTAAAAATGCAAAATTTGCGAAATTCTGAGATTTGAAGGCCAAATCACATATTGTTAGAAAACATGAAGTGGTATCGAAATATTGGTAAAAACGAATATATATACGTAAAATCACACTACATGAATAACGTGAGAAGTCACTATATTACTATATTTGAGGATTTTAACTTCAAATCATAGAGCGAGGTTTCGTATTATTTAGATCCAAGAAAAGACATATGACAATGTTGTTTCAAATGCAAATGATAAAAATCAATGTGTTTTCATTAGAATTAACTAAAATGTTCCTGATTTTCCGTTTATATTACCGATGGAAGATGTACACGTAAAACCACTCTAATCCGACTGAAACGTCGATATTTGCAATAAAAACAGAACTTCTCCCCTTTTCAATATCTTACTCAGTATTTTACCGTGAAACAAATACATGATTGAAAATGAATTATTTAAGGTTATTTTCTGATCAATTATGTGTTTGCATAATTTTTATCGTATATTTAATGAATTAATAACAATAAACTGAAAATTCACAAAAACGTGGAAAAACGGCAAAATATTGCCTATTTTGATGATATTTTGTTTATATCACATAAAGGAAATTGGGATGATAAACGTCAAAATATTGCTAAATTCGATGATTTTTAGTACAAAACAAAATGCAAGAAAACTTGCTTAAAATGCAATTTTATGCGAAAATTTGAGATTAGAAGGCCAAAGCACATATCGTGATACTACATGAAATAGTATCGAAATATTGGTAAAAATGAATATATTTACGTAATATCAAACTACATCAAAAACGTGAAAAAAATCATTATTATACCAAATTTGAGGATTTTAACATCGAATCATAGAGCGACGTTTCGTATTTTTTAGACTCTAGAAAAGACGTATAAAGATGTTGCTTCCAATACAAATGATAAAAATCAATGTGTTTTCATTAGAATTAACTAAAATGTTCCTGATTTTCCGTTTATATTACTGATGGAAGATGTACACGTAAAACCGCTCTAATCCGGCTGAAACGTCGATATATGCAATAAAAACAGAACTTCTTCCCTTTTCAATATCTTACTCAGTATTTTAACGAGAAACAAATAGATGATTGAAAATGAAGTATTTAAGGTTATTTTCTGATCAATTATGTGTTTGCACAATTTTTCTCGTATATATAATGAGTTAATAACAATAAACTGAAAATTTACAAAAACGTGGAAAAACGGCAAAATATTGCCTAATTCGATGATATTTTATTTAAATCACATAAAGGAAAAGGGGATGATAAAGGTCAAAATATTGCTAAATTCGATGATTTTTAGTACAAAACAAAATGCAAGTAAACTTGCTTAAAAATGCAAAATTTGCGAAATTCTGAGATTTGAAGGCAAAATCACATATTGTTAGAAAACATGAAGTAGTATCGAAATATTGGTAAAAACGAATATATATACGTAAAATCACACTACATGAATAACTTGAAAACAGTCACTATATTATCATATTTGAGGATTTTAACTTCAAATCATAGAGCGAGGTTTCGTATTATTTAGATCCAAGAAAAGACATATGACAATGTTGTTTCAAATGCAAATGATAAAAATCAATGTGTTTTCATTAGAATTAACTAAAAAATTCCTGATTTTCCGTTTATATTACCGATGGAAGATGTACACGTAAAACCGCTCTAATCCGGCTGAAACGTCGATATATGCAATAAAAACAGAACTTCTCCCCTTTTCAATATCTTACTCAGTATTTTACCGTGAAACAAATAGATGATTGAAAATGAATTATTTAATGTTATTTTCTGATCAATTATGTGTTTGCATAATTTTTATCGTATATTTAATGAATTAATAACAATAAACTGAAAATTCACAAAAACGTGGAAAAATGGCAAAATATTGCCTATTTCGATGATATTTTGTTTATATCACATAAAGGAAAAGGGGATGATAAACGTCAAAATATTGCTAAATTCGATGATTTTTAGTACAAAACAAAATGCAAGAAAACTTGCTTAAAATGCAGTTTTATGCGAAAATTTGAGATTTGAAGGCCAAAGCACATATCGTGATACTACATGAAATAGTATCGAAATATTAGTAAAAATGAATATATTTACGTAATATCAAACTACATCAAAAACGTGAAAAAAGTCATTATTATACCAAATTTGAGGATTTTAACATCGAATCATAGAGCGACGTTTCGTATTTTTTAGACTCTAGAAAAGACGTATAAAGATGTTGCTTCCAATACAAATGATAAAAATCAATGTGTTTTCATTAGAATTAACTAAAATGTTCCTGATTTTCCGTTTATATTACCGATGGAAGATGTACACGTAAAACCGCTCTAATCCGGCTGAAACGTCGATATATGCAATAAAAACAGAACTTCTCCCCTTTTCAATATCTTTCTCTGTACTTTAATCGAGAAACAAAAAGATGATTGAAAATGAAGTATTTAAGGTTATTTTCTGATCAATTATGTGTTTGCATAATTTTTCTCGTATATTTAATGAATTAATAACAATAAACTGAAAATTCACAAAAACGTGGAAAAACAGCAAAATATTGCCTAATTCGATGATATTTTGTTTATATCTCATAAAGGAAAAGGGGATGATAAACGTCAAAATATTGCTGAATTCGATGATTTTTAGTACAAAACAAAATGCAAGAAAACTTGCTTCAAAATGCAAAATTTGTGAAATTCTGAGATTTGTAGGCAAAATCACATATTGTTAGAAAACATGAAGTAGTATCGAAATATTGGTAAAAACGAATATATATACGTAAAATCACACTACATGAATAACGTGAGAAGTCACTATATTACTATATTTGAGGATTTTAACTTCAAATCATAGAGCGAGGTTTCGTATTATTTAGATCCAAGAAAAGACATATGACAATGTTGTTTCAAATGCAAATGATAAAAATCAATGTGTTTTCATTAGAATTAACTAAAATGTTCCTGATTTTCCGTTTATATTACCGATGGAAGATGTACACGTAAAACCGCTCTAATCCGGCTGAAACGTCGATATATGCAATAAAAACAGAACTTCTCCCCTTTTCAATATCTTACTCAGTATTTTACCGTGAAACAAATAGATGATTGAAAATGAATTATTTAAGGTTATTTTCTGATCAATTATGTGTTTGCATAATTTTTATCGTATATTTAATGAAATCCCTCTCTTGAGCCTCTGCATCCCTCTCTTAAGCCTCTGCATCATTCTCTTGAGCCTCTGCATCACTCTCTTGAACCTCTGTATCACTCGCTTGAGGCTCTGCATCCCTCTCTTAAGCCTCTGCAACAATCTCTTCAGCCTCTGCATCATTCTCTTAAGCCTCTGCATCCCTCTCTTGATCATCTGCATCACTCTCGTAAGCCTCTGCATCACTCTCTTGAGACTCTGCATAACTCTCCTGAGCCTCTGCATCACTCTCTTGAGCCTCTGCGTCCCTCTCTTGAGCCTCTTCAACACTTTCTTCAGCCTCTGCATCACTCTCTTAAGCCTCTGAATCCCTCTCTTTAGGCCTCTGCATCACTCTCTCGAGCCTCGAGCCTCAGCATCCCTCAAGATAGGGATGCTTAGGCTCCAGAGAGAGATGCAGAGACTCCAGAGAGCGATGTAGAGGCTTAAGAGAGGGATGCAGAGTCCCAAGAGAGTGATGTAGAGGCTTAAGAGAGGGATGCAGAGGCTCAAGAGAATGATGCAGAGGCTGAAGAGAGTGATGCAGAGGATCAAAAGAGGGATGCCGAGGCTCAGGAGAGTGATGCAGAGGCTCAAGAGAGTGATGCAGAGGCTCAAGAGAGTGATCCAGAGGCTCAAGTGAGGGATGCAGAGGCTCAAGTGAGGGATGCAGAGGCTCAAGAGAGTGATGCAGAGGATCAAGAGAGTGATGCAGAGGCTCAAGAGAGTGATGCAGAGGCTTAAGAGAGTGATGCAGAGGCTCAAGAGAGGGATGCAGAGGCTGAAGAGAGTGATGCAGAGGATCAAGAGAGCGATGCAGAGGCTCAAGAGAGTGATGCAAAGGGTCAAGAGAGGGAAGCAGAGGCTTATGAGAGTGATGCAGAGGCTCTTGAGAGTGATTCAGAGGCTCAAGAGAGTGATGCAGAGGCTCAAGAGAGAGATGCTGAAGCTCCAGAGAGTGATGCAGAGGCTCAAGAGAGTCAATGCAGAGGCTCTAGAGAGTGATTCAGAGGCTCAAGAGAGTGATGCAGAGGCTCAAGAGAGAGATGCTGAGGCTCCAGAGAGTGATGCAGAGGCTCAAGAGAGTGATGCAGAGACTCAAGAGAGTGATGCAGAGGCTAAAGAGAGTGATGCAGAGGCTGAAGAGAGAGATGCAGAGGCTTAAGAGAGTGGTGCAGAAGAGTAATGCAGAGGCTCAAGAGAGTGATGCAGAGGCTCAAGAGAGTGATGCAGAGGCTCAAGAGAGTGATGCAGAGGATAAAGAGAGTGATGCAGAGGCTGAAGAGAGAGATGCAGAGGCTTAAGTGAGTGATGCAGAGGCTCAAGAGAGTGATGCAGAGGCTGAAGAGAGAGATGCAGAGGCTTAAGAGAGTGATGCAGAGGCTCAAGAGAGTAATGCAGAGGCTCCAGAGAGTGATGCAGAGGCTCAACGGACTAAAGGACTAGCAACGGGAGGGAGGAAAAACAGGGAAGGGCGACAGTGAGAAGCGTCGGAAAAGGAAGGGATGGATATGCGGCGAGAGGGAACCCAGCAAACACAAATCATCTACACAACGTTCGCCTATCTCTTGCCATAGGTGTGGGAATGATTTGCATTGAGAATGGTGCAGGAGAGCCTTTGAGAAACTTTTACTCAAAAAATCCAAACACAAAGGTTTAATTATAAATTGTTTTTCTACAATTATTTTCTTCCAAATGTAAAACAAATAGTTTTTACATGTTTAAATATAAAATTTATGGTGTTTTTTTGTAAAATTCATTAATAAATTGTGAATGATATATATTGGCTGAGTGAAACCTTTATAATCCATTTAGTTATAATTTGAACAGAAAAAAGTATTTTTCCAAATTTTCTAAAAATTGCTCTTTTTAACACAATTTGACTCCTTATACATTCCACTAAACACTATATCATGTTTAAATATATAATTTATGTATTATTCTCTAAAATAATTTATATAAATTATATAAGTTGCTGGAAAGTGGTGTTAAGGATTTTGAAAACATTTTGTTGTGTTAATATGTTCTTATTAACTATGTCTCAAGTTCACAGTTTATCAAACAAGAATATTAACATTCGTCAACTCTTAAAATCTTATATGTTATCTTGCTGGTGCAAAAAAGGGTGAATCTTTAGGAACAGCTATAGTATCTATATATCACAAATGGTGTTTTCCCTAACTCAAACAATGTAGGGTTTATTATTCTACACATATTTCTAATGACTCTTAGATGTTTACATTCTCTGAAGTATAATTGTGAAGGCTGTGTCCATCACTCTCAACACAGATTCTTAAACTCGTCTCTGCAGGTTCAACTATATAATTAGTTTCCATTTTGAATTTCCATGGACATTTGTATCCAAAATGAAACCAATGTGGTTTCCTTCAGCGCCTTCAGCCAGCACATTTGCTCATTCATTTCCACAGATTCCAACAAGGTAGGGGATTTACAGAAATTTGTATATTCATATTGTTATATATTAAAAATATGAATGCAGTTCAATATGATAAGACAAATACATGAGTTTATGATAAATTCGTTTTCTGTGATATACCATTGATATGCTCTTTTTTTCTTTAAACGGCAGACTAAACTAAAGTGCTCACATCAACAGATTTGATGTATAAATGGTCAACGCTCAACAGAGTTAGTATAAATGTATTAGTATAAATCTTACTTGTCTCATTGTTAATTCACATTCAATGTCAACTTGTGGTTTTGATGTGGCACGTTTGGCCAAGACACCCCACCCCATTATGCACCCCATACCCATCTTGTGGGCGGTTGTGGAAAGGGTTACAGAGGCACATAATGGGCTCAGGGACTGAACCCCACAATTCATTTAGCTAAGCAAGTTACAATCTTGATGAGCTAGTTACAAAATTCAATATAAGTCATCACATCAACAATGGGTTCGAGATCGACCTCAAGTACAGGTTCTAAATTAAGCAACTGACATATGTGGAGAGCTAGTATCAAAATTTATATGTTTGTCCTGCACACCGTCCCCCATCCAGTGGGCAGCGGTGGATAGGTTACAATCACTTAGTTGTTATCTACAGTTAGCAAACTGGGGATATTTGGCTAAAATTTCTGGTAGCAGATCATTTTGAATGAAATATTGACACATCGCTGGAACATTGGTTATAGAATTGTCTCTAAATTCATATATCTTTTCGCACTCCATCACATAGTGACGGAGGGTGTGCGAATAATTTTGTTGACACAGTTTACATTTGGTCAGGTCTACATCAGCAGATAATGAGAATTCCCAGAGATACTTGTAACCGAGTCTAAGCCGAGCAGTAGTAACATCTAGAAGTCTGCTGATTTTATTGGATGATCCATAGATGTGTGGCTCCTCTTGTATGATATGTATGATAGATGGAATTACTAGTTCCAGTTTCTAGGCAGGCGATGAGTACTCACAATAACCTTAATTAAGCGTCAAAACAAAAATGTGTATACTCTTTTTACTCTCCTGACCTTAGTTCTCGAGCTATGTATTTCATTTTGGTACCAACGTGTTCGCAATAACATTCTCTAGAAGAAAATCAGCAAAAACGGTCACCAAAAGTTATATGAATACCAGCACCCAATAAATACCTACGTAGATGACTCGCCGTGTGTGTGTTTGATGGTGGTCAAACGATGTTTGATGTGTTTGATCAGGTGATGTCCTGATCCGCATAATTAATAATAAGTATAATAATAATATAATATAAGTATAATAATAGTATAATAAGAGCAAAGCGTTCCTATTACGAGAATAGATTCAAAGAAGCAAAAGGCAACATAAAAAGCACATGGAGAGCCATCTCTACCATCCTAGGAGCTAAACAACATTCACATAATAAGATAAAAATCTCCAAGGATGGTTATACACCTGCAACAGATCTTGAAACAGCAACTGAATTTAATAGCTTCTTTTCATCGTTTGGTGCTCACCTTGCCCGAAAAATCCCAGAGACTCAGACATATGTTACCACATATCTTTCACGCAGCTATCCAAACTCTCTTCTCCTCTCTCCGGTCAGCCCTACAGATGTTGTGTCCATCATTCACTCGCTAAAAACCAAAGCTGGGAACATTAGTGAAATACCATCGATGGTACACAGGCGTGCCACCCATGCCCTTGCACCATCCATAGCACTGCTGTTCAACAAATCCCTAGAGTGTCATACCTTCCCTGATATCCTTAAAAAAGCAAGAGTAACGCCAGTTCATAAAGGAGGTAACACGGCAGACATAAATAATTACAGACCCATATCGAATCTACCTATATTATCAAAATTATTTTTTTTTTTTTACAAACAGCTCTACTCCAATCTTGTAAAATTCAATATACTAAGTCCCTGTCAGTTTGGCTTCCGCTCCCAAAAGAGTACCAATGATGCTATTGTTAGTCTGCTTGACTTAATCTTCTCAGCCCTTGACAAAAGTGAGTTTCCAATTGAACTCTTCATCGGCCTGAGAAAGGCCTTTGATACTGTTAACCATAACTACCTCTTACTTAAATTCCACCATTATGGAATCCGTGGCCTTGCCCTAAACTATATCCGATCCTATCTTAGTAACAGACACCAATATGAAGCCATCAATGATATAACCTCTCCCACTCTACCACTTAATTACCGTAAAGGTGCCACAGAGCAGCATCCTAGGACCCTCCTGTTTCTTATATACATCAATGATCTCCCTAATGTCTCTAACATACTTAAACCTATATTGTTGGCTGATGATACTACTCATCTACTCTGACCCCAACCCACTCCTGTTAAATAATGTTGTAAACAATTAATTAAAAAAAGTCTACTTGTGGATGTCAACCAACAAACCTCACACAAAACATAGAAAAGACCTACTATATCTTATTTGGAAACAAATCAACAAATGCAATTCAGCTTCAGATAGATAATGTAAACATTAGCAATAAAAATGATGGAAAGTTTCTTAGCCTATACTTAGACAAGAGACTCAACTTCCGCACCCATATACAACACATAACTAAAAAGGTTTCTAAAACAGTTGGTATACTGTTTAAGATCAGATATTATGTACCCTACTCTGCTCTCCTCTCACTCTATTATGCACTTATCTATCCCTATCATTCTTATGGCGTTTGTGCTTGGGGTTCAACCTCTGCAAACTACCTCAAGCCCATCATCATCCAGTAAAAATCTGCTATCAGGACAATAAATAACTCTACCTTCAGACAACACACAGCTCCCTTGTTCAAATCCTTAAACATGCTAAACAAATTCACTCCATACATTCTCCTGTGTAAATTACGTTTATAAAGCCCTTTTTCTAACTGCAAACCCTGTTCTGAAACTCTTCCTGGACAGATGTAATAGAACACATGGCCACGTCCCCACCAGACATAAATATCTCTTTGATATCCCCAGAGTCAAACTTAATCTATGTAAACACTCTATGTAAATAAAGGGACCTAGTCTATGGAACTCACTCCCTTATAATGATTTGAAAAGCTGTCCAACTTCTGCCATATTCAAAAATAAAACCAAAAAGTACCTGTAGTACTTTTTAAGTACGAGGGAGTAATGCGCAAAGCGTCCCTCACCTGTGACGTCACAGCGTCACCTGACGCCATATCAACACATCGGCCATTTTGTCGTCAGTTCAGTCATGGCGAGGACTAACCCTTCATGCAAACTGCACCTACTATCAAGAAGAAGAAGATTTTGTGTTCCACCGATAGTATTATCGTAAGTAAGCACTTATATTTTATATTTTATTAAATTAATTGATTCTATTTTTCTGTAATAAAGGTCCAAAGGGTTGTTAAGGAACAAGGGTGTAGCGATACCGACGCTCAGTGCGCTCAACTCACACCAAAGTATCACCTGTGTAGCTTCTGTAATTAGTGTTAATTAGTTATGCTATAAGATAATGAAGCGAGTATAAGATTAACTCGCTACAAGGGTACTGTGTTGGGAGGTGAGGGCTGTTACTGGTGTCTGTGGGGATGTGAGGACTTGTACCAACCACTATCACCACCAGTACCTTGTCTTGCATCCTGCTTAGTATTCCTATTGAGATATGAAGTATTATTGCATTCATATAATTATTCATTCATTGTCATTACTATTTTTATGGGCTATGTTCTGTTACCCTAATGCTTTTTACCCCTGGGCATGTCCATTTACTCTCCAGCCCTTCACAAGCCACTGCTGCACCCCCTCCATGCCCATACTTACTGTGCTTATTCTTACAGGACTGCACTGCATTATGTGGTGCTCACTGCCTGGACACCTTGATACATGCATTATAGGGTTCTGGTAGTTGTTCTACTCACCAAGCCCTTCCAAGGCCAGGCTTGACATGTGAGAGCTTGGTCCAACAGGCTGTTGCTTGGACAGGCCCCTCAGGCCCACATATCCACCACAGCCTTGTTTGTCCGGCACTTCAAAATCAAATGTTTATTTACGTAAGGTACATACATATTTTTAGGTAAGGTACTCTTTATTTGGGTAAATTTATCTTCGTAGTATTTAGCTTTGGCTCGTCTAATTATCTTGGATAGCAATAACGAGTAATTCTTTGAGAATTCTTTGGAGACAATTCCTAACCTATACTTCTCCCAACCTATACTTCTTCTCAAGGTCATCTTCACTTCTTGAAGATGTTCAGGTTTTCTCTTGAAGATGTCGACGGTTGTTCCAGCAATACTGTATTTCTTTTATTGCTGAAAACCTGTTTTCAGCCATAAAAAAATAATCCTGAATCCAGAAAAAAATCCCTTTTGTATCGTCTGGAAATTTTCAAATATTGCTGATCAAACCTGAGTCTAAATTATTTGTATATATTATGAATTACAGAGGTCCCAGGACAGGGTTTTTAGGCACTCCACTTACATTTTCCCACTCTGACTTAACCCCCATTTATACAAACTCAGTCTTATCTTTTAGCTAATAATTTATTGTACACACCATACTCAGCCTGTGTAGGGTAGTTTATTGTGCATGTGTAGTATATATATTTGTGTAGTATATTTGGTATATTTAATGCCTCTAACCTCTCCTCATAGTTCTTGTCCTTCAGTTCTGGGAGCCACTTAGTAGCATGTCTTTGCACCTTTTCCAGTTTGTTTATGTGCTTCTTAAGATATGGGCACCATACAACCGCTGCATATTCCAACTTTGGTCTAACAAAAGTCGTGAACAATTTCTTGAGTATTTCGCCATCCATGCATTTAAAAGCTCTGAATATTATCCTTTACCTGCAATTGGTTGTTGCTGTATTTATAGAATATGATTTGTTCTACTTTACATTTGTTTGTTCCTTTTTTTCAAAATTTCTTTCTGCCTCTCTCCTCACTGCCGTGTAGTTGTTTCTCTTTGTATTACTGGTATGTTTGGGGGTTTGGCCTCTTCGTATATTGATTCCATTTTTGTGTCTTTTGGTCTCTGTCCGTCTTGAAATTTCAGTTGAACAAATCCTGTTTCCTAGTTCTGCATCTTTGTTTTGGTATAAATGTTTTTGTTCCTTTATCATATATTTCACAAAATTGACATACTGTGCATTAATTCATCTCAATTACTTCCTTTCCTAACAGCAAGCCTTTCCAGTAAAATTCTTTGAATTCTTTTCTGACTTCTGGCCTAATGTTTGTTTTATCCTAGTGTGTATGATGCCTAGCGTGTGTCTGGTGCCTGTTGTGTTAAACCGAAGATAAATGCATAAGTATAGGTCAGTAATTTCTCCAGCTTTGAAAGGGGCTTTCATTATGCAGCAGTATTCCACTCTAGAGAGCACTAGCGTCTTGAAAACTATCATCATCGGTATAGCATCTCTAGTGTGAAAAGTTCTTGTTATCTATCCTGTCATTTTTCTTGCAGTTGTGACGGCTACTTTATTGTGTTCTTTAAATGTAAGGCCTTCTGACATCAGTACACCCAAATCCTTTACGTTGCTTTTCCGTTCAATGTTATGATTTGACTGAGTTTTGTAAGTGGTTTCCGTTTTTATATTTTTTATTTTTTCCGTAGCGCATGAGCTGAAACTTATGTTCGTTAATCACCATGTTATTTTCTGTAGCCCATAGAAAGACCTGATTTACATCTGATTGGAGGTTTGCCGTGTCCTCTATGTTGCCTACTCTCGTGAAGATTCTAGTGTCATCTGCAAAGGATGATCAAGTACTATAGGTTGTGTCCTTGTCTATGTCCGATATGAGGATGAGAAAAAGTATTGGAGCAAGCACAGTACGCTTGGGGACTGAGCTCTTTACGGTTGATGGTCCAGATTTTATTTTGTTGACTACTACACATTGGGTTCTATTAGTCAGGAAGTTGTATATCCATCTGCCTATTTTTCCGGTAATTCCTTTTGAACGCATTTTATGTGCAATAACACAATGGTCACATTTGTCAAAGGCTTTTTTTTGTCAAAGCGTTTTGTTTGTCTTCCATGGCATCTAGTGCCATGTCAGAGTGGTCCAGCAACTGTGATAGGCAAGAGCGCCCTGTTCTGAAACCATGTTGTCTGGGGTTATGGAGATGCTGTGATTCCATGTATTTTGTGATCTTACTTCTTAGCATTCTCTCAAAGATTTTTATGATGTGCGATGTTAGTGCTATCGGTCTGTAGTTTTTTGCCTCTGCCTTATTTCCTCCTTTATGGGGCGGTGCTATCTCTGCGGTTTTTAGTATGTCAGGGACAATGCCAGTATCTTGGCTTTGTCTCCAAAGAATGTGAAGGGCCTGCGATAACGTTTTTTACAGTTCTTGATGAATATAGAGTTCCAAGAGTCAGGGCCTGGTGCAGAGTGCATAGGCATACTGTCTATGGCTTCTTCAAAATCCAGTGGGGATAGGATCACATCTGATTTATGATTTGATGTTGGTATCATATCCATGAAAAATTCATTTGGGTTATCAATCAGATGGATGGAGAGCTACACTCGTGGTGTCCCATTTTCCCAGCACTCTTTGTCATATAATGCTTTGAAACTTTTGACGGATTTGGCCTCCACCACCTTCTCACCTAACATGTTCCAACCGTTTACCATTCTGTTTGCAAAAGTGAATTGTCTTACATTTCTTCGGCATCTTTGTTTAGTTCGTTTAAATCTATAACCTCTTGTTCTTGAAATTCCAGGTCTCGGGAAATCTTCCCTATCAAGTTTATCAATTCCTGTTACTGTTTTGTACGTAGTGATCATATCTCCTCTTTTCCTTCTGTCTTCTAGTTTGGAATATTTAATGCCTCTAATGTCTCCTCATAAATCCTGCCCTTCAGTTTTGGCATGAATGTTTGTGTGCCTTCATCGTATATTTTGCAAAATATGGAATACATCTCATTTACTTTACTTTAAGAATATGGTTCGATCAATTAAAAACCCTCTTGTTCAAATTGCAAAGAGACTGAAAGAGATGCAGCATGCTCAATGGATTATATATTAGTGATTATTATTAGGATTATATATTAGTGAATCATATTAGTGATTCAATTATTATGGTCATAAATTCACTTAAAAATGTAAATTTTAAGTTAAAAAATTTTAACCAAAAAACTTGATATTTTTCATATTTGGAACCATTCCATAATCCCAAGCATAAATGATTATATTTCTATCACTTGCTCTTAAGATTGTTTCATTTAATAGAGGTTGGGCATAATTGTTCTCTGCTGCTAATAGAACTGACTGACTTAGCTATAGGAAAATGTAAAATTAATTGGTTTATCCATTACAGTATTTTGCAGTTTATTTCATGATCCTGTGCTTAATACTTGCATAAATAGTAGATTACAAAATGCATTTTTATATCATTAGTATTGAATAATAATAATGCAAATAATTGACTTATAAATGATGTACAATTAATTGGTAGGTGATATTATATTATTAATATTTTTTCATTCTTGCAAAGCCTTAACAAAGTCATTAACATGTTAATATAAACTTGATCACCTTCCACTTATTTTCTCATGTGCTACCTACATGTACAAAACCTTATTCCTAAATGCATATTTTGTTCTGAAACTTGTCCTTTATATGTTGTGTATCACCATCTCTGGAGAGTTTTATCTGATTGATGTATAAATTACTTTTAATTTTACAGAATATTATTGTTATACTGAATTTATTATTATATAAATAACTTAATTTTACAGAATCATCTATCAACGCACATCCACAAGTTGAGGAGGAGGATGTGACCTTCCAGATGTCTGAAGTACTGAAACAGGCACCAAACAGGCCTGGTGGATCTAGGTACAAGGTAAAATAATTTAATTTTTTTTTTTTTTTTTTTTTTACTAATTGTCCTATATATATATATATATATATATATATATATATATATATATATATATATATATATATATATATATATATATATATATATATATATATATATATATATATATATATATATATATATATATATATATGTATGTATATATATATATATATAATGTGTCGTACCTAGTAGCCAGAACGCACATCTCAGCCTACTATGCAAGGCCCGATTTGCCTAATAAGCCAAGTTTTCTTGAATTAATGTTTTTTCGACTACCTAACCTAACATTTTCAGCTACCTAACCTATCCTATAAAGATAGGTTAGGTTCGGTCATATATCTCTATTAATTTTAACTCCAATAAAAAAAGAATTGACCTCATACATAATGAAATGGATAGCTTTATCATTTCATAAGAAAAAAAATAGAGAAAATATATTAATTCATGAAAACTTGGCTTATTAGGCAAATCGGGCCTTGCATAGTAGGCTGAAAAGTGCGTTCTGGCGACTAGGTACGACATATATATATATATATATATATATATATATATATATATATATATATATATATATATGTCGTACCTAGTAGCCAGAACGCACTTCTCAGCCTACTATGCAAGGCCCGATTTGCCTAATAAGCCAAGTTTTCATGAATTAATTGTTTTTCGACTACCTAACCTACCTAACCTAACCTAACCTAACTTTTTCGGCTACCTAACCAAACCTAACCTATAAAGATAGGTTAGGTTAGGTTAGGTAGGGTTGGTTAGGTTCGGTCATATATCTACGTTAATTTTAACTCCAATAAAAAAAAATTGACCTCATACATAATGAAATGGGTTGATTTATCATTTCATAAGAAAAAAATTAGTGAAAATATATTAATTCAGGAAAACTTGGCTTATTAGGCAAATCGGGCCTTGAATAGTAGGCCAAAAAGTGAGTTCTGGCTACTAGGTACGACATATATATATATATATATATATATATATATATATATATATATATATATATATATATATATATATATATATATATATATATATATATATATAATATCTCTATCACATCTATATCACTTTGTGCTTTAGCCCTGGTGGAGCTTGGTCCACCAGGCTGTTGTTTGGAGTGGCCCGCAGATCCACATACAGTCTGCATATGATATACAGTCTGTTGATCAATTAAACTACAGTAGTTAGTTTTTATCATCCGAATGCACCAATATGTGTTCATTCTTCCCAGATGAAGGAACTAGGTAATATTCATCATCTGAATGCACCATCTGATGCTTTAACACACTCATGATACACGAGAGGTTTAAAAAACTTTTAAAACTTTTAAAACTTTTTGACCTATGTATTTAAAAGCAATTCTAAAGTTAAAAAGTGTAGCATAGGCCCCTCGCAGAATGTTCTTAATATGATCCTCAGGTTATAGTTTTCTATCTAAAACCACCCCTAGATCTCTTTCTTGATCAGAATTCTTTATAGATCTCAGTGGCTCGATCATAGAAACTGCTCTAAATCCTTGTTGGCCTGGATTGTGGAGGTCATTGGTCTCTATAAAACTAGTAATCTGACTCCTGATCACTCTCAAATAATTTTATTATGTGGGATGTTAGTGCAACTGGTCTATAATTCTTTGCCAATGCTTGTGTTGTGTTGTGTTGTTTTGGTAGTGATGTGCAATGTGTTGTTTTGGTAGTGATTCGTCCAGTTCTGGTAGTAGTGCGGTTGTTGTGTAGTGTAGTACTTGTGTGCTTGTTAATGACTTGTATTCCAGTCTTGTGGGTATCTCCTTTCCCCTACGGGCCAACTGCTTTGTTCTTACCTAGCATTTTGCTTTGTTTGGGTATGAATGTTTGTGTGCCGTATATTTTGCAAAATTTGCCATATATCTCATTATTTACTCCTCTGCCTAGCAACAAGTCTGTCTAATTATACTCATTAACTGTTTTTCAAAGTTCCCCATAGTGTCCTTTATTGAAATCGAGTTCATGAACCGTTTCAATGTTCTTATTTTCTTCTAGATTATATCTTAAAGTATATTTAAATGTTATTGTTATTAAATGTTATTGTGACATTGCATTGAAATTGAGCTGTGTTGTTTACCATACTGTTCATTTCATGAGTATAGTTTATTTTTTTATTTTTTTCATTTCATTTTTTTAGCTGTTCTTATTTTTCAGTGATGGGAATATCAGATCATTTGATGTTCCCAATTTTCTGATGGAAGCATCAGACCATTATAGAATGCATCGGATGAGGTAGTTTGGAATGGTGGGGAGGACGAGAGGGGGGGTATGGTGGGGAAGACGAGGGGACAGAGGAGAGGGTAATGGTGGGGAGGACGAGGGGACTGGGGAGTTGGAGATGGTGGGGACAGGGGAATGCTGGGGAGGACAAAGGGACAGGTGAATGGGAGATGGTGGGGGAGGAAGAAGGACAGGGGAGGGGAAAATGGTAAGGAGGACGATGGGACAGGGAAGTGGGAATAGTGGGGATGATGTGGGGACAGGGAAGTGGGAAGGACGAGAGGACTGTGGAATGGGGAATAGCAAAGTGAATTATAATTATATATATTAATTAATTCTTATAAATTTCCAGAAGCCTGTATCAACACCCACACTAATGCAACTGAAAGAGATGTTGAGACAAGTATTGCTGATATGTTGAAGAACGCCCCAAACAAACTCGGTGGAAACAGATACAAGGTAAAGTTTGCCAATTTGCTGTAGTCTAATTCAATTTCTTTTTAGTAATCTTCGAGAACATTTATGCTATGAATAAGATAAAATAATGTAACTGATTTTGATTTATTTACTATTTATTATTTATTTACCGTTATTAGTATAATAGATCTCGTAATAATTTTGCAAAAATAATGGCATTTACTATTTTAAAAAGCTCGGGTGCAGGGGGGGGGGTTATGTAAAAGCCTGGTTTGTGCCTCGGAGAGGCTATGGGATCCAGTAAGATCGTCCTTCCTTTCCTCCCTAGAATCTGGATGTAGCAGGTGCTCAATTGTCAAAAGTGAAAAATTGGTTTTGTCTTCCGAATGCACCATTTGTGTAAATTTGCTAATAATCTTTTAAAAATAGTAAATGCCATTATTTTTGCAAAATTATTACGAGATCTATTATACTAATAACGGTTTGATAAAATACAGTAGACTGCCTACTGGATAATAGTTCCAGTCCACCTGTAGACAGGGATCTCACATCAGCTTGTATATTATACAAGGATAAGATTTGATTTACTTTTGTATTTATATGCATATATGCATTTATATGCATTATTCTCTAGAATAATAGATCTCGTAATAATTTTGCAAAAATAGTGGCATTTACTATTTTAAAAAGCTCGGGTGCAGGGGGGGGGGGTTTGTGTAAAAGCCTGGTTTGTGCCTCGGAGAGGCTATGGGATCCAGTAAGATCGTCCTTCCTTTCCTCCCTAGAATCTGGATGTAGCAGGTGCTCAATTGTCAAAAGTGAAAAATTGGTTTTGTCTTCCGAATGCACCATTTCTGTAAATTTGCTAATAATCTTTTAAAAATAGTAAATGCCATTATTTTAGCCTGAGTATGGTAAGTGTTGCTGAATTTTTTTAGCCTTGTACATATGTCTTTTGATTAGTTTTTTTGCAGATGAAGGAAGGTGGGGTGGCACATAATTGATTGTTCAGTGTTATGTTTAAGGTACAAATAAAACAAAAGCAAAAGTTACTCAAATTCGTTGATTTTTGTAATAGTTAAGAAGGAAAATATTTTAATGCTATTTATTTAATACAGTTGGAAATTAGAAAATCTAATGTTGAGATTGAAAGATATATATTATTCTCTATTACCTTACAGCTTATGCATTATTTTAACAGGTCCAGACGCTGTCTCAAATGGGCGGTGCAAGCTGTGGAGACACAGTGAGACGAATGATGAGGATAGGGACCTATGGGGTCTGGTCTCAGTATTCACTCGTTGGGCGCAAGAGGAAACGTGTCTTCAAAACCTTGGATATTTGTAATGTAATAATAAGTACGTAAATTTGACATTTTTTTGGATTATATATATGTCTGCATGTATTATGTATTATACTTGCATGCTTGTTAATGACTTGTATTCTAGTCTTGTGGGTATCTCCTTTCTCCTACGGGCCAAATGCTTTGTTCTTACCTAGCATTTTGCTTTGTTTGGGTATGAATGTTTGTGTACCTTCATTGTATATTTTGCAAAATTTGCCATATATCTCATTACTCCTCTGCCTAGCAACAAGTCTGTCTAATTATACTCAATAACTATTTTTCAAAGTTCCCCATAGTGTCCTTTATTGAAATAGAGTTCATGAACCGTTTCAATATCCTTATTTTCTTCTAGATTATATCTTAAAGTATATTTAAATGTTATTGTGACATTGCA
>NC_091225.1:10732335-10809483 GCF_040958095.1 Procambarus clarkii | reverse complement strand
CAAACACATAATTGATTGGCTCAAGAGAGTGATGCAAAGGCTCAAGAAAGTGATGCAGAGGCTTAAGAAAGTGATGCAGAGGCTCAAAAGAGGGATGCAGAGGCTTAAAAGGGTGATGCAGAGGCTCAAGAGAGGGATGCAGAGGCTCAAGAAGAGATGCATAGGCTTAAGAGAGGGATGCAGAGGCTCAAGAGAGTGATGCAAAGGCTCAAGAGAGTGATGCAGAGGCTTAAGAGAGGGATGCAGAGGCTCAAGAGAGGGATGAAGAGGATCAAGACAGTGATGCAGAGGCTCAAGAGAGTGATGCAGAGGCTGAAAAGAGAAATGCAGAGGCTTAAGAGAGTGATGCAGAGGTTCAAGAGAGTGATCCTGAGGCAGAAGAGAATGATGTTGAGGCTTAAGAGAGGGATGCAGAGGCTCAGGAGAATGAGTGATGGATGCAGAGGCCTCAAGAGAGGGATGCCGAGGCTTACGAGAGTGATGCAAAGGCTCAAGAGAGGGATGCAGAGGCTCAAGAGAGGGATACAGAGGCTCAAGAGAGTGATGCAGAGGCTCAAGAGAGTGATGCAGAGGCTCAGGAGAGTGATGCAGAGGCTCAGGAGAATGATGCAGAGGCTCAAGGGAATGATGTAGAGGCTTAAGAAAGGGATGCAGAGGCTCAAGAGAATGATGCAGAGGCTCACGAGAGTGATGCAGAGGTTGAAGAGAGGGATGCTGAGGCTCAAAAGAGTGATGCCGAGGATCAAGAGAATGATGCAGAGGCTCTGGAGAGTGATGCAGACGCTTAAGAGAGTGATGCTGAGGGCGAAGAGAATGATGCAGAGGCTCTAGAGAGTGATGCAGAGGATCAGGAGAGTGATGCAGATCCCCGAGAAAGTGATGCAGAGGCTCAAGAGAATAATTCAGAGGCTCAAGAGAGGGATTAAGATGCCTAAGAGAGTGATGCTGAGGCTAAAGGGAGTGTTGCAAAGGCTCAAGAAAGGGATGCAGAGGCTCAAGAGAGTGATGCAGAGACTCAAGAGAGGGATGCATAGGCTCTAGAGAGTGATGCAGAGGCTCAAAAGAGTGATGCAAAGTCTCAAGAGAATGATGGAGATGATCAAGAGAGTGATGCAGAGGATAAAGAGAGTGATGCAGAGGGTCAAGAGAGGTATGCAGTGGCTTAAGAGAGTGATGCAAAGGCTCAAGAGAAGGATGCTAAGGCTAATGAGAGGGATGCAGGAGTTCAAGAGAGGGATGCAGAAGCTCAACAAAGGGATGCAGAGGCTTAGGAAAGTGATGCAGAGGCCCAAAATAGGGATGCAGAGGCTTAAGAGGGGTGATGCAGAGGCTCAAGAGAGTGATGTAGACGATCAAGAAAGGGATGCAGAGGCTGAAGAGAGTGATGCAGAGACTGAAGAGAGTTTTGCAGAGGCTCAAGAGAGAGATGCAGAGGCTTACAAGAGTGATGCAGAGGCTCAAGAGAGGGAAGTGGAGGCTCAAGTGAGGGATGCAGAGGCTCAAGAGAGGGATGCAGAGGCTCTTGAGAGTGATGCAGAGGCTCAAGAGAGGGATGCAGAGGCTTAAGAGAGTGATTGCAAAGGCTCAAAAGAGGGATGCAGAGGCTGACGAGAGTGATTCAGAGGCTGAAGAGAGAGATGCAGAGGCTTAAGAGAGTGATGCAGAGGCTCACGAGAGTGGTGCAGAGGCTCAAGTGAATGATGTAGAGGCTTAAGAGAGGGATGCAGAGGCTCAAGAGAATGATGCAGAGGCTCAAGAGAGTGATGCAGAGGATCAAGAGAGGGATGCACAGGCCTAAGAGAGTGATGCAGAGGCTGAAGAGAGTGATGCAGAGGCTCAAGATAGTGTTTTATAGGCTCAAGAGAGTGATGCAGAGGATCAAGAGAGTGATGCAGAGGATCAAGAGAGTGATGCAGTCTCAAGACAGTGAAGCAGAGAATCAAGAGAGGGAAGCAGAGGCTTAAGAGAGTGATGCAGAGGCTGAAGAGAGTGATGCAGAGGCTCTAGAGAGTGATGCAGAGGCTCAAGAGAGTGATGCAGAGGATCATGAAAGTGATGCAGAGGCTCGAGAGAGTGATGCAGAGGCCTCAAGAGAGGAATTCAGAGGCTTAAAAGAGTGATGCAGAGGCTGAAGAGAGTGTTGCAGAGGCTGAAGAGAGGGATGCAGAGACTCAAGCGAGTGATGCACAGGCTCAAGAGAGGGATGCAGAGGCTCAAGAGAGGGATGTAGAGGCTCAAGAGAGCGATGCAGAGGCTCAAAAGAGTGATGTAGAGGCTCAAGAGAGGGATGCAGAGGCTGAAGAGAGTGAATTAGAGGCTCAAGAGAGGGATGCAGAAGCTTAAGAGAGTGATGCAATGGCTCAAAGGAGGGATGCAGAGGCTGAAGAGAGTGATTCAGATGCTGAAGAGAGAGATGCTGAGGCTTAAGAGAGTGATGCAGAGGCTGAAGAGAGTGATGCAGAGGCTCAAGAGAGTTATGTAGAGGCTCAAGAGAGTGATGCAGAGGTTCAAGAGAGTGATGCAGAGGATCAAAAGAGTGATGCACAGGATCAAGTGAGTGATGCAGAGGATCAAGAGAGGGAAACAGAGGCTTAAGAGAGTGATGCAGAGGCTGAAGAGCGTGATGCAGAGGCTGTAGAGAGTGATACAGAGGCTCAAGAGAGTGATGCAGAGGCTCAAGAGAGTGATGCAGAGGATCAAGAGAGTGATGCAGAGGCTCGAGAGAGTGATGCAGAGGCCTCAAGAGAGGGATTCCGAGGCTTACGAGAGTGATGCAGAGGCTGAAAAAAGTGTTGCAGAGGCTCAAGAGAGGCATGCAGATGCTCAAGAGAGTGATGCAGAGGATCAAGTGAGTTATGCAGAGGCTAACGAGAGTGATGCAGATGATCAGGAGAGGGATGCAAAGACTTAGGAGAGTGATGCAGAGGCTGAAGAGAGTGTTGCAGAGGCTTAAGAGAGGGATGCAGAGGCTCAAAAGAGTGATGTAGAGGTTGAAGAGAGTGATGCAGAGGCTCAGGAGAATGATGCCGAGGCTTAAGAGAGGGATGCAGAGGCTCAAGAGAGGGCGGTAGAGGCTCAAGAGAGTGATGCAGAGGCTCAAGAGAGTGATGCAGAGGCTCAAGAGAGGGATGCAGAGGCTGAGGAGAGTGAATTAGAGGCTCAAGAGAGGGATCTAGAGGCTCAGGAGAGTGATGCAGAGGCTCAAGAGAGTGATTCAGAGGCTTGCGAGTGTGATGCATAGGCCTCAAGAGAGGGATTCAGAGGCTTAAGAGAGGGATGCAGAGGCTCAAGATAGGGATGCAGAGGCTCAAGAGAGGGATGCCGGGGCTCAAGAGGGGGATCTGGAGGCTCAAGTGAGAGATACAGAGGCACAAGAGAGGGATGCAGAGGCTCTTGAGAGTGATGCAGAGGCTCAAGAGAGGGATGCAGAGGGTTAAGCGAGTGATGCAAAGGCTCATGAGAGGGATGCAAAGGCTCATGAGAGGGATGCAGGAGTTCAAAAGGGGATGCAGAGGCTCAAGAGAGTGATTCAGAGGCTGACGAGAGTGATGCAGAGGCTTTAGAGAGTGAATATACGATAAAAATTATGCAAACACATAATTGATCAGAAAATAACCTTAAATACTTCATTTTCAATCATCTATTTGTTTTTCGTTAAAATACTGAGTAAGATATTTAAAAGGGGAAAATTTCTGTTTTTATTGCATATATCGACGTTTCAGCCGGAGTAGAACGGTTTTACGTGTACATCTTCCATCAATAATATAAACCGAAAATCAGGAACATTTTAGTTAATTTTAATGAAAACACATTGATTTTTATCATTTGTATTGGAAGCAACATCTATATACGTCTTTTCTAGGGTCTAAAAAATACGAAATGTCGCTCAATGATTCGAAGCTAAAATCCTCAAATTTGGTATAATAATAACTTTTTTCACATTTTTCATGTAGTTTGATATTACGTAAATATATTCATTTTTACTAATATTTCGATACTATTTCATGTAGTCTCACGATATGTGATTTGGCCTTCATATATCAGATTTTCGCATAATATTGCATTTTAAGCAAGTTTTCATGCATTTTGTTTCGTACTAAAAATCATCGAATCCAGCAACATTTTGACGTTTATCATCCCCTTTTCCTTTATGTGATATAAACAAAATATCATCGAATTAGGCAATATTTTGCTGTTTTTCCACGTTTTTGTGAATTTTCAGTTTATTGCTATTAATTCATTAAATATACGATAAAAATGATGCAAACACATAATTGATAAGAAATTAACCTTAAACACTTCATTTTCAATCAACTATTTGTTTCTCGTTAAAATACAGAGTAAGATATTGGAAAGGGGAGAAGTTCTGTTTTTATTGCATATATCGACTTTTCAGCCGGATTAGAGCGGTTTTACGTGTACATCTTCCATCGGTAATATAAACGAAAATCAGGAACATTTTAGTTAATTCTAATGAAAACACATTGATTTTTATCATTTGTATTTGAAACAACATTGTCATGTCTTTTCTTGGATCTAAATAATACGAAACCTCGCTCTCTGATTTGAAGTTAAAATCCTCAAATATGGTAATATAGTGACTTTTTTCACGTTATTCATGTAGTGTGATTTTACGTAAATATATTCGTTTTTACCAATATTTCAATACTACTTCATGTTTTCTCACGATATGTGATTTGGCCTTCAAATCTCAGAATTTCGCAAATTTTGCATTTTAAGCAAGTTTTCTTGCATTTTGTTTTGTACTAAAAATCATCGAATTTAGCAATATTTTTACCTTTATCATCCCCTTTTCCTTTATGTGATTAAAACAAAATATCATCGAATTATGCAATATTTTGCCGTTTTTCCACGTTTTTGTGAATTTTCAGTTTATTGTTATTATTTCATTAAATATACGATACAAATGATGCAAACACATAATTGATTAGAAACTAACCTTAAACACTTCATTTTCAATCAACTATTTGTTTCTCGTTAAAATACTGAGTAAAATATTGGAAAGGGGAGAAGTTCTGTTTTTATTGCATATATCGACGTTTCAGCCGGATTAGAACGGGTTTACGTGTACATCTTTCATACCGAAAATATGCCAATTACTGAAAGCGGCGATGGATAACATTTTGCCCAAACCCTCCCTGCAGTTTTCAAAATATCCTAAACGTCCCAAATTCGTCGCTTGAGCCATATTTTGGAGCCAAATTCTGGCTCTATACACGAATTTGCAGATTGAAATTGCGACTTTTTATCCCAAACATCCCAAATTTGACGCTTGAAAATAAACCAATTACTGGAAGCAGCGATGGGTCACTTTTTGCCCAAACCCCCCCTGCAGTTTTCAATATATCCCAAACATCCCAAGATCGACGCTTGAGCCATATTTTGGAGCCAAATTATGCCAATTACTGAGAGCGGCGATGGGTCACATTTTTCCCAAACCCTTCCTGCAGTTTTCAAAATATCCGAAAGCATCACTAATTCGACTCTAGAGCCATATTTTGGAGCCAAATTCTGGCTCTCTGCACATATTCGCAGGTTGAAATTACGACATTTTATACCGAAAATATGTTAATTACTGAGAGCAGCGATGGGTCACATTTTGCCCCCCCCCCAGCACGTTTCAAAATATCCTAAACATCCCAAATTCGACCCTGGAGCCTTATTTTGGAGTCAAATTCTGGCTCTTTGCACGTATTCGCAGTTTGAAATTACGACTTTTTATACTGAAAATATGCCAATTACTGAAAGCAGCGATGCGTCACATTTTGCCCAAACCCCCTTGCAGTTTTCATATATCCCAAACATCCTAAATTCGACCCTTGGATTTTAGATTTTGGAGCCAAATTCTGGCTCTCTGCACGTATTCGCAGTTTGAAATTATGACTTTTTATAATGAAAATATTCCAATTACGGAAAGCGGCGATTTATCACATTATGCCCAAACCCTCCCTGCAGTTTTAAAAATATTCCAAACATCCCAAATTCGACCATTGAGCCATATTTTCTAGCCGAATTCAGGCTTTCTGCACGTATTCGCAGTTTGAAAAACTACTTTTTATACCGAAAATATGCCAATTACTGAAAGCGACGATAGTTCACATTTTGCCCAAACCCACCATTCAGTTTTCAAAAAATCCCAAGCATCCAAAATTCGACCCTTGAGCCACATTTTGGAGCCAAATTCTGGCTCTCTGCACATATTTGCATGTTGAAATTACGACATTTTATACCGAAAATATGTCAATTACTGAAAGCAGCGATGGGTCACATTTTGACCAAACCCCCCCTCCCCTTTGCAGTTTTCAAAATATCGAAAACATGCCAAATTCGACCTTTCAGCCATATTTTGGAGCCAAATTCTGGCTTTCTGCGCTTATTCGCTGTTTGAAATTACGAATTTTTATACCGAAAACATGACAATTACTGAAAGCGGCGATGGATAACATTTTGCCCAAACCCTCCCTGCAGTTTTCAAAATATCCCAAACATCCTAAATTCAACGCTTGAGCCATAATTTGGAACCAAATTCTGGCTCTCTGCATGTATTCGCAGTTTGAAATTACGACTTTTTATACCGAAAATATGCCAATTACTGAGAGCGGCGATGGATCACATTTTGAACAAACTTTCCCTGCAGTTTCTGAAATATCCCAAACATCCCAAATTCGACCCTTGAGAATTATTTTGGAGCTAAATTCTGGCTCTCTGAACGAATTCGCACTTTGAAATTGCGACTTTTTATACCGAAAACATGACAATTACTGAAAGCGGCGATGGATCACATTTTGCCCAAACCCTCCCTGCAGTTTTCAAAATATTCCAAACATCCCAAATTCGACGCTTGAGCCATATTTTGGAGCCAAATTCGGGGTCTCTGCACGTGTTCGCAGTTTGAAATTATTTCATTTTATACCGAAAATATGCCAATTACTGAGTGCGGCGTTGGATCACATTTTACCCAGGCCATCCCTACAGTTTTCAAAATATCCCAAACATCCCCAATTCGACCCTTGAGCCATATTTTGGAGCCAAATTCCGGCTCTCTGCACGTATTCGCAGTTTCAAATTACGAATTTTTATACCGAAAATATGCCAATTACTGAAAGCGGCGATGGATCACATTATCCCAAACCCTCCCTGCAGTTTCCAAAATATCCCAAATACCGCAAATTCAACGCTTGAGCCATAATTTGGAGCCAAATTCAGGCTCTCTGCACGTATTCGCAGTTTGAAATTACGACTTTTTATACCGAAAATATGCCAATTAATGAGAGCGGCGATGGATCACATTTTTCTCAAACCTTCCCTGCAGTTTTCGAAATATCCCAAACATCCCAAATTCGACCCTTGAGAATTATTTTGGAGCTAAATTCTGGCTCTCTGAACGTATTCGCAGTTTGAAATTACGACTTTTTATACCGAAAACATGACAATTCCTGAAAGCAGCGATGGATCAAATTTTGCCCAAACCCTCCCTGCAGTTTTCAAAATATCCCAAACATCCAAAATTCGACGCTTGAGGTATATTTTGGAGCCAAATTCGGGGTCTCTGCACGTATTCTCAGTTTGAAATTACGACTTTTTATCCCAAATATCCCTAATTTGACGCTTGAAAATAAGCCAACTACTGAAAGCAGCGATGGGTCACACTTTGCCCAAACCCCCCGGCAGATTGCATAATATCCCAAACATCCCAAATTCGACCCATGAGCTATATTTTGGAGCCAAATTCTGGCTCTCTGCAC
The DNA here is from genome assembly GCF_040958095.1 of Procambarus clarkii. NCBI lineage: Eukaryota > Metazoa > Arthropoda > Malacostraca > Decapoda > Cambaridae > Procambarus > Procambarus clarkii. The sequence continues at coordinate 10,801,717 of NC_091225.1, read as the reverse complement.
GTATTTGCTGTTTGAAATTACGACATTTTCTACCGAAAATAAGCCAATTACTGATTGCGACGATGGGACACATTTTGCCCAAACCCCCCTGCAGTTTTCCACATATCCCAAACATCCCAAATTTGACGCTTGAGCCATATTTTGGAGCCAAATTCGGGCTCTCTGCACGTAATAGCAGTTTGAAATTATTTCATTTTCTACCGAAAATATGCCAATTACTGAGTGCGGCGATGGATCACATTTTGCATAAAGCCGTCCCTGAAGTTTTCAAAATATCCCAAACATCCCAAATTCGACGCTTGAGCCATATTTTGGAGTTAAATTCTGGCTCTCTGCACATATTCGCAGTTTGAAATTACGAATTTATACACCGAAGATATGTCAATTACTGAGAGCGGCGATAGGTCAAATTTTGCCCCCCCCCCCTGCAGTTTTCAAAATATCCCAAACATCCCAAATTCGACGCTTGAGCCATATTTTGGAGCCAAATTCGGGGTCTCTGCACGTGTTCGCAGTTTGAAATTATTTCATTTTATACCGAAAATATGCAAATTACTGAGTGCGGCGTTGGATCACATTTTGCCCAGAACATCCCTGCATTTTTCAAAATATCCCAAACATCCCCAATTCGACCCTTGAGCCATATTTTGGAGCCAACGTTTGGCTTTCTGCATGTATTCGCAGTTTGAAATTACGACTTTTCATACCGAAAATATTCCAATTACTGAAAGCTTCGATGGATAACATTTTGCCCAAACCCTCCCTGCAGTTTTCAAAATATCCTACACATCCCAAATTCGACGCTTGAGCCATATTTTGGAGCCAAATTCGGGGTCTCTGCACGTGTTCGCAGTTTGAAATTATTTCATTTTATACCGAAAATATGCAAATTACTGAGTGCGGCGTTGGATCACATTTTGCCCAGAACATCCCTGCAGTTTTCAAAATATCCCAAACATCCCCAATTCGACCCTTGAGCCATATTTTGGAGCCAACGTTTGGCTTTCTGCATGTATTCGCAGTTTGAAATTACGACTTTTCATACCGAAAATATTCCAATTACTGAAAGCTTCGATGGATAACATTTTGCCCAAACCCTCCCTGCAGTTTTCAAAATATCCTACACATCCCAAATTCGACGCTTGAGCCATATTTTCGAGCCAAATTCCGGCTCTCTGCACGTATTAGCAGTTTGAAATTACGACTTTTTATACCGAAAATATGCCAATTACTGAAAGCGAAGATAGATCACATTTTGCCCAAACCCACCATTCAGTTTTCAAAAAATCAAAAGCATCCCAAATTACACCCTTGAGCCATATTTTGGAGCCAAATTCTGGCTCTCTGAACATATTTGCAGGTTGAAATTACGACATTTTATACCGAAAATATGTCAATTACTGAAAGCAGCGATGGGTCACATTTCGCCCAATCCTCCCCCCCCCCCTGCAGTTTTCAAAATATCCCAAACATCCCAAATTCGACGCTTGAGCCTTATTTTGGAGCCACATTCGGGCTCTCTGCTGGTATTCGCAGTTTGAAATTACGTCATATTATACCGAGAATTTGCCAATTACTGAGAGCGGCGATGGGTCACATTTTGCCCAAACCCCCCTGCAGTTTTAAAAATGTCCCTAACATCCCAAATTCAACCTTTGAGCCAAATTTTGGAGCCAAATTGTGGCTCTCTGCACATATTCGCAGTTTGAAATTACGACTTTTTGTACCGATACTATGTGAATTACTGAGTGCAGCGATAGGTCACATTTTGCCCATACCCCTTCCTTGTAGTTTTCAAAATATCCCAATCATCCCAAATTCGACTATTGATAATTTTTTTGGAGCCAAATTCTGGTTCTCTGCCAGTATTCGCAGTTTGAAATTACGAATTTTTAACCCAAACATCCCAAATTTGACGCTTGAAAATATGCCAATTACTGAAAGAAGCGATGGGTCCCATTTTGCCTAAACCCCTCTGCAGTTTGCAAAATATCCCAAACATGCCAAATTCGACCTTTGAGCCATATTTTGGAGCCAAATTCTGGCTTTCTGCGCTTATTCGCAGTTTGAAATTACGACTTTTTATACCGGAAATATGCCAATTACTGAAAGCGGCGATGGATCACATTTTGCCCAAACCCTCCCTGCAGTTTCCATAATATCTGCATCACTCTCTACAGCCTCTGCATCACTCTCTTGAGCCTCTGCATCACTCTCTTGATCCTCTGCATCACTCTCTTGAGCTTCTGCATTCCTCTCTTGAGCCTCTGCATCCCTCACTTGAGCCTCTGCATCACTCTCTTGAGCCTCTGCATCACTCTCTTGAGCCTCTGCATCACTCTCTTGAGCCTCTGCATCCCTCTTTTGATGCTCTGCATCACTCTCTTGAGCCTCTGCATCATTCTCTTGAGCCTCTGCATCCCTCTCTTAAGCCTCTACATCACTCTCTTGAGACTGCATCACTCTCTTAAGCCTCTACATCGCTCTCTGGAGCCTCTGCATCTCTCTTTGGAGCCTCAGCATCCCTCTCTTGAGGGATGCTGAGGCTCGAGGCTCGAGAGAGTGATGCAGAGGCATGAAGAGAGGGATTCAGAGGCTTAAGAGAGTGATGCAGAGGCTGAAGAAAGTGTTGAAGAGGCTCAAGAGAGGGACGCAGAGGCTCAAGAGAGTGATGCAGAAGCTCAGGAGAGTTATGCAGAGTCTCAAGAGAGTGATGCAGAGGCATACGAGAGTGATGCAGATGATCAAGAGAGGGATGCAGAGGCTTAAGAGAATGATGCAGAGGCTGAAGAGAGTGTTGCAAAGGCTTAAGGGAGGGATGCAGAGCCTCAAGCGAGTGATGCAGAGGTTCAAGAGAGTGATGCAGAGGCTCAAGAGAATGATGCAGAGGCTTAAGAGAGGGATGCAGAGGCTCAAGAGAGGGATGTAGAGGCTCAAGAGAGTGATGCAGAGGCTTAAGTCTTGAGCCTCTGCATCCCTCTCTTAAGCCCTGCAACACTGTCCTCAGCCTCTGCATCAATATCTTAAGCCTCTGCATCTCTCTCTTAATCATCTGCATTACTCTCGTAAGCCTCTGCATCACTCTCATGAGCCTCTGCATAACTCTCTTCTGTTTCGGCATCACTCTCTTGAGCCTCTGCATCCCTCTCTTCAGTCTCTGCAACACTCTCTTCAGCCTCTGCATCACTCTCTTAGCCTCTGAATCCCTCTCTTGAGGCCTCTGCATCACTTTCTCGAGCTTCTGCATCACTCTCCTGATCCTCTGCATCAATCTCTTAAGCCTCTGCATCACTCTCTTGAAACTCTGCATAACTCACTTGAGCTTCTGCATCACTCTCTTCAGCCTCTGCATCACTCTCCTAATCCTCTGCTTCCCTCTCGTGATCCTCTGCATCACTCTTTTGAGCCTCGGCATCACTCTCTTAATCCTCTGGATCACTCTCTTGAGCCTCTGCATCACTCTCTTGAGTCTCTACATCACTCTCTTGAGCCTCTGCATCACTCTCTTCAGCCTCTGCATCACTCTCTTATGCCTCTGCATCCCTCTCTTGATCCTCTGCATCACTCTCTTGAGCCTCTGCATCATTCTCTTGAGAATCTGCATCCCTCTCTTAAGCCTCTATATCATTCTCTTGACCCACTGCATCACTCTGTTGAGCCTCTGCCTCACTCTCTTAAGCCTCTGCATCTCTCTCTTCAGCCTTTGCATCACTCTCTGGAGCCTCTGCATCCCTCTCTTGAGCCTCTGCATCACTCCCATGACCCTCTGCACCCCTCTCTTGTGCCTCTTTATTCCTCACTTGAGCCTTTGCATCACTCTCTTAAGCCTCTGCATCCCTCTCTTGAGCCTCTGCATCACTCTCTCGAGCCTCTGCATCACTCTCTTGAGCCTCTGCATCACTCTCTTGAGCCTCTGCATCACTCTCTTGAGCCTCTGCATCACTCTCTTAAACCTCTGCATCCCTCTCTTGATCCTCTGCATCACTCTCTTGAGCCTCTGCATCATTCTCTTTAGCCTCTACATCCCTCTCTTAAGCCTCTACATCATTCTCTTGAGCCCATGCATCACTCTCCTGAGCCTCTGCATCACTCTCTTAAGCCTCTGCATCTCTCCTTACAGCCTCTGCATCACTCTCTTGATCCTCTGCATCACTCTCTTGAGCCTCTCTATCATTCTCTTAAGCCTCTGCATCCCTCTCTTGAGCCTCTGCAACACTCTCAAGTGCCTCTGCATCTTTCTCTTGTGCCTCTGCATCCCTGACTTTAGCCTCTGCATCCCTGACTTTAGCCTCTGCATCCCTCTCTTGAGCCTCTGCATCCATCTCTTGAGCCTCTGCATCCCTCTCTTAAGCCTCTGCATCACTCTCTTGAGCCTCTACATTACTCTCTTGAGCCCCTGCATCCCTCTCTTGAGCTTCTGCATCCCTCTCTTGAGCCTCTGCATCACTCTCTTTATCCTCTGCATCACTCTCTTAAGCCTCTGCATCACTCTCTTGAGCCTCTCCATTACTCTCTTGAGCCCCTGCATCCCTCTCTTGAGCTTCTGCATCACTCTCTTGAGCCTCTGCATTACCGAATTAGGCCATTATCATCAAATGAGGCCATATTTTGCCTTTTTCCATGTTTTTGTGAATTATCAGTTTATTGTTATTAATTTATTATATATACGATAAAAATGATTTATTTAAATAAATAAAATTTATTATTTTTAAATAAATATTATTTATTTAAATAAATAAATAAAATATATAACAATTTTATATTTATAAATATATATATTTAAATATTGATCTGTATGGATATGAACCCTGTGGGCCAGGAGGTCATCTGTGTCCCCTCAGATGGTCTCCCTTATCACAGTTTGTGTCTATGGATGTGTGTGAGTGTGTGAGTGTGAGTGTCACTGTGAGTGTCCGGGTGAGTGTGGGTGTCCCTGTGAGTGTCCGGATGATTATGTGTCCGGTTACATCTGTGGTTTCAGGAGGCCATCTGTGTCCCCTCAGATGGCCCCTTATCACAGTCTATGGATGTGTGTGTGTGAGTGTCCCTGTGAATGTTCGGATAAGTGTGTGTGTGTGTGTGTGTGTGTGAGTGTCCGGATTTATGTGAGGTTTGGTTTCAGGAACCATTTGTGTCCATACTCCCCCAAATCTCCTCCCTTATTCCCACCGTGGGTTCGAATCCCAGGTGATTAGACCTACCCTAGGTCTATGAATCCAAGGTATCCATCCGTGGGCCCAACGGATTTCACCCCTTCTCCACTTTCCTAGGGCCAGGCCAGTTCCAGCTATCCAGGGAACCTGTCGAAACAGAGGCAGCTACAGGAGGGGACACACAAATATTTGTGCCCTGCAGTTACACAGCCGTTCCGACAGGCTCGATCGCAATCTATCCAGATGAGAACACGTTCTCCTCCGACTAGACCACGCTGGAGTCGCTGTATGTTTAAAATTTGGTTCCTTTATTTATAGTTAGTATTTTTGGTGTATTAATTGATTTGTTTTATATTTTTAATGACTTAGGTAGAGTGATTTAGGGAGTGGGGGGAGGTACTGGGGGAGGTGGTAGCGTGTGTAGTAGATTATACGAGATCGTGGTTAGTTAGTATTTATCTAGTTGTGTTCACCTAGTTGTTCTTGCGAGGGTTGAGCTCTGCTCTTTCGGCCCGCCTCTCAACTGTCAATCAATCAATTTTTACTAACTAATAAAAAAAAATTTCCACATACACACACCCAGGAAGCAGCCCGTAACAGGTGTCTAATGCCCAAGTACCAATGTACTGCTAGGTAAGAGGAGCATCAGAATGAATGAAACTCTGCTGATTTTCGTTTGCGCAATCACCGGGGAATCGAACTTTGACCCTAGCATTACGAGTCCAGAGCGCTGTCCACTCAGCTATAAAGCCCCCTAGTGTGTGCATTGGTGCAAAAGATAATTTGGGAGAGGTTAATGGAAAGGAATGATGTTTGGTGGCCTTGAAGTCACTGGAAGAGGGTTGCCAGTTATGAATTTAAATTATAAATTGATTAAGATAGGATATATATGCAAAAGACGTTGTGAGAGATAGTAAGAAAAGTGTTTCTGACTGAGGTTAGGTACTGTGTGGTTGACTTGTATGTTAGGAAAAAGAATATTTATAAGAAACATAGATGTTCTTTAGAAATGTTTGTTTGCAAATAGTTGCAAATTATTGGGTAAAAAACCAATGGTTACCGTACCTTGAACAAACACACGTGAGCACCATTAGTCGACGGGGGTCAGGGAGTGAGAGTCAACAGCGAAACAGTAACAAAAAATGTGACAATAATGGGAAACTATGTCATTCAAACGTATACATGTTAACCATATAAATTACAGTAACACTAAACGCGCGCATACGTACATATGTCAATCAATTTACATAAATAAACATTCACTAATATGTACTTTTAAAATGGACACATACAGATAATTACCGTACACATGTCAGTTTAATTACAGGTACACATAAACACATATAGCTTTACGTGTCTGTCGGTCATGACAATAATACACATGGATACGAACACAAAACAGTCCATTATCAACTAGTGTGTGTGTGTGTGTGTGTGTGTTTGTGTGTGTGTGTGTGTGTATTCTCTCCTGGTTCTGTTTGCAGGGGTTGAGCTCTGGCTGTTTGGTCCCGCCTCTGTGTGTATGTGTATGTATGTGTGTGTGCGTGTGTGTGTGTGTGTGTGTGTATTCTCAACTGGTTCTGTTTGCAGGGGTTGAGCTCTGGCTCTTTGGTCCCGCCTCTGTGTGTGTGTGTGTATGTGTGTGTGTGTGTGTGTGTGTGTGTGTGTGTGTGTGTGTGTGTGTGTGTGTGTTGTGTGTTTTCTCCCCTGGTTCTGTTTGCAGGGGTTCAGCTCTGGCTCTTTGGTCCCGCCTCTGTGTGTGTGTGTGTGTGTGTGTGTGTGTGTGTGTGTGTGTGTGTGTGTGTGTGTGTGTGTGTGTGTGTGTGTGTGTGTGTGCGCGTGTGTGTGTGTGTGTGTGTGTGTGTGTGTGTATTCACCTAGTTGTATTCACTTAGTTGTGTTTGCGGGGGTTGAGCTTTGCTCTTTCGGCCCGCCTCTCAACTGTCAATCAACTGTTTACTAACTACACTAACTACTTTTTTTTTTTTTTTTTTCACACCACACACACACACCCCAGGAAGCAGCCAGTGACAGCTGACTAACTCCCAGGTACCTATTTACTGCTAGGTAACAGGGGCATTCAGGGTGAAAGAAACTTTGCCCATTTGTTTCTGCCTCGTGCGGGAATCGAACCCGCGCTACAGAATTACGAGTCCTGCGCGCTATCCACCAGGCTACGAGGCCCCCTGAACAGTCGAATCAGGATAAAGAATATCTTTCGATTTGCTATTGCATCAACCGGGATTCGATCGGGGACCATTAGGATTATAACTAACGAACTCTCTCCATTTAGACGCTAGGCCTCCAGTTTGTGTGTGTGTGTGTGTGTGGGTGTGTGTGTGTGTGTTTTATCATTATATTTACTATATGTATCTGCAGAATCGAGTTATTAGCTCTTAGACCCCGCCTATCAAATAAATGTATTTATCCTCTTTTATATCTACTACATCTATTTCTCTCTAACTAACACACACACAAATACACACACACACACACACACACACACACACACACACACACACACACACACACACACACACACACACACACACACACACACACACACACACACACACACACACACACACACACACACACACACACACACACACACACACACACACACACACACACACACACACACACACACACACACACACACACAAACTGGAGGCCTAGCGTCTAAATGGAGAGAGTTCGTTGGTTATAATCCTAATGGTCCCCGATCGAATCCCGGTTGATGCAATAGCAAATCGAAAGATATTCTTTATCCTGATTCGACTGTTCACCTAGCACAAATGTATCCATCAATGTATCCATCTATCTTTCGACTTATATCTGTCAATCCATCAATCTATCTTCCCATTAAACCAACCATTTATCATTATATACATCTATCTATCTATGAACCCGTCCATCAACTCATCTTTCTATCCATCCATATAGTCATCTGTCTTTCCGTCCATCAACTCATCTATGCATCCGTCTATCCGTCAATATATATATTTAGCTATCAATGTATCCATCCATCTATATACCTATATAAATTTTCCATTAATCTATCCATTTATCATAACCATCTATCAACACCCTCCCCACTCCCTCTCCTATTTTACTACCAAACTCCCTCCTCTCGTTCTGGCACCTTCTCCTTCCCTTTTCCTCCCTCTCATAAACCTGCTCATCCTCCATCCTTCTGCCCTTCCCACTCCCGCCCCTATCCCATCCCTCCCTTCCCATCGTCTTCCCTCTCGCCGCAGATCCATCCCTTCGTTCTCATTCCTTCCGACGCTTCTCACTGTCGCCCTTCCCTCTGTTTTTCCTCCCTCCCGTTGCTAGTCCTTTAGTCCGTTGAGCCTCTGCATCACTCTCTGGAGCCTCTGCATTACTCTCTTGAGCCTCTGCATCACTCTCTTAAGCCTCTGCATCTCTCTCTTCAGCCTCTGCATCACTCTCTTCAGCCTCTGCATCACTCACTTAAGCCTCTGCATCTCTCTCTTCAGCCTCTGCATCACTCTCTTTATCCTCTGCATCACTCTCTTAAGCCTCTGCATCACTCTCTTGAGCCTCTCCATTACTCTCTTGAGCCCCTGCATCCCTCTCTTGAGCTTCTGCATCACTCTCTTGAGCCTCTGCATCACCGAATTAGGCCATTATCATCAAATGAGGCCATATTTTGCCTTTTTCCATGTTTTTGTGAATTATCAGTTTATTGTTATTAATTTATTATATATACGATAAAAATGATTTATTTAAATAAATAAAATTTATTATTTTTAAATAAATATTATTTATTTAAATAAATAAATAAAATATATAACAATTTTATATTTATAAATATATATATTTAAATATTGATCTGTATGGATATGGACCCTGTGGGCCAGGAGGTCATCTGTGTCCCCTCAGATGGTCTCCCTTATCACAGTTTGTGTCTATGGATGTGTGTGAGTGTGTGAGTGTGAGTGTCACTGTGAGTGTCCGGGTGAGTGTGGGTGTCCCTGTGAGTGTCCGGATGATTATGTGTCCGGTTACATCTGTGGTTTCAGGAGGCCATCTGTGTCCCCTCAGATGGCCCCTTATCACAGTCTATGGATGTGTGTGTGTGAGTGTCCCTGTGAATGTTCGGATAAGTGTGTGTGTGTGTGTGTGTGTGTGTGAGTGTCCGGATTTATGTGAGGTTTGGTTTCAGGAACCATTTGTGTCCCTACTCCCCCAAATCTCCTCCCTTATTCCCACCGTGGGTTCGAATCCCAGGTGATTAGACCTACCCATCCCATCGTCTTCCCTCTCGCCGCAGATCCATCCCTTCCTTTTCCGACGCTTCTCACTGTCGCCCTTCCCTCTGTTTTTCCTCCCTCCCGTTGCTAGTCCTTTAGTCCGTTGAGCCTCTGCATCACTCTCTGGAGCCTCTGCATTACTCTCTTGAGCCTCTGCATCACTCTCTTAAGCCTCTGCATCTCTCTCTTCAGCCTCTGCATCACTCTCTTGAGCCTCTGCATCACTCTCTTAAGCCTCTGCATCTCTCTCTTCAGAATCTGCATCACTCTCTTTATCCTCTGCATCACTCTCTTGAGCCTCTGCACCACTCTCTTAAGCCTCTGCATCTCTCTCTTCAGCCTCTGCATCACTCTCTTTAGCCTCTGCATCACTCTCTTGAGTCTCTGCATCACTCTCTTGAGCCTCTGCATCACTCTCTGGAGCCTCAGCATCTCTCTCTTGAGCCTCTGCATCACTCTCTTGAGCCTCTGAATCACTCTCTAGAGCCTCTGCATTCACTCTCTTGAGCCTCTGCATCACTCTCTGGAGCTTCAGCATCTCTCTCTTGAGCCTCTGCATCACTCTCTTGAGCCTCTGAATCACTCTCAAGAGCCTCTGCATCACTCTCATAAGCCTCTGCTTCCCTCTCTTGATCCTCTGCATCACTCTCTTGAGCCTCTGCATCGCTCTCTTGATCCTCTGCATCACTCTCTTTAGCCTCTGCATCCCTCTCTTGAGCCTCTGCATCACTCTCTTAAGCCTCTGCATCACTCTCTTGAGCCTCTGCATCACTCTCTTGATCCTCTGCATCACTCTCTTGAGCCTCTGCATCCCTCACTTGAGCCTCTGCATCCCTCACTTGAGCCTCTGGATCACTCTCTTGAGCCTCTGCATCACACTCTTGAGCCTCTGCATCACTCTCCTGAGCCTCTGCATCCCTCTTTTGATCCTCTGCATCACTCTCTTGAGCCTCTGCATCATTCTCTTGAGCCTCTGCATCCCTCTCTTAAGCCTCTACATCACTCTCTTGGGACTCTGCATCCCTCTCTTAAGCCTCTACATCGCTCTCTGGAGTCTCTGCATCTCTCTCTGGAGCCTCAGCATCCCTATCTTGAGGGATGCTGAGGCTCGAGGCTCGAGAGAGTGATGCAGAGGCCTGAAGAGAGGGATTCAGAGGCTTAAGAGAGTGATGCAGAGGCTGAAGAAAGTGTTGAAGAGGCTCAAGAGAGGGACGCAGTGGCTCAAGAGAGTGATGCAGAGGCTCAGGAGAGTTATGCAGAGTCTCAAGAGAGTGATGCAGAGGCTTACGAGAGTGATGCAGATGATCAAGAGAGGGATGCAGAGGCTTAAGAGAATGATGCAGAGACTGAAGAGATTGTTGCAGAGGCTTAAGAGAGGGATGCAGAGCCTCAAGCGAGTGATACAGAGGTTCAAGAGAGTGATGCAGAGGCTCAAGAGAATGATGCAGAGGCTTAAGAGAGGGATGCAGAGGCTCAAGAGAGGGATGTAGAGGCTCAAGAGAGTGATGCAGAGGCTTAAGTCTTGAGCTTCTGCATCCCTCTCTTCAGTCTCTGCAACACTCTATTCAGCCTCTGCATCACTCTCGTAAGCCTCTGAATCCCTCTCTTGAGGCCTCTGCATCACTCTCTCGAGCTTCTGCATCACTCTCCTGATCCTCTGCATCAATCTCTTCAGCCTCTGCATCACTCTCTTGAACCTCTGCATAACTCTCTTGAGCCTTTGCATCACTCTCTTCAGCCTCTGCATCACTCTCCTAATCCTCTGCTTCCCTCTCGTGATCCTCTGCATCACTCTCTTGAGCCTCGGCATCACTCTCTTAATCCTCTGGATCACTCTCTTGAGCCTCTGCATCACTCTCTTGAGCCTCTACTACACTCTCTTGAGCCTCTGCATCACTCTCTTCAGCCTCTGCATCACTCTCTTATGCCTTTGCATCCCTCTCTTGATCCTCTGCATCACTCTCTTGAGCCTCTGCATCATTCACTTGAGAATCTGCATCCCTCTCTTAAGCCTCTACATCATTCTCTTGACCCTCTGCATCACTCTGTTGAGCCTCTGTCTCACTCTCTTAAGCCTCTGCATCTCTCTCTTCAGCCTTTGCATCACTCTCTGGACCCTCTGCACCCCTCTCTTGTGCCTCTTTATTCCTCACTTGAGCCTCTGCATCCCTCTCTTGAGCCTCTGCATCATTCTCTTGAACTCCTGCATCCCACACATGAGCCTCTGCATCCTTCACTTGAGCCTTTGCATCACTCTCTTAAGCCTCTGCATCCCTCTCTTGAGCCTCTGCGTCACTCTCAAGAGCCTCTGCATCCCTTTCTTGTGCCTCTGCTTTCCTCACTTGAGCCTCTGCATCCCTTTCTTGAGCCCCTGCATCCCTCTCTTGAGCCTCTGAATCACTCTGCTGAGCCTCTGCATCCCTCTCTTAAGCCTCTGCATCATTCTGTTGAGTCTCTGCATCACTCTCTTGAGCCTCTGCATCATTCTCTTCAGCCTCTGCATCCCTCTCTTAAGCCTCTGCATCATTCTCTTCAGCCTCTGCATCCTTCTCTTAAACCTCTGCATCATTCTCTTCAGCCTCTGCATTCCTCTCTGTAGCCTCTGCATCACTCTTATAAGCATCTGCATCGCTCTCGTAAGCCTCTGAATCACTCTGTTGAGCCTCTGCATCACTCTCTTGAGCCTCTCCATCACTCTTTTGAGCCTCTGCATCCCTCTCTTAAGCCTCTCCAACACTCTCTTCAGCCCCTGCACCACCCCCTTAAGCCTCTGCATCCCTTTTTTGAGCCTCTGCATCACTTTCTTAAGCCTCTGCATCCCTTTCTTGAGCCTTTGCATCACTCTGTTGAACTCCTGCATCCCTCTCCTGAGCCTCTGCGTCACTCTCAAGAGCCTCTGCATCCCTCTCTTGTGCCTCTGCATCCCTCACTAGAGCCTCTGCATTCGTCTGCTGAGCCCCTGCATCCCTCTCATGAGCCTCTGCATCCCTCTCATGAGCCTCTGCTAGGATATTTTGAAAACTGCAGGGAGGGTTTGGGCAAAATGTTATCCATCGCCGCTTTCAGTAATTGGCATATTTTCGGTATGAAAAGTCGTAATTTCAAACTGCGAATACATGCAGAAAGCAAAACGTTGGCTCCAAAATATGGCTCAAGGGTCGAATTGGTTATGTTTGGAATATTTTGAAAACTGCAGGGATGGCCTGGGCAAAATGTGATTCATCGCCTTACTCAGTAATTGGCATATTTTCAGTGATGCAGAGGATCAAGAGAGTGTTGCAGAGGCTCGAGAGAGTGATTCAGAGGCTTACGGGAGTGATGCAGAGAATCAAGAGAGTCATGCAGAGGCTCGAGAGAGTTATGCAGAGGCCTCAAGAGAGGGATTCAGAGGCTTAGGAGAGTGATGCAGAGGCTGAAGAGAGTGTTGCAGAGGCTCATGAGAGGGATCTTCTTGAGGTTATCTTGAGATGATTTTGGGGCTTTTTTTTTTTTTAGTGTCCCCGCGGCCCGGTCCTCGACCAGGCCTCCACCCCCAGGAAGCAGCCCGTGACAGCTGACTAACTCCCAGGTACCTATTTACTGCTAGGTAACAGGGGCATTCAGGGTGAAAGAAACTTTGCCCATTTGTTTCTGCTTCGTGCGGGAATCGAACCCGCGCCACAGAATTACGAATGCTGCGCGCTATCCACCAGGCTACGAGGCCCCTTCGTAGCCTGGATGGGCATCCCTCTTCACGAGGGATGAAGAGACTTAAGAGAGTGATGCAGAGGCTCAAGAGAGAGATACAGAATCTCAAGAGAGTGATGCAGAGGCTTAAGAGAGTGATGCAGAGGCTTAAGAGAGTAAGGCAGAGGCTTAGGAGAGGGATGCAGAGGCTCAAGAGAGTAATGCAGAGGCTTAAGCGGGTGATGCAGAGGCTTAAGAGAGTAATGCAGAGGCTCAAGAGAGGGATGCAGAGGCCCAAGAGAGTGTTTTCAAATACAAATGATAAAAATCTATGTGTTTTCATTAGAATTAACTAAAATGTTCCTGATTTTCGGTTTATATTACCGATGGAAGATGTACACGTAAAACCGCTCTAATCCGGCTGAAACGTCGATATATGCAATAAAACAGAACTTCTCCCCTTTCCAATATCTTACTCAGTATTTTAACGAGAAACAAATAGTTGATTGAAAATGAAGTGTTTAAGGTTAATTTCTAATCAATTATGTGTTTGCATCATTTTTATCGTATATTTAAGGAATTAATAGCAATAAACTGAAAATTCACAAAAACGTGGAAAAACAGCAAAATATTGCCTAATTCGATAATATTTTGTTTATATCACATAAAGGAAAAGGGGATGATAAACGTCAAAATATTGCTGAATTCGATGATTTTTAGTACGAAACATAATGCAAGAAAACTTGCTTAAAATGCAATATTATGCGAAAATCTGAGATTTGATGGCCAAATCACATATCGTGATACTACATGAAATAGTATCGAAATATTAGTAAAAATGAATATATTTGCGTAATATCAAACTACATGAAAAACGTGAAAAAAGTCATTATAATACCAAATTTGAGGATTTTAACTTCGAATCATAGAGCGACGTTTCGTATTATTTAGATCTAAGAAAAGACATATGACAATGTTGTTTCAAATACAAATGATAAAAATCTATGTGTTTTCATTAGAATTAACTAAAATGTTCCTGATTTTCGGTTTATATTACCGATGAAAGATGTACACGTAAACCCGTTCTAATCCGGCTGAAACGTCGATATATGCAATAAAAACAGAACTTCTCCCCTTTCCAATATTTTACTCAGTATTTTAACGAGAAACAAATAGTTGATTGAAAATGAAGTGTTTAAGGTTAGTTTCTAATCAATTATGTGTTTGCATCATTTTTATCGTATATTTAATGAAATAATAACAATAAACTGAAAATTCACAAAAACGTGGAAAAACGGCAAAATATTGCATAATTCGATGATATTTTGTTTTAATCACATAAAGGAAAAGGGGATGATAAAGGTAAAAATATTGCTAAATTCGATGATTTTTAGTACAAAACAAAATGCAAGAAAACTTGCTTAAAATGCAAAATTTGCGAAATTCTGAGATTTGAAGGCTAAATCACATATTGTGAGAAAACATGAAGTAGTATTGAAATATTGGTAAAAACGAATATATTTACGTAAAATCACACTACATGAATAACGTGAAAAAAGTCACTATATTACCATATTTGAGGATTTTAACTTCAAATCAGAGAGCGAGGTTTCGTATTATTTAGATCCAAGAAAAGACATGACAATGTTGTTTCAAATACAAATGATAAAAATCAATGTGTTTTCATTAGAATTAACTAAAATGTTCCTGATTTTCGTTTATATTACCGATGGAAGATGTACACGTAAAACCGCTCTAATCCGGCTGAAAAGTCGATATATGCAATAAAAACAGAACTTCTCCCCTTTCCAATATCTTACTCTGTATTTTAACGAGAAACAAATAGTTGATTGAAAATGAAGTGTTTAAGGTTAATTTCTTATCAATTATGTGTTTGCATCATTTTTATCGTATATTTAATGAATTAATAGCAATAAACTGAAAATTCACAAAAACGTGGAAAAACAGCAAAATATTGCCTAATTCGATGATATTTTGTTTATATCACATAAAGGAAAAGGGGATGATAAACGTCAAAATATTGCTGGATTCGATGATTTTTAGTACGAAACAAAATGCATGAAAACTTGCTTAAAATGCAATATTATGCGAAAATCTGATATATGAAGGCCAAATCACATATCGTGAGACTACATGAAATAGTATCGAAATATTAGTAAAAATGAATATATTTACGTAATATCAAACTACATGAAAAATGTGAAAAAAGTTATTATTATACCAAATTTGAGGATTTTAACTTCGAATCATAGAGCGACGTTTCGTATTTTTTAGACCATAGAAAAGATGTATAAAGATGTTGCTTCCTATTCAAATGATAAAAATCAAGTGTTTTCATTAAAATTAACTAAAATGTTCCTGATTTTCGGTTTATATTACCGATGAAAGATGTACACGTAAAACCGTTCTAATCCGGCTGAAACGTTGATATATGCAATAAAAACAGAACTTCTCCCCGTTTCAATATCTTACTCAGTATTTTAACGAGAAACAAATAGATGATTGAAAATGAAGTATTTAAGGTTATTTTCTGATCAATTATGTGTTTGCATAATTTTTTTCGTATATATAATGAATTATTAACAATAAACTGAAAATTCACAAAAACGTGGAAAAACGGCCTAATTCGATGATATTTTGTTTAAATCACAGAAAGGAAAAGGGGATGATAAAGGTCAAAATATTGCTAAATTCGATGATTTTTAGTATTAAAGAAAATGCAAGAAAACTTGCTTAAAAATGCAAAATTTGCTAAATTCTGAGATTTGAAGGCCAAATCACATATCGTGAGAAAACATGAAGTAGTATTGATATATTGGTATAAACGAATATATTTACGTTAAATCCCACTACATGAATAACGTGAAAAAAGTCACTATATTACCATATTTGAGGATTTTAACTTCAAATCATAGAGCGAGGTTTAGTATTATTTAGATCAAAGAAAAGACATGACAATCTTGTTTCCAATACAAATGATAAAAATGAATGTTTTTTTATTAGAATTAACTAAAATGTTCCAGATTTTCCGTTTATATTACCGATGGAAGATGTACACGTAAAACCGCTCTAATCCGCCTGAAACGTCGATATATACAATAAAAACAGAACTTCTCCCCTTTCCAATATTTTACTCAGTATTTTAACGAGAAACAAATAGTTGATTGAAAATGAAGTGTTTAAGGTTAGTTTCTAATCAATTATGTGTTATATATCACTATATAAATTATGTGTATATATCAATCAATTATGTGTATATATCACTCTCTTAAGCCTCTGCATCACTCTCGTATACCTCTGAATCATTCTCTTGATCCACTGCATCCCTCTCTTAAGCCTCTACATCATTCTCTTGCGCCTCTGCATCCCTCTCTTGAGCCTTTGCATCACTCTCTTGAGCCTTTGCATCCCTCTCGTGAGCCTCTGCATCACTCTCAAGTGCCTCTGCGTCTTTCACTTTTGCCTCTGCATCCCTCACTTTAGCCTCTGCATCCCTCTCTTGAGCCTCTGCATTCCCCTCTTGAGACTTTTCATCCCGCTCTTGAGCCTCTGCATCCCTCTCTTGAGCCTCTGCATCCCTCTCTTGGGCTTCTGCATCCGATCTATTTAGCCTCTGCATCCCTCTCTTTAGCCTTTGCATCACTCTCTTAAGCCACTGCATCACTCTCTTGATTCTCTGTATCACTCTCTAGAGCCTCTGCATCATACTCT
This sequence comes from Procambarus clarkii, assembly GCF_040958095.1. Classification (NCBI taxonomy): domain Eukaryota; kingdom Metazoa; phylum Arthropoda; class Malacostraca; order Decapoda; family Cambaridae; genus Procambarus; species Procambarus clarkii. The sequence goes on along the minus strand of NC_091225.1, from coordinate 10,784,886 downwards.
TGAGCCTCTGCATCCCTCTCTTAAGCCTCTACATCAATCTCTTGAGCCCCTGCATCCATCTCTTGAGCCTCTGAATCCCTCGCTTGAGCCTCTGCATCCCTCTCTTAAGCCTCTGCATCACACTCTTAAGCCTCTGCATCACTCTCGTAAGCCTCTCAATCACTCTCTTGAGCCTTTGCATCACTCTCTTAAGCCTCTGCATCCCTAACTTGATCCTCTGCATCACTCTCTTGAGCCGCCTCTGCATCACTCTCTTAAGCCTCTGCTTCACTCTCGTAAGCCTCTGAATCACTCTCTTGAGCCTCTGCATCACTCTCTTGAGCCCCTGCACCCCTATCTTGAGCCTCTGCATCACTCTCTTGAGCCTCTGCATCACCCTTTTAAGACTCTGCATCCCTCTTTTAAGCTTCTGCATCACTTTCTTAAGCCTCTGCCTAACTCTCTTAAGCCTCTGCATCACTCTCGAAAGCCTCTGAATCACTCTCTTGAGCCTCTGCATCCCTCTCCTGAGCCTCTGCATCACTCCCAAGAGCCTCTGCATCCCTCTCTTGTGGCTATCCCTCACTTGAGCCTATGCATCCCTCTCTTGAGCCTCTGCATCACTCTCTTGAACTCCTGCATCCCTCACATGAGCCTCTGCATCCCTCACTTGAACCTTTGCATCACTCTCTTAAGCCTCTGCATCCCTCTCTTGAGCCACTGCGTCACTCTCAAGAGCCTCTGCAACCCTCTCTTGTGCCTCTGCTTCCCTCACTTGAGCCTTTGCATCCCTCTCTTGATCCCCTGCATCCCTCTCTTGAGCCTCTGCATCCCTCTCTCGAGCCTCTGCATCACTCTCGTAAGCCTCTGAATCACTCTGTTGAGTCTCTACATCACTCTCTTGAGCCTCTCCATCACTCTCCTGAGCCTCTGCATCTCTCTCTTAAGCCTCTGCATCATTCTCTTCAGCCTCTGCATCCCTCTCTTAGGCCTCTGCATCATTCTCTTCAGCCTCTGCATTCCTCTAATAAGCCTCTGCATCACTCTCATAAGCCTCTGCATCACTCTCGTAAGCCTCTGAATCACTCTGTTGACCCTCTGCATCACTCTCTTGAGCCTCTCCATCACTCTTTTGAGCCTCTGCATCCCTCTCTTAAGCCTCTGCAACATTCTCTTCAGCCTCTGCATCACTCTCTAAAGCCTCTGCATCCCTTTTTTGAGCCTCTGCATCACTATCTTAAGCCTATGCATCCCTTTCTTGAGCCTTTGCATCACTCTCTTGAACTTCTGAATCCCTCGCATGAGCCTCTGCATCATTCTCCTGAACGTTTGCATCACTCTCTTGAGCCTCTGCATCCCTCTCTTGAGCCTCTGCGTCACTCTCAAGAGCTTCTGCATCCCTCTCTTGAGCCTCTGCATCCCTCTCTTGAGCCTCTGCATCCCTTTCTTAAACCTCTGCATCACTCGCTTAAGCCTCTGCATCACTCTTGTAAGCTTCTGAATCACTCTGTTGAGCCTCTGCATCACTCTCTTGAGCCTCTCCATCACACTCTTGAGCCTCTGCATCCCTCTCTTAAGCCTCTGCATCACTCTCTTGATCCTCTGCATCAATCTCTTAAGCCTCTGCATCATTCTCTTGAGCCAGTGCATCATTCTCTTGAGCCTCTGCATCCCTCTTTTAAGCCTCAACATCATTCTCTTGTGCCTCTGCATCACTCTCTTTAACCTCTGCATCCCTCTCTTGAGCCTCTGCATCCCTCTCTTAAGCCTCTGCATCACTCTCTTGAGCATTTGCATCATTCTCCTGAGCCTCTGCATCCCTCTCTTAAGCCTCAACATCATTCTCTTGTGCCTCTGCATCACTCTCTTGAACCTCTGCATCACTCTCTTAAGCCTCTGCATTTCTCTCTTCAGCCTCTGCATCACTCTCTTGAGCCTCTGCATCACTGTCTTGAGCCTCCTCATCCCTCTCTTGAGCCTCTACATCCCTCGCTTAAGCCTCTGCATCACTCTCTTGAGCCTTTGCATCACTCTCTTGAGCCTCTGCATCCCTCTCTTAAGCCTCTGCAACACTCTCTTCAGCCTCTGCATCACTCTCTTAAGCCTATGCATCTCTCTCTTGAGCCTCTGCATCCCTCTCTTAAGCCTCTGCATCACTCTCTTGAGCCTTTGCATCACTCTCTTGAGCCTCTGCATCATTCTCTTGAGCCTCTGCATCTCTCTCTTAAGCCTCTACATCGCTCACTGGAGCCTCTGCATCTCTCTCTGGAGCCTCAGCATCCCTTTCTTGAGGGATGCTGAGGCTCGAGGCTCGAGAGAGTGATGCAGAGGCCGGAAGAGAGGGATTCAGTGGCTTAAGAGAGTGATGCAGAGCCTGAAGAAATTGTTGAAAAGGCTCAAGAGAGGGATGCAGAGGCTCAAGAGAGTGATGCAGAGGCTCAGAAGAGTTATGCAGAGGCTTACGAGAGTAATGCAGATGATCAAGAGAGGGATGCAGAGGCTTAAGAGAATGATGCAGAGGCTGAAGAGTGTGTTGCAGAGGCTTAAGAGAGGGATGCAGAGGCTCAAGCGAGTGATGCGTCCAGTGATGATCCAATGGATTTTAAGCATGTTTTCCTGCATTTTGTTTCGTACTAAAAATCATCGAATTTTGTAATATTTTGACGTTTATCATCCCCCTTTTCCTTTATGTGATATAAAGAAAATATCATCGAATTAGGCAATATTTTGCTGTTTTTTCCACGTTTTTATTGAATTTCCAGTTTATTGGTATTAATTCATTAAATATACGACAAAAACGATACAAACACATAACTGATTAGATAGTAACCTTAAATACTTCATCTTCAATCATCTATTTGTTTCTCGTTGAAATACTGAGTGAGATATTGAAAAGGGGAGAAGTTCGGTTTTTATTGCATATATCGACTTTTCAGCCGGAATAGAGCGGTTTTACGTGTACATTTTCCATCGGTAATATAAATGGAAAATCAGGAACAATTTAGTTCATTCTAATGAAAACACATTGTTTTTTATCATTTGTATTGGAAACAACATTGTCATATGTCTTTTCTTGGATCTATATTAAACGAAACCTCGCGTTATGATTCGAAGTTAAAATACTCAAATTTGTTATAATAGGGACTTTTTCATATTTTTCATGTAATTTGATATTACGTAAATATATTAATTTTTACCAATATTTCGAGACTTTTTCATGTAGTATTACGATATGTGATTTGGCCTCAAACTCTCAGAATTTCGCATAATATTGCATTTTAAGCAAGTTTTCTTGCATTTTGTTTCGTACTAAACATCATCGAATTTAGCAATATTTTGACGTTTATCATCCCTTTTTCCTTTATGTGATTTAAGCAAAATATCATCGAATTAGGCAACATTTTGCCGTTTTTCAACGTTTTTGTGAATTTTCAGTTTATTGGCATTAATTCATTAAATATACGATAAAAATGATGCAAACACGTAATTGATTAGAAATTAACCTTAAATACCTCATTTTCAATCAACTATTTGTCTCTCGTTAAAATACTCAGTAAGATATTGAAAAGGGGAGAAGTTCGGTTTTTATTGCATATATCGACGTTTCAGCTGGAATTGAACGGTTTAACGTGTATATATTCCATTGGTAATATAAACAAAAAATCAGGAACATTTTAGGTAATTCTAATGAAAACACATTGATTTTTATCATTTGTATTGGAAGCAACATTGTCATACGTCTTTTCTTGGGTCTAAATAATGCGAAACCTCGCTCTATGATTTGAAGTTAAAATCCTCAAATATGGTAAAATAGTGACTTTTTTCAGGCTTTTCATGTGGTGTGATTTTACGTAAATATATTCGTTTTTACCAATATTTCGATACTACTTCATGTTTTCTCACGATATGTGATTTGGCCTTCAAATATCAGAATTTCGCATAATATTGCATTTTAAGCAAGTTTTCTTGCATTTTGTTTCGTACTAAAAATCATCGATTTTAGTAATATTTTGACGTTTATCACCCCCCTTTTCCTTTATGTAATTTAAACAAAATATCATCGAATTAGGCAATATTTTGCTGTTTTTCCACGTTTTTGTTAAATATTTTGCTTAGTTTTCATTAAATATGTATGATAAAAATGATGCAAAACACATAATTGATTAGAAATTAACCTTAAATACTTCATTTTCAATTCTGTTTTCAAACAGAATTTCTGTTTTATTTGCATATATCGACGTTTCAGCCGGATTAGAGCGGTTTTACGTGTACATCTTCAGTCGGTAATATAAGCGGAAAATCAGGAATATTTTAGTTAATTGTAATGGAAACACATTGATTTTTGTCATTTGTATTGGAAACAACATTGTCATATGTCTTTTCTTGGATCTAATTAATACGAAACGTCGCTCTTTGATTTGAATTTAAAATCCTCAAATATGGTAAATAATGATCTTTTTCACGTTTTTCATGTGGTGTGATTTTACGTAAATATATTCGTTTTTACCAATTTTTCGATACTACTTCATGTTTTCTCACGATATGCGATTCGGCCTTCAAATCTCAGAATTTCGAATAATATTGAATTTTAAGCAAGTTTTCTTGCATTTTGTTTCCTACTAGAAATCATCGAATTTAGTAATATTTTGACGTTTATCATCCCCCTTTTCCTTTATTGTGATATAAAGAAAATATAATCGAATTAGGCAATATTTTGCTGTTTTTTCCACGTTTTTATTGAATTTCCAGTTTATTGGTATTAATACATTAAATATACGATAAAAATGAAACAAACACATAATTGATTAGATAATAACCTTAAATACTTCATCTTCAATCATCTATTTGTTTCTCGTTGAAATACTGGGTAAGATATTGAAAAAGGGAAGAAGTTCGGTTTTTATTGTATATATCGACGTTTCAGCCGGAATAGAGCGGTTTTACGTGATCATCTTCCATTGGTAATATAAACGGAAAATCAGGAACATTTTAGTTCATTCTAATGAAAACACATTGTTTTTTATCATTTGTATTGGAAACAACATTGTCATATGTCTTTTCTTGGATCTAAATTAAACAAAACCTCGCCTTATGATTCGAAGTTAAAATCCTCATATTTGGTATAATAGGGAATTTTTCATGTTTTTCATGTAATTTGACATTATGTAAATATATTCATTTTTACCAATATTTCGAGACTTTTTCATGTAGTATTACGATATGTGATTTGGCCTTAAACTCTCAGAACTTCGCATAATATTGCATTTAAAGCAAATTTTCTTGCATTTTGTTTCGTACTAAGCATCATCGAATTTAGCAATATTTTGAAGTTTATCATCCCCTTTTCCTTTATGTGATTTAAACAAAATATCATCGAATTAGGCAATATTTTGCCGTTTTTCAACGTTTTTGTGAATTTTCAGTTTATTGGTATTAATTCATTAAATATACGATAAAAATGATGCAAACACGTAATTGATTAGAAATTAACCTTAAATACCTCATTTTCAATCAACTATTTGTTTCTCGTAAAATACTCAGTAAGATATTGAAAAGGGGAGAAGTTCGGTTTTTATTGCATATATCGACGTTTCAGCTGGAATTGAACGGTTTAACGTGTATATATTCCATCGGTAATATAAACAAAAAATCAGGAACATTTTAGGTAATTCTAATGAAAACACATTGATTTTTATCATTTGTATATGGAAACAACATTGTCATACGTCTTTTCTTGGGTTTAATAATACGAAACCTCGCTCTATGATTTGAAGTTAAAATCCTCAAATATGGTAAAATAGTGATTTTTTTCAGGTTTTTCATGTGGTGTGATTTTACGTAAATATATTCGTTTTTACCAATATTTCGATACTACTTCATGTTTTCTCACGATATGTGATTTGGCATTCAAATCTCAGATTTTCGCATAATATTGCATTTTAAGCATGTTTTCTTGCATTTTGTTTCGTACTAAACATCATCATATTTAGCAATATTTTGACGTTTATCATCCCCTTTTCCTTTATGTGATTTAAACAAAATATAATCGAATTAGTAAATATTTTGCCGTTTTTCGATGTTTCTGTGAATTTTAAGTTTATTGGTATTAATTCATTAAATATACGATAAAAATGATGCAAACTATGATTAATTGATTGCAAAATTGATGATGCAAATTGATTAGATAATAACCTTAAATACTTCGTTTTCAATCAACTATTTGTTTCTCGTTAAAATACTGAGAAACATATTGAAAAGGGGAGAAGTTCAGTTTTTATTGCATATATCGACGTTTCAGCAGGAATTGAGCGGTTTTACGTGTACATTTTCCATCGGTAATATTACTAGAAAATCAGGAACATTTTAGTTCATTCTAATAAAAATACATTGATTTTTATCATTTGTATTGGAAACAACATTGTCATATGTCTTTTCGTGGATCTAAATAATACGAAACCTCGGTTTATGATTCGAAGTTAAAATCCTCAAATTTGGTATAATAGTGACTTTTTCACGTTTTTTATGTAGTTTGATATTACGTAAATATATTCGTTTTACCAATATTTCGATACTATCTCATGTAGTATCACGATATGTGATTTGGCCTTCAAATATCAGAATTTCGCATAATATTGCATTTTAAGCAAGTTTTCTTGCATTTTGTTGCGTACTAAAAATCATCGATTTTAGTAATATTTTGACGTTTATCATCCCCCTTTTCCTTTATGTGATATAAACAAAATATCATCGAATTAGGCAATATTTTGCTGTTTTTCCACGTTTTTGTTAAATGTTTTGTTTTATTTCATTAAATATGTATGATAAAAATGATGCAAAACACATAATTGATTAGAAATTAACCTTAAATACTTCATTTTCATTTCTGTTTTCAAACAGAATTTCTGTTTTTATTGCATATCTCGACGTTTCAGCCGGATTAGAGCGGTTTTACGTGTACATCTTCAGTCGGTAATATAAGCGGAAAATCAGGAATATTTTATTTAATTGTAATGGAAACACGTTGATTTTTAACATTTGTATTGGAAACAACATTGTCATATGTCTTTTCTTGGATCTAAATAATACGAAACCTCGCTCTTTGATTTGAATTTAAAATCCTCAAATATGGTAAATAATGATCTTTTTCACGTTTTTCATGTGATATGATTTTACGTAAATATATTCGTTTTTACCAATATTTCGATACTACTTCATGTTTTCTCACGATATTCGATTCGGCCTTCAAATCTCAGAATTTCGAATAATATTGCATTTTAAGCAAGTTTTCTTGCATTTTGTTTCCTACTAAAAATCATCGAATTTAGTAATATTTTGACGTTTATCATCCCCCTTTTCCTTTATTGTGATATAACGAAAATATAATCGAATTATGCAATATTTTGCTGTTTTTTCCACGTTTTTAATGAATTTCCAGTTTATTGGTATTAATTCATTAAATATACGATAAAAATGAAACAAACACATAATTGATTAGATAATAACCTTAAATACTTCATCTTCAATCATCTATTTGTTTCTCGTTGAAATACTGGGTAAGATAATGAAAAGGGGAGAAGTTCGGTTTTTATTGTATATATCGACGTTTCAGCCGGAATAGAGCAGTTTTACGTGTACATCTTCCATCGGTAATATAAACTGAAAATCAGGAACATTTTAGTTCATTCTAATGAAAACACATTGTTTTTTATCATTTGTATTGGAAACAACATTGTCATATTTCTTTTCTTGGATCTAAATTATACGAAACCTCGCGTTATGATCAGAAGTTAAAATCCTCAAATTTGGTATAATAGTGACTTTTTCACGTTTTTTATGTAGTTTGATGTTACGTAAATATATTCATTTTACCAATATTTCGATACTATTTCATGTAGTATCACGATATGTGATTTGGCCTTCAAATCTTAGAATTTCACATAATATTGCATTTTAAGCATGTTTTCTTGCATTTTGTTTCATACTAATAATCATCGAATTTAGTAATATTTTGACGTTTATCATCCCCCTTTTCCTCTATGTGATTTAAACAAAATATCATCGAATTAGGCAATATTTTGCCGTTTTTCCACGTTTTTCTGAATTTTCAGTTTATTGGTATCAATTCATTAAATATACGATAAAAATGATGCAAAAATGAAAAATGATGAAAATGAAAAAAATGATGAAAAAAACCTTTTTTCAGGTTTTTCATGTGGTGTGATTTTACGTAAATATATTCGTTTTTATCAATATTTCGATACTACTTCATGTTTAAATGAGTCTTTAAATGAGCCTTCATATAGGCTTAAATGAGTGATGTAAAGGCTCAGGAGAGGGAAGCTGAGGCTCATCAGAGGGATGCAGGAGTTCATGAGAGTGATGCAGAGGCTCAAGAAAGGGATGCAAAGACTTAAGAAAATGATGCAGAGGCTAAAAAAAGGGATGCAGAGGCTTAAGAGAGTGATTCAGAGGCTGAAAAGAGTGTTGCAGAGGCTTAAGAGAGGGATGCAGAGGCTCAAGAGAGTGATGCAAAGGCTCAAGAGAGTGATGCAGAGGCTGAAGAGAGTGTTGCAGAGGCTTAAGAGAGGGATGCAGAGGCTCAAAGGAGGGATGCAGAGGCTTAAGAGAGTGATGCAGAGGCTGAAGAGAGTGTTGCAGAGGCTTAAAACGTCGATATATGCAATAAAAGAGAAATTCTCCCCTTTTCAATATCTTATCAAGTATTTTAACGAGAAACAAATAGTTGATTGAAAATGAAGTATTTAAGGTTATTATCTAATCAATTATGTGTTTGCATCATTTTTATCATATATATTTAATGAATTAATACCAATAAACTGGAAATTCACAAAAACGTATAAAAACAGCAAAATATTGCCTAAATCTATGATATTTTGTTTATATCACATAAAGGAAAAGGGAGATGATAAACGTCAAAATATTACTAAATTCGATGATTTTTAGTACGAAACAAAATGCAAGAAAACTTGCTTAAAATGCAATAATATGCGAAATGCTGAAATTTGAAGGCCAAATCACATATCGTGATACTACATGAAATAGTATCGAAATATTTGTAAAAATGAATATATATACGTAATATAAAACTACATGAAAAGTGTGAAAAAAGTCACTATTATACCAAATTTGAGGATTTTAACTTCGAATCATAAAGCGACGTTTCGTATTATTTAGATCCAAGAAAAGACATATGACATTGTTGTTTCCAATACAAATGATAAAAATAAATGTGTTTTCATTAGAATTAACTAAAATGTTCCTGATTTTCCGTTTATATTACCGATGGAAGATGTACACGTAAAATCGCTCTATTCCGGCTGAAACGTCGATATATGCAATAAAAATCGAACTTCTCCCTTTTTCAATATCTTACTCAGTATTTTAACGAGAAACAAATAGGTGATTGAAAATTAAGTATTTAAGGTTAATTTCTAATCAATTATGTGTTTGCATCATTTTTATCGTATATTTAATGAATTGATACCAATAAACTGAAAATTCAGAAAAACGTGGAAAAACGGCAAAATATTGCCTAATTCGATGATATTTTGTTTAAATCACATAGAGGAAAAGGGGGATGATAAACGTCAAAATATTACTAAATTCGATGATTATTAGTATGAAACAAAATGCAAGAAAACATGCTTAAAATGCAATATTATGTGAAATTCTAAGATTTGAAGGCCAAATCACATATCGTGATACTACATGAAATAGTATCGAAATATTGGTAAAATGAATATATTTACGTAACATCAAACTACATAAAAAACGTGAAAAAGTCACTATTATACCAAATTTGAGGATTTTAACTTCTGATCATAACGCGAGGTTTCGTATAATTTAGATCCAAGAAAAGAAATATGACAATGTTGTTTCCAATACAAATGAAAAAAAACAATGTGTTTTCATTAGAATGAACTAAAATGTTCCTGATTTTCAGTTTATATTACCGATGGTAGATGTACACGTAAAACTGCTCTATTCCGGCTGAAACGTCGATATATACAATAAAAACCGAACTTCTCCCCTTTTCATTATCTTACCCAGTATTTCAACGAGAAACAAATAGATGATTGAAGATGAAGTATTTAAGGTTATTATCTAATCAATTATGTGTTTGTTTCATTTTTATCGTATATTTAATGAATTAATACCAATAAACTGGAAATTCATTAAAAACGTGGAAAAAACAGCAAAATATTGCATAATTCGATTATATTTTCGTTATATCACAATAAAGGAAAAGGGGGATGATAAACGTCAAAATATTACTAAATTCGATGATTTTTAGTAGGAAACAAAATGCAAGAAAACTTGCTTAAAATGCAATATTATTCGAAATTCTGAGATTTGAAAGCCGAATCGAATATCGTGAGAAAACATGAAGTAGTATCGAAATATTGGTAAAAACGAATATATTTACGTAAAATCATATCACATGAAAAACGTGAAAAAAATCATTATTTACCATATTTGAGGATTTTAAATTCAAATCAAAGAGCGAGGTTTCGTATTATTTAGATCCAAGAAAAGACATATGACAATGTTGTTTCCAATACAAATGTTAAAAATCAACGTGTTTCCATTACAATTAACTAAAATATTCCTGATTTTCCGCTTATATTACCGACTGAAGATGTACACGTAAAACCGCTCTAATCCGGCTGAAACGTCGAGATATGCAATAAAAACAGAAATTCTGTTTGAAAACAGAAATGAAAATGAAGTATTTAAGGTTAATTTCTAATCAATTATGTGTTTTGCATCATTTTTATCATACATATTTAATGAAAACTAAGCAAAATATTTAACAAAAACGTGGAAAAACAGCAAAATGTTGCCTAATTCGATGATATTTTGTTTAAATTACATAAAGGAAAAGGGGGGTGATAAACGTCAAAATATTACTAAAATCGATGATTTTTAGTACGAAACAAAATGCAAGAAAACTTGCTTAAAATGCAATATTATGCGAAATTCTGATATTTGAAGGCCAAATCACATATCGTGAGAAAACATGAAGTAGTATCGAAATATTGGTAAAAACGAATATATTTACGTAAAATCACACCACATGAAAAGCCTGAAAAAAGTCACTATTTTACCATATTTGAGGATTTTAACTTCAAATCATAGAGCGAGGTTTCGCATTATTTAGACCCAAGAAAAGACGTATGACAATGTTGCTTCCAATACAAATTATAAAAATCAATGTGTTTTCATTAGAATTACCTAAAATGTTCCTGATTTTTTGTTTATATTACCAATGGAATATATACACGTTAAACCGTTCAATTCCAGCTGAAACGTCGATATATGCAATAAAAACCGAACTTCTCCCCTTTTCAATATCTTACTGAGTATTTTAACGAGAGACAAATAGTTGATTGAAAATGAGGTATTTAAGGTTAATTTCTAATCAATTACGTGTTTGCATCATTTTTATCGTATATTTAATGAATTAATGCCAATAAACTGAAAATTCACAAAAACGTTGAAAAACGGCAAAATGTTGCCTAATTCGATGATATTTTGCTTAAATCACATAAAGGAAAAAGGGATGATAAACGTCAAAATATTGCTAAATTCGATGATGTTTAGTACGAAACAAAATGCAAGAAAACTTGCTTAAAATGCAATATTATGCGAAATTCTGTTTTTTTATGGCCAAATCACATATCGTAATACTACATGAAAAAGTCTCGAAATATTGGTAAAAATTAATATATTTACGTAATATCAAATTACATGAAAAATATGAAAAAGTCCCTATTATAACAAATTTGAGTATTTTAACTTCGAATCATAACGCGAGGTTTCGTTTAATATAGATCCAAGAAAAGACATATGACAATGTTGTTACCAATACAAATGATAAAAAACAATGTGTTTTCATTAGAATGAACTAAATTGTTCCTGATTTTCCATTTATATTACCGATGGAAAATGTACACGTAAAACCGCTCTATTCCGGCTGAAACGTCGATATATGCAATAAAAACCGAACTTCTCCCCTTTTCAATATCTCACTCAGTATTTCAACGAGAAACAAATAGACGATTGAAGATGAAGTATTTAAGGTTACTATCTAATCAGTTATGTGTTTGTATCGTTTTTGTCGTATATTTAATGAATTAATACCAATAAACTGGAAATTCAATAAAAACGTGGAAAAAACAGCAAAATATTGCCTAATTCGATGATATTTTCTTTATATCACATAAAGGAAAAGGGGGATGATAAACGTCAAAATATTACAAAATTCGATGATTTTTAGTACGAAACAAAATGCAGGAAAACATGCTTAAAATCCATTGGATCATCACTGGACGCATCACTCGCTTGAGCCTCTGCATCCCTCTCTTAAGCCTCTGCACCACACTCTTCAGCCTCTGCATCATTCTCTTAAGCCTCTGCATCCCTCTCTTGATCATCTGCATTACTCTCGTAAGCCTCTGCATAACTCTTCTGAGCCTCTGCATCACTCTCTTGAGCCTCTGCATCCCTCTCTTGAGCCTTTTCAACAATTTCTTCAGGCTCTGCATCACTCTCTTAAGCCACTGAATCCCTCTCTTCCGGCCTCTGCATCACTCTCTCGAGCCTCGAGCCTCAGCATCCCTCAAGAAAGGGATGCTGAGGCTCCAGAGAGAGATGCAGAGGCTCCAGTGAGCGATGTAGAGGCTTAAGAGAGAGATGCAGAGGCTCAAGAGAATGATGCAGAGGCTCAAGAGAGTGATGCAAAGGCTCAAGAGAGTGATGCAAAGGCTCAAGAGAGAGATGCATAGGCTTAAGAGAGTGATGCAGAGGCTGAAGAGAGTGTTGCAGAGGCTTAAGAGAGGGATGCAGAGGCTCAAGAGAGCGATGCAAAGGCTCAAGAGAGTGATGCAGAGGCTTAAGCGAGGGATGCAGAGGCTCAAGAGAGGGATGAAGAGGCTCAAGACAGTGATGCAGAGGCTGAAGAGAGTGATGCAGAGGCTGAAGAGAGAAATGCAGAGGCTTAAGAGAGTGATGCAGAGGTTCAAGAGAGTGATGCAGAGGCACAAGAGAATGATGTTGAGGCTTAAGAGAGGGATGCAGAGGCTCAGGAGAATGATGCAAATGCTCAAGAGAGTGATGCAGAGGCTTAAGAGAGGGATGCAGAGGCTCAAGAGAGGGATGCAGAGGTTAAAGAGAGTGATGCAGAGGCACAAGAGAATGATGTTGAGGCTTAAAAGAGGGATGCAGAGGCTCAAGAGAATGATGCACTGGCTCAAGAGAATGATGCAGAGGCTTAAGAGATTGATGCAGAGGATCAAGAGAGTGATGCAGAGGCTTAAGAGAGGGATGCAGAGGCTCAAGAGTGTGATGGAGAGGCTCAAGAGAGTGATGCAGAGGCTCAACAGAGTGATTCAGAAGCTTACAAGAGTGATGCAGAGGCTTAAGCGAGTGATGCAGAGGTTTAAGAAAGGGATGCAGAGGCTCAAGAGAGGGATGCAGAGGCTCAAGAGAGGGATGCAGAAGCTCTTGAGAGTGACGCAGAGGCTCAAGAGAGGGATGCAGAGGCTCAAGAGAGTGATGCAAAGGTTCAGGAGAATGATGCAGAGGCTCATGCGAGGGATTCAGAAGTTCAAGAGAGTGATGCAAAGGCTCAAGAAAGGGATGCATAGGCTTAAGATAGTGATGCAGAGGCTCAAAAAAGGGATGCAGAGGCTTTAGAGAGTGATGCAGAGGCTGAAGAGAATGTTGCAGAGGCTTAAGAGAGGGATGCAGAGGCTCAAAAGAGTGATGGAGAGGCTCAAGAGAGTGATACAGAGGCTCAACAGAGTGATTCAGAGGCTTACGAGAGTGATGCAGAGGCTTATGAGAGTGATGCAGAGGCTTATTAGAGGAATGCAGAGGCTGAAGAGAATGATGCAGAGGCCTAAGAGAGGGATGCAGAGGCTGAAGAGAATGATGCAGAGGCTTAAGAGAGAGATGCAGAGGCTCAAGAGAGTGATGGAGAGGCTCAAGAGAGTGATGTAGAGACTCAACAGAGTGATTCAGAGGCTTACGAGAGTGATGCAGAGGCTCGAGAGAGGGATGCAGAGGCTCAAGAGAGGGATGCAGGGGATCAAGAGAGGGATGCAAAGGCTCAAGTGAGGGAAGCAGAGGCACAAGAGAGGGTTGCAGAGGCTCTTGAGAGTGACGCAGTGGCTCAAGAGAGGGATGCAGAGGCTTAAGAGAGTGATGCAAAGGTTCAAGTGAGGGATGCAGAGGCTCATGTGAGGGATGCAGGAGTTCAAGAGAGTGATGCAGAGGGTCAAGAGAGGGATGCATAGGCTCAAGTGAGGGATAGTCACAAGAGAGGGATGCAGAGGCTCTTGGGAGTGATGCAGAGGCTCAGGAGAGGGATGCAGAGGCTCAAGAGAGTGATTCAGAGGCTTTCGAGAGTGATGCAGAGGCTTAAGAGAGTTAGGCAGAGGCTTAAGAAAGTGATGCAGAGGCTTAAAAGAGGGATGCAGAGTCTTAAAAGGGTGATGCAGAGGCTCAAGAGAGTGATGCAGAGGCTCAAGAAAGGGGTGCAGGGGCTCAAGAGAGTGATGCAGAGGCTCAAGAGAGTGATTCAGAGGCTTACGAGAGTGAAGCAGAGGCTTAAGAGAGTGATGCAGAGGCGGCTCAAGAGAGTGATGCAGAGGATCAAGTTAGGGATGCAGAGGCTTAAGAGAGTGATGCAAAGGCTCAAGAGAGTGATTGAGAGGCTTACGAGAGTGATGCAGAGGCTTAAGAGTGTGATGCAGAGGCTTAAGAGAGGGATGCAGAGGCTCAAGCGAGGGATTCAGAGGCTCAAGAGATGGATGCAGGGGCTCAAGAGATTGATGTAGAGGCTTAAGAGAGGGATGCAGAGGCTCAAGAGTATGATGCAGAGGCTCAAGAGAGTGATACAGAGAATCAAGAGAGTGATGCAGTGGCTTAAGAGAGTGATGCAGAGGCTAAAGAGAGGGATGCAGAGGCTAAATAGATCGGATGCAGAAGCCCAAGAGAGGGATGCAGAGGCTCAAGAGAGGGATGCAGAGGCTCAAGAGCGGGATGAAAAGTCTCAAGAGGGGAATGCAGAGGCTCAAGAGAGGGATGCAGAGGCTAAAGTGAGGGATGCAGAGGCAAAAGAGAAAGATGCAGAGGCACTTGAGAGTGATGCAGAGGCTCACGAGAGGGATGCAAAGGCTCAAGAGAGTGATGCAAAGGCTCAAGAGAGGGATGCAGAGGCGCAAGAGAATGATGTAGAGGCTTAAGAGAGGGATGCAGAGGATCAAGAGAATGATTCAGAGGTATACGAGAGTGATGCAGAGGCTTAAGAGAGTGATATATACACATAATTGATTGATATATACACATAATTTATATAGTGATATATAACACATAATTGATTAGAAACTAACCTTAAACACTTCATTTTCAATCAACTATTTGTTTCTCGTTAAAATACTGAGTAAAATATTGGAAAGGGGAGAAGTTCTGTTTTTATTGTATATATCGACGTTTCAGGCGGATTAGAGCGGTTTTACGTGTACATCTTCCATCGGTAATATAAACGGAAAATCTGGAACATTTTAGTTAATTCTAATAAAAAAACATTCATTTTTATCATTTGTATTGGAAACAAGATTGTCATGTCTTTTCTTTGATCTAAATAATACTAAACCTCGCTCTATGATTTGAAGTTAAAATCCTCAAATATGGTAATATAGTGACTTTTTTCACGTTATTCATGTAGTGGGATTTAACGTAAATATATTCGTTTATACCAATATATCAATACTACTTCATGTTTTCTCACGATATGTGATTTGGCCTTCAAATCTCAGAATTTAGCAAATTTTGCATTTTTAAGCAAGTTTTCTTGCATTTTCTTTAATACTAAAAATCATCGAATTTAGCAATATTTTGACCTTTATCATCCCCTTTTCCTTTCTGTGAGTTAAACAAAATATCATCGAATTAGGCCGTTTTTCCACGTTTTTGTGAATTTTCAGTTTATTGTTAATAATTCATTATATATACGAAAAAAATTATGCAATCACATAATTGATCAGAAAATAACCTTAAATACTTCATTTTCAATCATCTATTTGTTTCTCGTTAAAATACTGAGTAAGATATTGAAACGAGGAGAAGTTCTGTTTTTATTGCATATATCAACGTTTCAGCCGGATTAGAACGGTTTTACGTGTACATCTTTCATCGGTAATATAAACCGAAAATCAGGAACATTTTAGTTAATTTTAATGAAAACACTTGATTTTTATCATTTGAATAGGAAGCAACATCTTAATACGTCTTTTCTATGGTCTAAAAAATACGAAACGTCGCTCTATGATTCGAAGTTAAAATCCTCAAATTTGGTATAATAATAACTTTTTTCACATTTTTCATGTAGTTTGATATTACGTAAATATATTCATTTTTACTAATATTTCGATACTATTTCATGTAGTCTCACGATATGTGATTTGGCCTTCATATATCAGATTTTCGCATAATATTGCATTTTAAGCAAGTTTTCATGCATTTTGTTTCGTACTAAAAATCATCGAATCCAGCAATATTTTGACGTTTATCATCCCCTTTTCCTTTATGTGATATAAACAAAATATCATCGAATTAGGCAATATTTTGCTGTTTTTCCACGTTTTTGTGAATTTTCAGTTTATTGTTATTAATTCATTAAATATACGATAAAAATGATGCAAACACATAATTGATAAGAAATTAACCTTAAACACTTCATTTTCAATCAACTATTTGTTTCTCGTTAAAATACAGAGTAAGATATTGGAAAGGGGAGAAGTTCTGTTTTTATTGCATATATCGACTTTTCAGCCGGATTAGAGCGGTTTTACGTGTACATCTTCCATCGGTAATATAAACGAAAATCAGGAACATTTTAGTTAATTCTAATGAAAACACATTGATTTTTATCATTTGTATTTGAAACAACATTGTCATGTCTTTTCTTGGATCTAAATAATACGAAACCTCGCTCTCTGATTTGAAGTTAAAATCCTCAAATATGGTAATATAGTGACTTTTTTCACGTTATTCATGTAGTGTGATTTTACGTAAATATATTCGTTTTTACCAATATTTCAATACTACTTCATGTAGTCTCACGATATGTGATTTGGCCTTCAAATCTCAGAATTTCGCAAATTTTGCATTTTAAGCAAGTTTTCTTGCATTTTGTTTTGTACTAAAAATCATCGAATTTAGCAATATTTTTACCTTTATCATCCCCTTTTCCTTTATGTGATTAAAACAAAATATCATCGAATTATGCAATATTTTGCTGTTTTTCCACGTTTTTGTGAATTTTCAGTTTATTGCTATTAATTCCTTAAATATACGATAAAAATGATGCAAACACATAATTGATTAGAAATTAACCTTAAACACTTCATTTTCAATCAACTATTTGTTTCTCGTTAAAATACTGAGTAAGATATTGGAAAGGGGAGAAGTTCTGTTTTATTGCATATATCGACGTTTCAGCCGGATTAGAGCGGTTTTACGTGTACATCTTCCATCGGTAATATAAACCGAAAATCAGGAACATTTTAGTTAATTCTAATGAAAACACATAGATTTTTATCATTTGTATTTGAAAACACTCTCTTGGGCCTCTGCATCCCTCTCTTGAGCCTCTGCATCCCTCTCTTAAGCTTCTGCATCACTCTCATAAGCCTCTGCATTACTCTCTTAAGCCTCTGCATCACCCGCTTAAGCCTCTGCATTACTCTCTTGAGCCTCTGCATCCCTCTCCTAAGCCTCTGCCTTACTTTCTTAAGCCTCTGCATCACTCTCTTAAGCCTCTGCATCACTCTCTTGAGATTCTGTATCTCTCTCTTGAGCCTCTGCATCACTCTCTTAAGTCTCTTCATCCCTCGTGAAGAGGGATGCCCATCCAGGCAACGAAGGGGCCTCGTAGCCTGGTGGATAGCGCGCAGCATTCGTAATTCTGTGGCGCGGGTTCGATTCCCGCACGAAGCAGAAACAAATGGGCAAAGTTTCTTTCACCCTGAATGCCCCTGTTACCTAGCAGTAAATAGGTACCTGGGAGTTAGTCAGCTGTCACTGGCTGCTTCCTGGGGTGTGTGTGTGTGGTGTGAAAAAAAAAAAAAGTAGTTAGTGTAGTTAGTAAACAGTTGATTGACAGTTGAGAGGCGGGCCGAAAGAGCAAAGCTCAACCCCCGCAAACACAACTAAGTGAATACAACTAGGTGAATACACACACACACACACACACACACACACACACACACACACACACGCGCACACACACACACACACACACACACACACACACACACACACACACACACACACACACACACACACACACACACACACACACACACACACACACACACACACAGAGGCGGGACCAAAGAGCCAGAGCTGAACCCCTGCAAACAGAACCAGGGGAGAAAACACACACACACACACACACACACACACACACACACACACACACACACACACACACACACACACACACACACACACACACACACACACACATACACACACACACACAGAGGCGGGACCAAAGAGCCAGAGCTCAACCCCTGCAAACAGAACCAGTTGAGAATACACACACACACACACACACACGCACACACACATACATACACATACACACAGAGGCGGGACCAAACAGCCAGAGCTCAACCCCTGCAAACAGAACCAGGAGAGAATACACACACAAACACACACACACACACACACACACACTAGTTGATAATGGACTGTTTTGTGTTCGTATCCATGTGTATTATTGTCATGACCGACAGACACGTAAAGCTATATGTGTTGATGTGTACCTGTAATTAAACTGACATGTGTACGGTAATTATCTGTATGTGTCCATTTTAAAAGTACATATTAGTGAATGTTTATTTATGTAAATTGATTGACATATGTACGTATGCGCGCGTTTAGTGTTACTGTAATTTATATGGTTAACATGTATACGTTTGAATGACATAGTTTCCCATTATTGTCACATTTTTTGTTACTGTTTCGCTGTTGACTCTCACTCCCTGACCCCCGTCGACTAATGGTGCTCACGTGTGTTTGTTCAAGGTACGGTAACCATTGGTTTTTTACCCAATAATTTGCAACTATTTGCAAACAAACATTTCTAAAGAACATCTATGTTCCTTATAAATATTCTTTTTCCTAACATACAAGTCAACCACACAGTACCTAACCTCAGTCAGAAACACTTTTCTTACTATCTCTCACAACGTCTTTTGCATATATATCCTATCTTAATCAATTTATAATTTAAATTCATAACTGGCAACCCTCTTCCAGTGACTTCAAGGCCACCAAACATCATTCCTTTCCATTAACCTCTCCCAAATTATCTTTTGCACCAATGCACACACTAGGGGGCTTTATAGCTGAGTGGACAGCGCTCTGGACTCGTAATGCTAGGGTCAAAGTTCGATCCCCCGGTGATTGCGCAAACGAAAATCAGCAGAGTTTCATTCATTCTGATGCTCCTCTTACCTAGCAGTACATTGGTACTTGGGCATTAGACACCTGTTACGGGCTGCTTCCTGGGTGTGTGTATGTGGAAATTTTTTTTTATTAGTTAGTAAAAATTGATTGATTGACAGTTGAGAGGCGGGCCGAAAGAGCAGAGCTCAACCCTCGCAAGAACAACTAGGTGAACACAACTAGATAAATACTAACTAACCACGATCTCGTATAATCTACTACACACGCTACCACCTCCCCCAGTACCTCCCCCCACTCCCTAAATCACTCTACCTAAGTCATTAAAAATATAAAACAAATCAATTAATACACCAAAAATACTAACTATAAATAAAGGAACCAAATTTTAAACATACAGCGACTCCAGCGTGGTCTAGTCGGAGGAGAACGTGTTCTCATCTGGATAGATTGCGATCGAGCCTGTCGGAACGGCTGTGTAACTGCAGGGCACAAATATTTGTGTGTCCCCTCCTGTAGCTGCCTCTGTTTCGACAGGTTCCCTGGATAGCTGGAACTGGCCTGGCCCTAGGAAAGTGGAGAAGGGGTGAAATCCGTTGGGCCCACGGATGGATACCTTGGATTCATAGACCTAGGGTAGGTCTAATCACCTGGGATTCGAACCCACGGTGGGAATAAGGGAGGAGATTTGGGGGAGTATGGACACAAATGGTTCCTGAAACCAAACCTCACATAAATCCGGACACTCACACACACACACACACACACACACACACACACACTTATCCGAACATTCACAGGGACACTCACACACACACATCCATGGACTGTGATAAGGGGCCATCTGAGGGGACACAGATGGCCTCCTGAAACCACAGATGTAACCGGACACATAATCATCCGGACACTCACAGGGACACCCACACTCACCCGGACACTCACAGTGACACTCACACTCACACACTCACACACATCCATAGACACAAACTGTGATAAGGGAGACCATCTGAGGGGACACAGATGACCTCCTGGCCCACAGGGTCCATATCCATACAGATCAATATTTAAATATATATATTTATAAATATAAAATTGTTATATATTTTATTTATTTATTTAAATAAATAATATTTATTTAAAAATAATAAATTTTATTTATTTAAATAAATCATTTTTATCGTATATATAATAAATTAATAACAATAAACTGATAATTCACAAAAACATGGAAAAAGGCAAAATATGGCCTCATTTGATGATAATGGCCTAATTCGGTGATGCAGAGGCTCAAGAGAGTGATGCAGAAGCTCAAGAGAGGGATGCAGGGGCTCAAGAGAGTAATGGAGAGGCTCAAGAGAGTGATGCAGAGGCTTAAGAGAGGGATGCAGAGGCTCAAGAGATGGATGCAGAGGCTCAAGAGAGGGATGCAGAGGCTAAAGTCAGGGATGCAGAGGCTAAAGTGAGGGATGCAGAGGCACAAGAGAAAGATGCAGAGGCACTTGAGAGTGTTGCAGAGGCTCAAGAGAGGGATGCAGAGGCTTAAGAGAATGATAGAGAGGCTCAAGAGAGTGATGCAGAGGATCAAGTGAGTGATGCAGAGGCTGTAGGGAGAGATGCAGAGGCTTAAGAGAGTGATGCAGAGGCTCAGGAGAGTGATGCATGGGCTCAAGAGAATGATGTAGAGGCTTAAGAGAGGGATGTAGAGGCTAAAGAGAATGATGCAGAGGCTCAAGAGAGTGATGCAGAGGATCAAGAGAGGGATGCAGAGGTTTAAGAGAGTGATGCAGAGGCTCAAGAGAGTGATGCAGAGGCTCAAGAGAGTGATGCAGAGGCTCGAGAGAGTGATGCAGAGGCTCAAGAGAGGGATGCAGAGGCTTAAGAGAGTGATGCAAAGGCTCAAGTGAGGGATGCAGAGGCTCATGTGTGGGATGCAGGAGTTCAAGAGAGTGATGCAGAGGATCAAGAGAGGGATGCAGAGGCATAAGAGAGTGATGCAGAGGCTGAAGAGAGTGATGCAGAGGCTCAAGAGAGTGATGTAGAGACTCAAGAGAGTGATGCAGAGGCTCAAGAGAGTGATCCAGAGGATTAAGAGAGTGATGCCGAGGCTCAAAAGAGTGATGCAGAGGATCACGAGAGGGAAGCAGAGGATTAGGAGAGTGATGCAGAGGCTGAAGAGAGTGATGCAGAAGCTCAAGTGAGTTATGCAGAGTTTCAAGAGAGTGATGCAGAGGCTTAAGAGATTGATGCAGAGGATCAGGAGAGTGATGCAGAAGCTCGAGAAAGTGATGCAGAGGCCTCAAGAGAGGGATTCAGAGGCTAAGAGAGTGATGCAGAGGCTGAAGAGAGTGTTGCAGAGACTGAAGAGAGGGATGCAGAGGCTCAAGAGAGTGATGCCGAAACAGAAGAGAGTTATGCAGAGGCTCATGAGAGTGATTCAGAGGCTTACGAGAGTAATGCAGATGATTAAGAGAGAGATGCAGAGGCTTAAGATATTGATGCAGAGGCTGAGGAGAGTGTTGCAGGGCTTAAGAGAGGGATGCAGAGGCTCAAGACTTAAGCCTCTGCATCACTCTCTTGAGCCTCTACATCCCTCTCTTGAGCCTCTGCATCCCTCTCTTAAGCCTCTGCATCATTCTCTTGAGCCTCTGCATCACTCTCTTGAACCTCTGCATCACTCGCTTGAGGCTCTGCATCCCTCTCTTAAGCCTTTGCAACACTCTCTTCAGCCTCTGCATCATTCTCTTAAGCCTCTGCATCCCTCTCTTGATCATCTGCATCACTCTCGTATGCCTCTGCATCACTCTCTTGAGACTCTGCATAACTCTCCTGAGCTTCTGCATCACTCTCTTGAGCCTCTGCGTCCCTCTCTTGAGCCTCTTCAACACTTTCTTCAGCCTCTGCATCACTCTCTTAAGCCTCTGAATCCCTCTCTTCATGCCTCTGCATCACTCTCTCGAGCCTCGAGCCTCAGCATCCCTCAAGAGAGGGATGCTGAGGCTCCAAAGAGAGATGCAGAGGCTCCAGAGAGCGATGTAGAGGCTTAAGAGAGGGATGCAGAGTCTCAGGAGAGTGATGTAGAGGCTTAAGAGAGGGATGCAGAGGCTCAAGAGAATGATGCAGAGGCTCAAGAGAGTGATGCAGAGCATCAAAAGAGGGATGCAGAGGCTCAAGAGAGTGATGCAGAGGCTCAAGAGAGTGATGCAGAGGCTCAAGAGAGTGATGCAGAGGCTCAAGTGAGGGATGCAGAGGCTCAAGAGAGGGATGCAGAAGCTCAAGAGAGTGATGCAGAGGATCAAGAGAGTGATGCAGAGGCTCAAGAGAGTGATGCAGAGGCTTAAAAGAGTGATGCAGAGGATCAAAAGAGTGATGCAGAGGATCAAGTGAGTGATGCAGAGGATCAAGAGAGGGAAGCAGAGGCTTAAGAGAGTGATGCAGAGGCTGAAGAGCGTGATGCAGAGGCTGTAGAGAGTGATGCAGATATTATGGAAACTGCAGGGAGGGTTTGGGCAAAATGTGATCCATCGCCGCTTTCAGTAATTGGCATATTTCCGGTATAAAAAGTCGTAATTTCAAACTGCGAATAAGCGCAGAAAGCCAGAATTTGGCTCCAAAATATGGCTCAAAGGTCGAATTTGGCATGTTTGGGATATTTTGCAAACTGCAGAGGGGTTTAGGCAAAATGGGACCCATCGCTTCTTTCAGTAATTGGCATATTTTCAAGCGTCAAATTTGAGATGTTTGGGATAAAAATTCGTAATTTCAAACTGCGAATACTGGCAGAGAACCAGAATTTGGCTCCAAAATAATTATCAATAGTCGAATTTGGGATGATTGGGATATTTTGAAAACTACAAGGAAGGGGTATGGGCAAAATGTGACCTATCGCTGCACTCAGTAATTCACATAGTATCGGTACAAAAAGTCGTAATTTCAAACTGCGAATATGTGCAGAGAGCCACAATTTGGCTCCAAAATTTGGCTCAAAGGTTGAATTTGGGATGTTAGGGACATTTTTAAAACTGCAGGGGGGTTTGGGCAAAATGTGACCCATCGCCGCTCTCAGTAATTGGCATATTCTCGGTATAATATGACGTAATTTCAAACTGCGAATACCAGCAGAGAGCCCGAATGTGGCTCCAAAATAAGGCTCAAGCGTCGAATTTGGGATGTTTGGGATATTTTGAAAACTGCAGGGGGGGGGGGGAAGGATTGGGCGAAATGTGACCCATCGCTGCTTTCAGTAATTGACATATTTTCGGTATAAAATGTCGTAATTTCAACCTGCAAATATGTTCAGAGAGCCAGAATTTGGCTCCAAAATATGGCTCAAGGGTGTAATTTGGGATGCTTTTGATTTTTTGAAAACTGAATGGTGGGTTTGGGCAAAATGTGATCTATCGTCGCTTTCAGTAATTGGCATATTTTCGGTATAAAAAGTCGTAATTTCAAACTGCTAATACGTGCAGAGAGCCGGAATTTGGCTCGAAAATATGGCTCAAGCGTCGAATTTGGGATGTGTAGGATATTTTGAAAACTGCAGGGAGGGTTTGGGCAAAATGTTATCCATCGAAGCTTTCAGTAATTGGAATATTTTCGGTATGAAAAGTCGTAATTTCAAACTGCGAATACATGCAGAAAGCCAAACGTTGGCTCCAAAATATGGCTCAAGGGTCGAATTGGGGATGTTTGGGATATTTTAAAAACTGCAGGGATGTTCTGGGCAAAATGTGATCCAACGCCGCACTCAGTAATTTGCATATTTTCGGTATAAAATGAAATAATTTCAAACTGCGAACACGTGCAGAGACCCCGAATTTGGCTCCAAAATATGGCTCAAGCGTCGAATTTGGGATGTGTAGGATATTTTGAAAACTGCAGGGAGGGTTTGGGCAAAATGTTATCCATCGAAGCTTTCAGTAATTGGAATATTTTCGGTATGAAAAGTCGTAATTTCAAACTGCGAATACATGCAGAAAGCCAAACGTTGGCTCAAAAATATGGCTCAAGGGTCGAATTGGGGATGTTTGGGATATTTTGAAAACTGCAGGGATGTTCTGGGCAAAATGTGATCCAACGCCGCACTCAGTAATTTGCATATTTTCGGTATAAAATGAAATAATTTCAAACTGCGAACACGTGCAGAGACCCCGAATTTGGCTCCAAAATATGGCTCAAGCGTCGAATTTGGGATGTTTGGGATATATTGAAAACTGCCGGGGGTGGGGGGGGTTGGGCAAAATTTGACCTATCGCCGCTCTCAGTAATTGACATATCTTCGGTGTATAAATTCGTAATTTCAAACTGCGAATATGTGCAGAGAGCCAGAATTTAACTCCAAAATATGGCTCAGGCGTCGAATTTGGGATGTTTGGGATATTTTGAAAACTTCAGGGACGGCTTTATGCAAAATGTGATCCATCGCCGCACTCAGTAATTGGCATATTTTCGGTAGAAAATGAAATAATTTCAAACTGCTATTACGTGCAGAGAGCCCGAATTTGGCTCCAAAATATGGCTCAAGCGTCAAATTTGGGATGTTTGGGATATGTGGAAAACTGCAGGGGGGTTTGGGCAAAATGTGTCCCATGGTCGCAATCAGTAATTGGCTTATTTTCGGTAGAAAATGTCGTAATTTCAAACAGCAAATACGTGCAGAGAGCCAGAATTTGGCTCCAAAATATAGCTCATGGGTCGAATTTGGGATGTTTGGGATATTATGCAATCTGCCGGGGGGTTTGGGCAAAGTGTGACCCATCGCTGCTTTCAGTAGTTGGCTTATTTTCAAGCGTCAAATTAGGGATATTTGGGATAAAAAGTCGTAATTTCAAACTGAGAATACGTGCAGAGACCCCGAATTTGGCTCCAAAATATACCTCAAGCGTCGAATTTGGGATGTTTGGGATATTTTGAAAACTGCAGGGAGGGTTTGGGCAAAATTTGATCCATCGCTGCTTTCAGGAATTGTCATGTTTTCGGTATAAAAAGTCGTAATTTCAAACTGCGAATACGTTCAGAGAGCCAGAATTTAGCTCCAAAATAATTCTCAAGGCTCGAATTTGGGATGTTTGGGATATTTCGAAAACTGCAGGGAAGGTTTGAGAAAAATGTGATCCATCGCCGCTCTCATTAATTGGCATATTTTCGGTATAAAAAGTCGTAATTTCAAACTGCGAATACGTGCAGAGAGCCTGAATTTGGCTCCAAATTATGGCTCAAGCGTTGAATTTGCGGTATTTGGGATATTTTGGAAACTGCAGGGAGGGTTTGGGATAATGTGATCCATCGCCGCTTTCAGTAATTGGCATATTTTCGGTATAAAAATTCGTAATTTGAAACTGCGAATACGTGCAGAGAGCCGGAATTTGGCTCCAAAATATGGCTCAAGGGTCGAATTGGGGATGTTTGGGATATTTTGAAAACTGTAGGGATGGCCTGGGTAAAATGTGATCCAACGCCGCACTCAGTAATTGGCATATTTTCGGTATAAAATGAAATAATTTCAAACTGCGAACACGTGCAGAGACCCCGAATTTGGCTCCAAAATATGGCTCAAGCGTCGAATTTGGGATGTTTGGAATATTTTGAAAACTGCAGGGAGGGTTTGGGCAAAATGTGATCCATCGCCGCTTTCAGTAATTGTCATGTTTTCGGTATAAAAAGTCGCAATTTCAAAGTGCGAATTCGTTCAGAGAGCCAGAATTTAGCTCCAAAATAATTCTCAAGGGTCGAATTTGGGATGTTTGGGATATTTCAGAAACTGCAGGGAAAGTTTGTTCAAAATGTGATCCATCGCCGCTCTCAGTAATTGGCATATTTTCGGTATAAAAAGTCGTAATTTCAAACTGCGAATACGTGCAGAGAGCCAGAATTTGGTTCCAAATTATGGCTCAAGCGTTGAATTTAGGATGTTTGGGATATTTTGAAAACTGCAGGGAGGGTTTGGGCAAAATGTTATCCATCGCCGCTTTCAGTAATTGTCATGTTTTCGGTATAAAAATTCGTAATTTCAAACAGCGAATAAGCGCAGAAAGCCAGAATTTGGCTCCAAAATATGGCTGAAAGGTCGAATTTGGCATGTTTGGGATATTTTGAAAACTGCAAAGGGGAGGGGGGGTTTGGTCAAAA
Organism: Procambarus clarkii; assembly: GCF_040958095.1. Lineage (NCBI taxonomy): Eukaryota > Metazoa > Arthropoda > Malacostraca > Decapoda > Cambaridae > Procambarus > Procambarus clarkii. The sequence continues at coordinate 10,758,279 of NC_091225.1, read as the reverse complement.
TGTGACCCATCGCTGCTTTCAGTAATTGACATATTTTCGGTATAAAATGTCGTAATTTCAACATGCAAATATGTGCAGAGAGCCAGAATTTGGCTCCAAAATGTGGCTCAATGGTCGAATTTGGGATGCTTGGGATTTTTTGAAAACTGAATGGTGGGTTTGGGCAAAATGTGAACTATGGTCGCTTTCAGTAATTGGCATATTTTCGGTATAAAAAGTAGTTTTTCAAACTGCGAATACGTGCAGAAAGCCTGAATTCGGCTAGAAAATATGGCTCAATGATCGAATTTGGGATGTTTGGAATATTTTTAAAACTGCAGGGAGGGTTTGGGCATAATGTGATAAATCGCCGCTTTCCGTAATTGGCATATTTTCATTATAAAAAGTCATAATTTCAAACTGCGAATACGTGCAGAGAGCCAGAATTTGGCTCCAAAATCTAAAATCCAAGGGTCGAATTTAGGATGTTTGGGATATATGAAAACTGCAAGGGGGTTTTGGCAAAATGTGACGCATCGCTGCTTTCAGTAATTGGCATATTTTCAGTATAAAAAGTCGTAATTTAAAACTGCGAATACGTGCAAAGAGCCAGAATTTGACTCCAAAATAAGGCTCCAGGGTCGAATTTGGGATGTTTAGGATATTTTGAAACGTGCTGGGGGGGGGGGGGGGGCAAAATGTGACCCATAGCTGCTCTCAGTAATTAACATATTTTCGGTATAAAATGTCGTAATTTCAACCTGCGAATATGTGCAGAGAGCCAGAATTTGGCTCCAAAATATGGCTCAAGAGTCGAATTAGTGATGCTTTCGGATATTTTGAAAACTGCAGGAAGGGTTTGGGAAAAATGTGACCCATCGCCGCTCTCAGTAATTGGCATAATTTGGCTCCAAAATATGGCTCAAGCGTCGATCTTGGGATGTTTGGGATATATTGAAAACTGCAGGGGGGGTTTGGGCAAAAAGTGACCCATCGCTGCTTCCAGTAATTGGCTTATATTCAAGCGTCAAATTTGGGATGTTTGGGATAAAAAGTCGCAATTTCAATCTGCAAATTCGTGTAGAGAGCCAGAATTTGGCTCCAAAATATGGCTCAAGCGTCGAATTTGGGACGTTTAGGATATTTTGAAAACTGCAGGGAGGGTTTGGGCAAAATGTTATCCATCGCCGCTTTCAGTAATTGGCATATTTTCGGTATGAAAAGTCGTAATTTCAAACTGCGAATACATGCAGAAAGCCAAACGTTGGCTCCAAAATATGGCTCAAGGGTCGAATTGGTTATGTTTGGGATATTTTGAAAACTGCAGGGATGGCCTGGGCAAAATGTGATTCATCGCCTTACTCAGTAATTGGCATATTTTCAGTGATGCAGAGGATCAAGAGAGTGTTGCAGAGGCTCGAGAGAGTGATTCAGAGGCTTACGAGAGTGATGCAGAGAATCAAGAGAGTCATGCAGAGGCTCGAGAGAGTTATGCAGAGGCCTCAAGAGAGGGATTCAGAGGCTTAGGAGAGTGATGCAAAGGCTGAAGAGAGTGTTGCAGAGGCTCATGAGAGGGATCTTCTTGAGGATATCTTGAGATGATTTTGGGGATTTTTTTTTTAGTGTCCCCGCGGCCCGGTCCTCGACCAGGCCTCCACCCCCAGGAAGCAGCCCGTGACAGCTGACTAACTCCCAGGTACCTATTTACTGCTAGGTAACAGGGGCATTCAGGGTGAAAGAAACTTTGCCCATTTGTTTCTGCTTCGTGCGGGAATCGAACCCGCGCCACAGAATTACGAATGCTGCGCGCTATCCACCAGGCTACGAGGCCCCTTCGTAGCCTGGATGGGCATCCCTCTTCACGAGGGATGAAGAGACTTAAGAGAGTGATGCAGAGGCTCAAGAGAGAGATACAGAATCTCAAGAGAGTGATGCAGAGGCTTAAGAGAGTGATGCAGAGGCTTAAGAGAGTAAGGCAGAGGCTTAGGAGAGGGATGCAGAGGCTCAAGAGAGTAATGCAGAGGCTTAAGCGGGTGATGCAGAGGCTTAAGAGAGTAATGCAGAGGCTTATGAGAGTGATGCAGAAGCTTAAGAGAGGGATGCAGAGGCTCAAGAGAGGGATGCAGAGGCCCAAGAGAGTGTTTTCAAATACAAATGATAAAAATCTATGTGTTTTCATTAGAATTAGCTAAAATGTTCCTGATTTTCGGTTTATATTACCGATGGAAGATGTACACGTAAAACCGCTCTAATCCGGCTGAAACGTCGATATATGCAATAAAACAGAACTTCTCCCCTTTCCAATATCTTACTCAGTATTTTAACGAGAAACAAATAGTTGATTGAAAATGAAGTGTTTAAGGTTAATTTCTAATCAATTATGTGTTTGCATCATTTTTATCGTATATTTAAGGAATTAATAGCAATAAACTGAAAATTCACAAAAACGTGGAAAAACAGCAAAATATTGCCTAATTCCATAATATTTTGTTTATATCACATTAAGGAAAAGGGGATGATAAACGTCAAAATATTGCTGAATTCGATGATTTTTAGTACGAAACATAATGCAAGAAAACTTGCTTAAAATGCAATATTATGCGAAAATCTGAGATTTGATGGCCAAATCACATATCGTGATACTACATGAAATAGTATCGAAATATTAGTAAAAATGAATATATTTGCGTAATATCAAACTACATGAAAAACGTGAAAAAAGTCATTATAATACCAAATTTGAGGATTTTAACTTCGAATCATAGAGCGACGTTTCGTATTATTTAGATCCAAGAAAAGACATATGACAATGTTGTTTCAAATACAAATGATAAATATCTATGTGTTTTCATTAGAATTAACTAAAATGTTCCTGATTTTCGGTTTATATTACCGATGAAAGATGTACACGTAAACCCGTTCTAATCCGGCTGAAACGTCGATATAAGCAATAAAAACAGAACTTCTCCCCTTTCCAATATTTTACTCAGTATTTTAACGAGAAACAAATAGTTGATTGAAAATGAAGTGTTTAAGGTTAGTTTCTAATCAATTATGTGTTTGCATCATTTGTATCGTATATTTAATGAAATAATAGCAATAAACTGAAAATTCACAAAAACGTGGAAAAACGGCAAAATATTGCATAATTCGATGATATTTTGTTTTAATCACATAAAGGAAAAGGGGATGATAAAGGTAAAAATATTGCTAAATTCGATGATTTTTAGTACAAAACAAAATGCAAGAAAACTTGCTTAAAATGCAAAATTTGCGAAATTCTGAGATTTGAAGGCCAAATCACATATCGTGAGAAAACATGAAGTAGTATTGAAATATTGGTAAAAACGAATATATTTACGTAAAATCACACTACATGAATAACGTGAAAAAAGTCACTATATTACCATATTTGAGGATTTTAACTTCAAATCAGAGAGCGAGGTTTCGTATTATTTAGATCCAAGAAAAGACATGACAATGTTGTTTCAAATACAAATGATAAAAATCAATGTGTTTTCATTAGAATTAACTAAATGTTCCTGATTTTCGTTTATATTACCGATGGAAGATGTACACGTAAAACCGCACTAATCCGGCTGAAAAGTCGATATATGCAATAAAAACAGAACTTCTCCCCTTTCCAATATCTTACTCTGTATTTTAACGAGAAACAAATAGTTGATTGAAATGAAGTGTTTAAGGTTAATTTCTTATCAATTATGTGTTTGCATCATTTTTATCGTATATTTAATGAATTAATAGCAATAAACTGAAAATTCACAAAAACGTGGAAAAACAGCAAAATATTGCCTAATTCGATGATATTTTGTTTATATCACATAAAGGAAAAGGGGATGATAAACGTCAAAATATTGCTGGATTCGATGATTTTTAGTACGAAACAAAATGCATGAAAACTTGCTTAAAATGCAATATTATGCGAAAATCTGATATATGAAGGCCAAATCACATATCGTGAGACTACATGAAATAGTATCGAAATATTAGTAAAAATGAATATATTTACGTAATATCAAACTACATGAAAAATGTGAAAAAAGTTATTATTATACCAAATTTGAGGATTTTAGCTTCGAATCATAGAGCGACGTTTCGTATTTTTTAGACCCTAGAAAAGACGTATAAAGATGTTGCTTCCTATTCAAATGATAAAAATCAAGTGTTTCATTAAAATTAACTAAAATGTTCCTGATTTTCGGTTTATATTACCGATGAAAGATGTACACGTAAAACCGTTCTAATCCGGCTGAAACGTTGATATATGCAATAAAAACAGAACTTCTCCCCGTTTCAATATCTTACTCAGTATTTTAACGAGAAACAAATAGATGATTGAAAATGAAGTATTTAAGGTTATTTTCTGATCAATTATGTGTTTGCATAATTTTTATCGTATATTCACTCTCTAAAGCCTCTGCATCACTCTCGTCAGCCTCTGAATCACTCTCTTGAGCCTCTGCATCCCCTTTTGAACTCCTGAATCCCTCTCATGAGCCTTTGCATCCCTCTCATGAGCCTTTGCATCACTCGCTTAAGCCTCTGCATCCCTCTCTTGAGCCTCTGCATCACTCTCAAGAGCCTCTGCATCCCTCTCTTGTGCCTCTGTATCTCTCACTTGAGCCTCTACATCCCCCTCTTGAGCCCCGGCATCCCTCTCTTGAGCCTCTGCATCCCTATCTTGAGCCTCTGCATCCCTCTCTTAAGCCTCTGAATCCCTCTCTTGAGGCCTATGCATCACACTCGCAAGCCTCTGAATCACTCTCTTGAGCCTCTGCATCACTCTCCTGAGCCTCTAGATCCCTCTCTTGAGCCTCTAATTCACTCTCCTCAGCCTCTGCATCCCTCTCTTGAGCCTCTGCATCACTCTCTTGAGCCTCTGCATCACTCCCTTGAGCCTCTACATCCCTCTCTTGAGCCTCTGCATCCCTCTCTTAAGCCTCGGCATCATTCTCCTGAGCCTCTGCATCACTCTCTTCAACCTCTACATCACTCTTTTGAGCCTCTGCATCCCTCTCTTAAGCCTCTGCAACACTCTCTTCAGCCTCTGCATCACTCTCCTAAGTCTTTGCATCCCTCTCCTGATCATCTGCATCACTCTCGTTAGCCTCTGCATAACTCACTTGATCCTCTGCATCACTCTCTTGAGCATCTGCATGCCTCTCTTGAGCCTCTGCAACACTTTTTTCAGCCTCTGCATCACTCTCGTAAGCCTCGGAATCCCTCTCTTGAGGCCTCTGCATCACTCTCTCGAGCCTCTGCATCACTCTCTTGATCCTCTGCATCACTCTCTTGAGCCTCTGCATCACTCTCTTGAGCCTCTGTATCACTCTCTACAGCCTCTGCATCACGCTCTTCAGCCTCTGCATCACTCTCTTAAGCCTCTGTTTCCCTCTCTTGATCCTCTGCATCACTCACTTGATCCTGTGCATCACTCTTTTGATCCTCTGCATCACTCTCTTGAACCTCTGCATCACTCTCTTGAGCCTCTACATAACTCTCTTGAGCCTCTGCATCACTCTCTTCAGCCTCTGCATCACTCTCTTAAGCCTCAGCATCTCTCTCTTCAGCATCTGAATCACTCTCTTCAGCCTCTGCATCCCTCCTTTGAGCCATTGCATCACTCTCTTAAGCCTCTGCATCCCTCTCTTGAGCCTCTAATTCACTCTCTTCAGCCTCTGCATCCCTCTCTTGAGCCTTCACATCACTCTTTTGAGCCTCTGCATCGCTCTCTTGAGCCTCTACATCCCTCTCTTGAGCCTCTGCATCCCTCTCTTGAGCCTGTGCATCACTCGCTTGAGCCTCTGCATCCCTCTCTTCAGCCTCTGCAACACTCTCTTGAGGCCTCTGCATCACTCTCTCGAGCCTCTGCATCACTTTCATGATCCTCTGCATCACTCTCTTGAGCCTCTGCATCACTCTCTAGAGCCTCTGCATCACTCTCCTCAGCCTCTGCATCACTCTCTTAAGCCTCTGCTTCCCTCTCTTGATTCTCTGCTTCACTGTCTTGAGACTGCATCACTCTCTTGATCCTCTGCATCACTCTCTTGATCCTCTGCATCACTCTCTTGAGCCTATAAAACACTATCTTGAGCCTCTGCATCACTCTCTTCAGCCTCTGCATCACTCTCTTAGGCCTCTGCATCCCTCTCTTGATCCTCTGCATCACTCTCTTGAGCCTCTGCATCATTCTCTTGAGCCTCTGCATCCCTCTCTTAAGCCTCTACATCATTCACTTGAGCCTCTGCACCACTCTCGTGGGCCTCTGCATCACTCTCTTAAGCCTCTGCATCTCTCTCTTCAGCCTCTGAATCACTCTCGTCAGCCTCTGCATCCCTCTTTTGAGCCTTTGCATCACTCTCTTAAGCCTCTGCATCCCTCTCTTGAGCCTCTGCATCACTCTCAAGAGCCTCTGCATCCTCTCTTGAGCCTCTGCATCCCTCACTTGAGCCTCCACTTCCCTCTCTTGAGCCTCTGCATCACTCTTGTAAGCCTCTGCATCTCTCTCTTGAGCCTCTGCAAAACTCTCTTCAGTCTCTGCATCACTCTCTTCTGCCTCTGCATCCCTTTCTTGATCGTCTACATCACTCTCTTGAGCCTCTGCATCACCCCTCTTAAGCCTCTGCATCCCTATTTTGGGCCTCTGCATCACTTTCCTAAGCCTCTGCATCCCTTTGTTGAGCTTCTGCATCCCTCTCTTGAACTCCTGCATTCCTCTCATTAGCCTTAGCATCCTTCTCTTGAGCCTTTGCATCACTATCTTAAGCCACTGCATACCTCTCTTGACCCTCTGCATCACTCTCTTTATCCTCTGCATCACTCTCTTGATCATCTCCATCATTCTCTTGAGACTTTGCATCACTCTTTTGAGCCTCTGCATCAGTCTCTAGAGCCTATGCATCCCTCTCTTGAGTCTCTGCATCACTCTCTTGAGCCTCTGCATCCCTTTCTTGAGCCTTTGCAACACTCCCTTTAGCCTCAGCATCACTCTCTTAGGCATCTTAATCCCTCTCTTGAGCCTCTGAATTATTCTCTTGAGCCTCTGCATAACTTTCTCGGGGATCTGCATCACTCTCCTGATCCTCTGCATCACTCTCTTGAGCCTCTGCATTACTCTCTTAATCCTCCTGCATCACTCTCTAGAGCCTCTGCATCATTCTCTTCGTCCTCTGCATCACTCTCTTAAGCGTCTGCATCACTTCTCCAGAGCCTCTGCATCATTCTCTTGATCCTCGGCATCACTCTCTTGAGCCTCAGCATCCCTCCTTCAACCCTCTGCATCACTCTCGTGAGCCTCTGCATCATTCTCTTGAGCCTCTGCATCCCTTTCTTAAGCCTTCTACATCATTCTCTTGAGCCTCTGCATCATTCTCCTGAGCCTCTGCATCACTCTCCTGAGCCTCTGCATCACTCTCTTGGAGCCTCTGCATCACTCTCTTGAGCCTCTGTATCCCTCTCTTGAGCCTCCTGCATCCCTCTCTTGAGCCTTTGCATCACTCTCGTAAGCATCGGCATAACTCTCTGAGCCTCTGCATCCATCACTCATTTCTCCTGAGCCTCTGCATCCCTCTCTTAAGCCTCAACATCATTCTCTTCTGCCTCAGGATCACTCTCTTGAACCTCTGCATCACTCTCTTAAGCCTCTGCATTTCTCTTTTCAGCCTCTGCATCACTCTCTTGAGCCTCTGCATCACTGTCCTGATCCTCTTCATCCCTCTCTGAGCTCTGCATCCCTCTCTTAAGCCTCTGCATCACTCTCTTGAGCCTTGTGCATCACTCTCCTGAGCCTCTGCCTCACCCTTTCTTAAGCCTATGCATCTCTCTTCTGAGCCTCTGCATCCCTCTCTTGAACCTCTGCATCACCCTTTTAAGCCTCTGCATCCCTCTTTTGAGCTGCTCGCATCACTTTCTTAAGTCTCTGCATCACTTTCTTGAGCCTTTGCATTACTCTCTTGAGCCTAATCAATTATGTGTTTGCATCATTTTTATTGTATAGTTAATGAATTAATACCAATAAACTGAAAATTCACAGAAACATGGAAAAACAGGAAAATATTGCCTAATTCGATGATATTTTATTTAAATCACATAAAGGAAAAGGGGATGATAAACGTCAAAATATTGCTAAATTCCATGATTTTTAGTACGAAACAAAATGCAAGAAACTTGCTTAAAAATGCAACATTTGCGAAATTCTGAGATTTGTAGGCCAAATTTCATATCGTGAGACAACATGAAGTAGTATCGAAATATTGGTAAAAACGAATATATTTACGTAAAATCACACCACATGAAAAACCTGAAAAAAGTCACTATTTTACCATATGTGTTTCCATTACAATTTACTAAAATGTTCGTGATTTTCCGTTTATATTACCGACGGAAGATTTACACGTAAAATCGCTCTAATCCGGGTGAAACGTCGATATATGCAATAAAAACAGAAATTCTCCCCTTTTCAATATCTTATCAAGTATTTTAACGAGAAACAAATAGATGATTGAAAATTAAGTATTTAAGGTTATTATCTAATTAATTATGTGTTTGTATCATTTTTATCGTATATTTAATGAATTAATAACAATAAACTGGAAATTCACAAAAACGTGGAAAAACAGCAAAATATTGCCAAATTCAATGATATTTTGTTTATATCACACGAAGGAAAAGGGGGATGATAAACGTCAAAATATTACTAAATTCGATGATTTATAGTACGAAACAAAATGCAAGAAAACTTGCTTAAAATGCAATATTATGCGAAATTCTGAGATATGAAGGCCAAATCACACATCGTAATACTACATGAAAAAGTATCGAAATATTGGTAAAAATTAATATATTTACGTAATATCAAACTACATGAAAAACGTGAAAAAGTCACTATTATACCAAATTTGTGGATTTTAACTTCGAATCATAACGCGAGGTTTCGTTTAATTTACATCCAAGAAAAGACATATGACAATGTTGTTTCCAATACTAATGATAAAAAACAATGTGTTTTCATTAGAATGAACTAAATTGCTCCTGATTTTCCGTTTATATTACCAATGGAAGATGTACACGTAAAACCGCTCTGTTCCGGCTGAAACGTCGTTATATGCAATAAAAACCGAACTTCTCCCCTTTTCAATATCTTACTCAGTATCATTCTCTTCAGCCTCTGCATTCCACTCTTAAGCCTCTGCATCAATCTCGTAAGCCTCTGAATCACTCTGTTGAGCCTCTGCATCACTCTCTTGAGCCTCTCCATCACTCTCTTGAGCTTCTACATCCCTCTCTTAAGCCTCTGAAACACTCTCTTTAGCCTCTGCATCACTCTCTTAAGCCTCTGCATCCCTTTCTTGAGCCTTTGCATCACTCTCGTGAATTCCTGCATCATTCTCGTGAATTCCTGCATCCCTCTCATAAGCCTCTGCATCATTCTCCTGAGCCTTTGCATCACTCTATTAAGCCTCTGCATCCCTCTCTTGAGCCTCTGCGTCACTCTCAAGAGCTCTGCATCCCTCTCTTGTGCCTCTGCATCCTTCACTTGAGCCTCTGCATCCGTCTGCTGAGCCCCTGCATCCCTCTCTTGAGAATCTGCATCCCTCGCTTGAGCCTCTGCATCCCTCTCTTAAGCCTCTGTATCACTCTCTTAAGCCTCTGCATCACTCTCGTAAGCCTCTGAATCACACTCTTTAGAGCCGCTGCATCCATCTTATATTCGTTTTTACCAATATTTCGATACTACTTCATGTTTTCTCACGATATGTGATTTGTCCTCCAAATCTCAGAATTTCGCATAATATTGCATTTTAAGCAAGTTTTCTTGCATTTTGTTTCGTACTAAAAATCATCGATTTTAGTAATATTTTGACGTTTATCATCCCCCTTTTCCTTTATGTAATTTAAACAAAATATCATCGAATTAGGCAATATTTTGCTGTTTTTCCACGTTTTTGTTAAATGTTTTGTTTTGTTTTCATAAAATATGTATGATAAAAATGATGCAAAACACATAATTGATTAGAAATTAACCTTAAATACTTCATTTTCATTTCTGTTTTCAAACAGAATTTCTGTTTTTATTGCATATATCGACGTTTCAGCCGGATTAGAGCGGTTTTACGTGTACATCTTCAGTCGGTAATATAAGCGGAAAATCAGGAATATTTTAGTTAATTGTAATGGAAACACATTGATTTTTATCATTTGTATTGGAAACAACATTGTCATATGTCTTTTCTAGGATCGTTTCAGCCGGAATAGAGCGGTTTTACGTGTACATCTTCCATCGGTAATATAAACGGAAAATCAGGAACAATTTAGTTCATTCTAATGAAAACACATTGTTTTTTATCATTTGTATTGGAAACAACATTGTCATATGTCTTTTCTTGGATCTAAATTATACGAAACCTCGCGCTATGATTCGAAGTTAAAATCCTCAAATTTGGTATAATAGTGACTTTTTCACGTTTTTCATGTAGTTTGATATTACGTAAATATATTCATTTTTACCAATATTTCGAATCTTTTTCATGTAGTATTACGATTTGTGATTTGGCCTTCAAATCTCAGAATTTCGCATAATATTGCATTTTAAGCAAGTTTTCTTGCATTTTGTTTTGTACTAAAAATCATCGAATTTAGCAATATTTTGACCTTTATCATCCCCTTTTCCTTTATGTGATTTAAATAAAATATCATCGAATTAGGCAATATTTTGCCATTTTTCCACGTTTTTGTAAATTTTCAGTTTATTGTTATTAATTCATTATATATACGAGAAAAATTATGCAAACACATAATTGATCAGAAAATAACCTTAAATACTTCATTTTCAATCATCTATTTGTTTCTCGTTAAAATACTGAGTAAGATATTGAAAAGGGGAGAAGTTCTGTTTTTATTGCATATATCGACGTTTCAGCCGGATTAGAGCGGTTTTACGTGTACATCTTCCATCGGTAATATAAACAGAAAATCAGGAACATTTTAGTTAATTCTAATGAAAACACATTGATTTTCACCATTTGCATTTGAAACAACATTGTCATATGTCTTTTCTTGGATCTACATAATACGAAACCTCGCTCTATGATTTGAAGTTAAAATCCTCAAATATGATAATATAGTGACTTTTTTCAAGTTATTCATGTAGTGTTATTTTACGTATATATATTCGTTTTTACCAATATTTCGATACTACTTAATGTTTTCTAACAATATGTGATTTTGCCTTCAAATATCAGAATTTCGCAAATTTTGCATTTTTAAGCAAGTTTTCTTGCATTTTGTTTTGTACTAAAAATCATCGAATTTAGCAATATTTTGACCTTTATCATGCCCTTTTCCTTTATGTGATTTAAACAAAATATCATCGAATTAGGCAATATTTTTCCGTTTTTCCACGTTTTTGTGAATTTTCAGTTTATTATTATTAACTCATTAAATATACGAGAAAAATTGTGCAAACACATTATTGATCAGAAAATAACCTTAAATACTTCATTTTCAATCATCTATTTGTTTCTCGTTAAAATACTGAGTAAGATATTGAAAAGGGGAGAAGTTCTGTTTTTATTGCATATATCGACGTTTCAGCCGGATTAGAGCGGTTTTACGTGTACATCTTCCATCGGTAATATAAACGGAAAATCAGGAACATTTTAGTTAATTCTAATGAAAACACATTGATTTTTATCATTTGCATTTGAAACAACATTGTCATATGTCTTTTCTTGGATCTAAATAATACGAAACCTCGCTCTATGATTTGAAGTTAAAATCCTCAAATATAGTAATATAGTGACTTCTCACGTTATTCATGTAGTGTGATTTTACGTATATATATTCGTTTTTACCAATATTTCGATACCACTTCATGTTTTCTAACAATATGTGATTTGGTCTTCAAATCTCAGAATTTCGCAAATTTTGCATTTTTAAGAAAGTTTTCTTGAATTTTGTTTTGTACTAAAAATCATCGAAATTAGCAATATTTTGACCTTTATCATCCCCTTTTCCTTTATGTGATTTAAATAAAATATCATCGAATTAGGCAATATTTTGCCGTTTTTCCACGTTTTTGTAAATTTTCAGTTTATTGTTATTAATTCATTATATATACGAGAAAAATTATGCAAACACATAATTGATCAGAAAATAACCTTAAATGCTTAATTTTCAATCATCTATTTGTTTCTCGTTAAAATACTGAGTAAGATATTGAAAAGGGGGAGAAGTTCTGTTTTTATTGCATATATCGACGTTTCAGCCGGATTAGAGCGGTTTTACGTGTACATCTTCCATCGGTAATATAAACGGAAAATCAGGAACATTTTAGTTAATTCTAATGAAAACACATTGATTTTTATCATTTGTATTGGAAGCAACATCTTTATACGTCTTTTCTAGAGTCTAAAAAATACGAAACGTCGCTCTATGATTCGATGTTAAAATCCTCAAATTTGGTATAATAATGACTTTTTTCACGTTTTTGATGTAGTTTGATATTACGTAAATATATTCATTTTTACCAATATTTCGATAAATATTTCATGTAGTATCACGATATGTGCTTTGGCCTTCAAATCTCAAATTTTCGCATAATATTGCATTTTAAGCAAGTTTTCTTGCATTTTGTTTCGTACTAAACATCATCGAATTTAGCAATAATTTGACGTTTATCATCCCCTTTTCCTTTATGTTATTTAAACAAAATATCATCGAATTAGGCAATATTTTGCCGTTTTTCAACGTTTTTGTGAATTTTCAGTTTATTGGTATTAATTCATTAAATATACGATACAAATGATGCAAACACGTAATTGATTAGAAATTAACCTTAAATACCTCATTTTCAATCAACTATTTGTTTCTCGTTAAAATACTCAGAAAGATATTGAAAAGGGGAGAAGTTCGGTTTTTATTGCATATATCGACGTTTCAGCTGGAATTGAACAGTTTAACGTGTATATATTCCATCGGTAATATAAACAAAAAATCAGGAACATTTTAGGTAATTCTATTGAAAACACATTGATTTTTATCATTTGTATTGGAAGCAACATTGTCATACGTCTTTTCTTGGGTCTAAATAATTCGATACCTCGCTCTATGATTTGAAGTTAAAATCCTCAAATATGGTAAAATAGTGACTTTTTTCAGGTTTTTCATGTGGTGTGATTTTACGTAAATATATTCGTTTTTACCAATATTTCGATACTACTTCATGTTTTCTCACGATATGTGATTTGGCCTCCAAATCTCAGAATTTCGCATAATATTGCATTTTAAGCAAGTTTTCTTGCATTTTGTTTCGTACTAAAAATCATCGATTTTAGTAATATTTTGACGTTTATCATCCCCCTTTTCCTTTATGTAATTTAAACAAAATATCATCGAATTAGGCATTATTTTGCTGTTTTTCCACGTTTTTGTTAAATGTTTTGTTTTGTTTTCATTAAATATGTATGATAAAAATGATGCAAAACACATAATTGATTAGAAATTAACCTTAAATACTTCATTTTCATTTCTGTTTTCAAACAGAATTTCTGTTTTTATTGCATATATCGACGTTTCAGCCGGATTAGAGCGGTTTTACGTGTACATCTTCAGTCGGTAATATAAGCGGAAAATCAGGAATATTTTAGTTAATTGTAATGGAAACACATGGATTTTTATCATTTGTATTGGAAACAACATTGTCATATGTCTTTTCTAGAATCGTTTCAGCCGGAATAGAGCGGTTTTACGTGTACATCTTCCATCGGTAATATAAACGGAAAATCAGGAACAATTTAGTTCATTCTAATGAAAACACATTGTTTTTTATCATTTGTATTGGAAACAACATTGTCATATGTCTTTTCTTGGATCTAAATTATACGAAACCTCGAGCTATGATTCGAAGTTAAAATCCTCAAATTTGGTATAATAGTGACTTTTTCACGTTTTTCATGTAGTTTGATATTACGTAAATATATTCATTTTTACCAATATTTTGAATCTTTTTCATGTAGTATTACGATTTGTGATTTGGCCTTCAAATCTCAGAATTTCGCATAATATTGCATTTTAAGCAAGTTTTCTTGCATTTTGTTTTGTGCTAAAAATCATCGAATTTAGCAATATTTTGACCTTTATCATCCCCTTTTCCTTTATGTGATTTAAATAAAATATCATCGAATTAGGCAATATTTTGCCGTTTTTCCACGTTTTTGTAAATTTTCAGTTTATTGTTATTAATTCATTATATATACGAGAAAAATTATGCAAACACATAATTGATCAGAAAATAACCTTAAATACTTCATTTTCAATCATCTATTTGTTTCTCGTTAAAATACTGAGTAAGATATTGAAAAGGGGAGAAGTTCTGTTTTTATTGCATATATCGACGTTTCAGCCGGATTAGAGCGGTTTTACGTGTACATCTTCCATCGGTAATATAAACGGAAAATCAGGAACATTTTAGTTAATTCTAATGAAAACACATTGATTTTCATCATTTGCATTTGAAACAACATTCTCATATGTCTTTTCTTGGATCTACATAATACGAAACCTCGCTCTATGATTTGAAGTTAAAATCCTCAAATAGTGACTTTTTTCAAGTTATTCATGTAGTGTGATTTTACGTATATATATTCGTTTTTACCAATATTTCGATACTACTTAATGTTTTCTAACAATATGTGATTTTACCTTCAAATCTCAGAATTTCGCAAATTTTGCATTTTTAAGCAAGATTTCTTGCATTTTGTTTTGTACTAAAAATCATCGAATTTAGCAATATTTTGACCTTTATCATGCCCTTTTCCTTTATGTGATTTAAACAAAATATCATCGAATTAGGCAATATTTTTCCGTTTTTCCACGTTTTTGTGAATTTTCAGTTTATTGTTATTAACTCATTAAATATACGAGAAAAATTGTGCAAACACATTATTGATCAGAAAATAACCTTAAATACTTCATTTTCAATCATCTATTTGTTTCTCGTTAAAATACTGAGTAAGATATTGAAAAGGGGAGAAGTTCTGTTTTTATTGCATATATCGACGTTTCAGCCGGATTAGAGCGGTTTTACGTGTACATCTTCCATCGGTAATATAAACGGAAAATCAGGAACATTTTAGTTAATTCTAATGAAAACACATTGATTTTAATCATTTGTATTGGAAGCAACATCTTTATACGTCTTTTCTAGAGTTTAAAAAATACGAAACGTCGCTCTATGATTCGATGTTAAAATCCTCAAATTTGGTATAATAATGAGTTTTTTCACGTTTTTGATGTAGTTTGATATTACGTAAATATATTCATTTTTACCAATATTTCGATACTATTTCATGTAGTATCACGATATGTGCTTTGGCCTTCAAATCTCAAATTTTCGCATAAAATTGCATTTTAAGCAAGTTTTCTTGCATTTTGTTTTGTACTAAAAATCATCGAATTTAGCAATATTTTGACGTTTATCATCCCCTTTTCCTTTATGTGATATAAACAAAATATCATCGAAATAGGCAATATTTTGCCGTTTTTCCACGTTTTTGTGAATTTTCAGTTTATTGTTATTAATTCATTAAATATACGATAAAAATTATGCAAACACATAATTGATCAGAAAATAACCTTAAATAATTCATTTTCAATCATCTATTTGTTTCACGGTAAAATACTGAGTAAGATATTGAAAAGGGGAGAAGTTCTGTTTTTATTGCATATATCGACGTTTCAGCCGGATTAGAGCGGTTTTACGTGTACATCTTCCATCGGTAATATAAACTGAAAATCAGGAACATTTTAGCTAATTCTAATGAAAACACATTGATTTTTATCATTTGCATTTGAAACAACATTGTCATATGTCTTTTCTTGGATCTAAATAATACGAAACCTCGCTCTATGATTTGAAGTTAAAATCCTCAAATATGATAATATAGTGACTGTTTTCACGTTATTCATGTAGTGTGATTTTACGTATATATATTCGTTTTTACCAATATTTCGATACTACTTCATGTTTTCTAACAATATGTGATTTTGCCTTCAAATCTCAGAATTTCGCAAATTTTGCATTTTTAAGCAAGTTTACTTGCATTTTGTTTTGTACTAAAAATCATCGAATTTAGCAATATTTTGACCTTTATCATCCCCTTTTCCTTTATGTGATTTAAACAAAATATCATCGAATTAGGCAATATTTTGCCGTTTTTCCACGTTTTTGTGAATTTTCAGTTTATTGTTATTAACTCATTATATATACGAGAAAAATTGTGCAAACACATAATTGATCAGAAAATAACCTTAAATACTTCATTTTCAATCATCTATTTGTTTCTCGTTAAAATACTGAGTAAGATATTGAAAAGGGAAGAAGTTCCGTTTTTATTGCATATATCGACGTTTCAGCCGGATTAGAGCGGTTTTACGTGTACATCTTCCATCGGTAATATAAACGGAAAATCAGGAACATTTTAGTTAATTCTAATGAAAACACATTGATTTTTATCATTTGTATTGGAAGCAACATCTTTATACGTCTTTTCTAGAGTCTAAAAAATACGAAACGTCGCTCTATGATTCGATGTTAAAATCCTCAAATTTGGTATAATAATGACTTTTTTCACGTTTTTGATGTAGTTTGATATTACGTAAATATATTCATTTTTACCAATATTTCGATACTATTTCATGTAGTATCACGATATGTGCTTTGGCCTTCAAATCTCAAATTTTCGCATAAAATTGCATTTTAAGCAAGTTTTCTTGCATTTTGTTTTGTACTAAAAATCATCGAATTTAGCAATATTTTGACGTTTATCATCCCCTTTTCCTTTATGTGATATAAACAAAATATCATCGAAATAGGCAATATTTTGCCGTTTTTCCACGTTTTTGTGAATTTTCAGTTTATTGTTATTAATTCATTAAATATACGATAAAAATTATGCAAACACATAATTGATCAGAAAATAACCTTAAATAATTCATTTTCAATCATCTATTTGTTTCACGGTAAAATACTGAGTAAGATATTGAAAAGGGGAGAAGTTCTGTTTTTATTGCATATATCGACGTTTCAGCCGGATTAGAGCGGTTTTACGTGTACATCTTCCATCGGTAATATAAACGGAAAATCAGGAACATTTTAGTTAATTCTAATGAAAACACATTGATTTTCATCATTTGCATTTGAAACAACATTGTCATATGTCTTTTCTTGGATCTAAATAATACGAAACCTCGCTCTATGATTTGAAGTTAAAATCCTCAAATATGATAATATAGTGACTGTTTTCACGTTATTCATGTAGTGTGATTTTACGTATATATATTCGTTTTTACCAATATTTCGATACCACTTCATGTTTTCTAACAATATGTGATTTGGCCTTCAAATCTCAGAATTTCGCAAATTTTGCATTTTTAAGAAAGTTTTCTTGCATTTTGTTTTGTACTAAAAATCATCGAATTTAGCAATATTTTGACCTTTATCATCCCCTTTTCCTTTATGTGATTTAAATAAAATATCATCGAATTAGGCAATATTTTGCCGTTTTTCCACGTTTTTGTAAATTTTCAGTTTATTGTTATTAATTCGTTATATATACGAGAAAAATTATGCAAACACATAATTGATCAGAAAATAACCATAAATACTTCATTTTCAATCATCTATTTGTTTTTCGTTAAAATACAGAGTAAGATATTGAAAAGGGGAGAAGTTCTGTTTTTATTGCATATATCGACGTTTAAGCCGGATTAGAGCGGTTTTACGTGTACATCTTCCATCTGTAATATAAACGGAAAATCAGGAACATTTTAGTTAATTCTAATGAAAACACATTGATTTTCATCATTTGCATTTGAAACTACATTGTCATAGGTCTTTTCTTGGATCTACATAATACGAAACCTCGCTCTATGATTTGAAGTTAAAATCCTCAAATATGATAATATAGTGACTTTTTTCAAGTTATTCATGTAGTGTGATTTTACGTATATATATTCGTTTTTACCAATATTTCGATACTACTTCATGTTTTCTAACAATATGTGATTTTGCCTTCAAATCTCAGAATTTCGCAAATTTTGCATTTTTAAGCAAGTTTACTTGCATTTTGTTTTGTACTAAAAATCATCGAATTTAGCAATATTTTGACCTTTATCATCCCCTTTTCCTTTATGTGATTTAAACAAAATATCATCGAATTAGGCAATATTTTTCCGTTTTTCCACGTTTTTGTGAATTTTCAGTTTATTGTTATTAACTCATTATATATACGAGAAAAATTGTGCAAACACATAATTGATCAGAAAATAACGTTAAATACTTCATTTTCAATCATCTATTTGTTTCTCGTTAAAATACTGAGTAAGATATTGAAAAGGGAAGAAGTTCTGTTTTTATTGCATATATCGACGTTTCAGCCGGATTAGAGCGGTTTTACGTGTACATCTTCCATCGGTAATATAAACGGAAAATCAGGAACATTTTAGTTAATTCTAATGAAAACACATTGATTTTTACAATTTGTATTGGTAGCAACATCTTTATACGTCTTTTCTAGAGTCTAAAAAATACGAAACGTCGCTCTATGATTCGATGTTAAAATCCTCAAATTTGGTATAATAATGACTTTTTTCACGTTTTTGATGTAGTTTGATATTACGTAAATATATTCATTTATACCAATATTTCGATACTATTTCATGTAGTATCACGATATGTGCTTTGGCCTTCAAATCTCAAATTTTCGCATAAAATTGCATTTTAAGCAAGTTTCCTTGCATTTTGTTTTAAACTAAAAATCATCGAATTTAGCAATATTTTGACGTTTATCATCCCCTTTTCCTTTATGTGATATAAACAAAAAATCATCGAAATAGGCAATATTTTGCCGTTTTTCCACGTTTTTGTGAATTTTCAGTTTATTGTTATTAATTCATTAAATATACGATAAAAATTATGCAAACACATAATTGATCAGAAAATAACCTTAAATAATTCATTTTCAATCATCTATTTGTTTCACGGTAAAATACTGAGTAAGATATTGAAAAGGGGAGAAGTTCTGTTTTTATTGCATATATCGACGTTTCAGCCGGATTAGAGCGGTTTTACGTGTACATCTTCCATCGGTAATATAAACGGAAAATCAGGAACATTTTAGTTAATTCTAATGAAAACACATTGATTTTTATCATTTGCATTTGAAACAACATTGTCATATGTCTTTTCTTGGATCTAAATAATACGAAACCTCGCTCTATGATTTGAAGTTAAAATCCTCAAATATAGTAATATAGTGACTTCTCACGTTATTCATGTAGTGTGATTTTACGTATATTTATTCGTTTTTACCAATATTTCGATACCACTTCATGTTTTCTAACAATATGTGATTTGGCCTTCAAATCTCAGAATTTCGCAAATTTTGCATTTTTAAGAAAGTTTTCTTGCATTTTGTTTTGTACTAAAAATCATCGAATTTAGCAATATTTTGACCTTTATCATCCCTTTTTCCTTTATGTGATTTAAACAAAATATCATCGAATTAGGCAATATTTTGCCGTTTTTCCACGTTTTTGTAAATTTTCAGTTTATTGTTATTAATTCATTATATATACGAGAAAAATTATGCAAACACATAATTGATCAGAAAATAACCATAAATACTTCATTTTCAATCATCTATTTGTTTCTCGTTAAAATACTGAGTAAGATATTGAAAAGGGGAGAAATTCTGTTTTTATTGCAGATATCGACGTTTCAGCCGGATTAGAGCGGTTTTACGTGTACATCTTCCATCTGTAATATAAACGGAAAATCAGGAACATTTTAGTTAATTCTAATGAAAACACATTGATTTTCATCATTTGCATTTGAAACTACATTGTCATATGTCTTTTCTTGGATCTACATAATACGAAACCTCGCTCTATGATTTGAAGTTAAAATCCTCAAATATGATAATATAGTGACTTTTTTCAAGTTATTCATGTAGTGTGATTTTACGTATATATATTCGTTTTTACCAATATTTCGATACTACTTCATGTTTTCTAACAATATGTGATTTTGCCTTCAAATCTCAGAATTTCGCAAATTTTGCATTTTTAAGCAAGTTTACTTGCATTTTGTTTTGTACTAAAAATCATCGAATTTAGCAATATTTTGACCTTTATCATCCCCTTTTCCTTTATGTGATTTAAATAAAATATCATCGAATTAGGCAATATTTTGCCGTTTTTCCACGTTTTTGTAAATTTTCAGTTTATTGTTATTAATTCATTATATATACGAGAAAAATTATGCAAACACATAATTGATCA
Organism: Procambarus clarkii; assembly: GCF_040958095.1. NCBI lineage: Eukaryota > Metazoa > Arthropoda > Malacostraca > Decapoda > Cambaridae > Procambarus > Procambarus clarkii. The sequence goes on along the minus strand of NC_091225.1, from coordinate 10,737,939 downwards.
GAAAAAAAACATAAATACTTCATTTTCAATCATCTATTTGTTTCTCGTTAAAATACTGAGTAAGATATTGAAAAGGGGAGAAGTTCTGTTTTTATTGCATATATCGACGTTTCAGCCGGATTAGAGCGGTTTTACGTGTACATCTTCCATCTGTAATATAAACGGAAAATCAGGAACATTTTAGTTAATTCTAATGAAAACACAATGATTTTCATCATTTGCATTTGAAACTACATTGTCATATGTCTTTTCTTGGATCTAAATAATACGAAATCTCGCTCTATGATTTGAAGTTAAAATCCTCAAATATAGTAATATAGTGACTTCTCACGTTATTCATGTAGTGTGATTTTACGTATATATATTCGTTTTTACCAATATTTCGATACCACTTCATGTTTTCTAACAATATGTGATTTGGCCTTCAAATCTCAGAATTTCGCAAATTTTGAATTTTTAAGAAAGTTTTCTTGCGTTTTGTTTTGTACTAAAAATCATCGAATTTAGCAATATTTTGACCTTTATCATCCCCTTTTCCTTTATGTGATTTAAATAAAATATCATCGAATTAGGCAATATTTTGCCGTTTTTCCACGTTTTTGTGAATTTTCAGTTTATTGTTATTAACTCATTATATATACGAGAAAAATTGTGCAAACACATAATTGATCAGAAAATAACCTTAAATACTTCATTTTCAATCATCTATTTCTTTCTCGTTAAAATACTGAGTAAGATATTGAAAAGGGAAGAAGTTCTGTTTTTATTGCATATATCGACGTTTCAGCCGGATTAGAGCGGTTTTACGTGTACATCTTCCATCGGTAATATAAACGGAAAATCAGGAACATTTTAGTTAATTATAAAGAAAACACATTGATTTTTATCATTTGTATTGGAAGCAACATCTTTATACGTCTTTTCTAGAGTCTAAAAAATACGAAACGTCGCTCTATGATTCGATGTTAAAATCCTCAAATTTGGTATAATAATGACTTTTTTCACGTTTTTGATGTAGTTTGATATTACGTAAATATATTCATTTTTACCAATATTTCGATACTATTTCATGTAGTATCACGATATTTGCTTTGGCCTTCAAATCTCAAATTTTCGCATAAAATTGCATTTTAAGCAAGTTTTCTTGCATTTTGTTTTGTACTAAAAATCATCGAATTTAGCAATATTTTGACGTTTATCATCCCCTTTTCCTTTATGTGATATAAACAAAATATCATCGAAATAGGCAATATTTGGCCGTTTTTCCACGTTTTTGTGAATTTTCAGTTTATTGTTATTAATTCATTAAATATACGATAAAAATTATGCAAACACATAATTGATCAGAAAATAACCTTAAATAATTCATTTTCAATCATCTATTTGTTTCTCGTTAAAATACTGAGTAAGATATTGAAAAGGGAAGAAGTTCTGTTTTTATTGCATATATCGACGTTTCAGCCGGATTAGAGCGGTTTTACGTGTACATCTTCCATCGGTAATATAAACGGAAAATCAGGAACATTTTAGTTAATTCTAATGAAAACACATTGATTTTTATCATTTGTATTGGAAGCAACATCTTTATACGTCTTTTCTAGAGTCTAAAAAATACGAAACGTCGCTCTATGATTCGATGTTAAAATCCTCAAATTTGGTATAATAATGACTTTTTTCACGTTTTTGATGTAGTTTGATATTACGTAAATATATTCATTTTTACCAATATTTCGATACTATTTCATGTAGTATCACGATATGTGCTTTGGCCTTCAAATCTCAAATTTTCGCATAAAATTGCATTTTAAGCAAGTTTTCTTGCATTTTGTTTTGTACTAAAAATCATCGAATTTAGCAATATTTTGACGTTTAACATCCCCTTTTCCTTTATGTGATATAAACAAAATATCATCGAAATAGGCAATATTTTGCCGTTTTTCCACGTTTTTGTGAATTTTCAGTTTATTGTTATTAATTCATTAAATATACGATAAAAATTATGCAAACACATAATTGATCAGAAAATAACCTTAAATAATTCATTTTCAATCATCTATTTGTTTCACGGTAAAATACTGAGTAAGATATTGAAAAGGGGAGAAGTTCTGTTTTTATTGCATATATCGACGTTTCAGCCGGATTAGAGCGGTTTTACGTGTACATCTTCCATCGGTAATATAAACGGAAAATCAGGAACATTTTAGTTAATTCTAATGAAAACACATTGATTTTCATCATTTGCATTTGAAACAACATTGTCATATGTCTTTTCTTGGATCAAAATAATACGAAACCTCGCTCTATGATTTGAAGTTAAAATCCTCAAATATGATAATATAGTGACTGTTTTCACGTTATTCATGTAGTGTGATTTTACGTATATATATTCGTTTTTACCAATATTTCGATACTACTTCATGTTTTCTAACAATATGTGATTTTGCCTTCAAATCTCAGAATTTCGCAAATTTTGCATTTTTAAGCAAGTTTACTTGCATTTTGTTTTGTACTAAAAATCATCGAATTTAGCAATATTTTGACCTTTATCATCCCCTTTTCCTTTATGTGATTTAAACAAAATATCATCGAATTAGGCAATATTTTGCCGTTTTTCCACGTTTTTGTGAATTTTCAGTTTATTGTTATTAACTCATTATATATACGAGAAAAATTGTGCAAACACATAATTGATCAGAAAATAACCTTAAATACTTCATTTTCAATCATCTATTTGTTTCTCGTTAAAATACTGAGTAAGATATTGAAAAGGGAAGAAGTTCCGTTTTTATTGCATATATCGACGTTTCAGCCGGATTAGAGCGGTTTTACGTGTACATCTTCCATCGGTAATATAAACGGAAAATCAGGAACATTTTAGTTAATTCTAATGAAAACACATTGATTTTTATCATTTGTATTGGAAGCAACATCTTTATACGTCTTTTCTAGAGTCTAAAAAATACGAAACGTCGCTCTATGATTCGATGTTAAAATCCTCAAATTTGGTATAATAATGACTTTTTTCACGTTTTTGATGTAGTTTGATATTACGTAAATATATTCATTTTTACCAATATTTCGATACTATTTCATGTAGTATCACGATATGTGCTTTGGCCTTCAAATCTCAAATTTTCGCATAAAATTGCATTTTAAGCAAGTTTTCTTGCATTTTGTTTTGTACTAAAAATCATCGAATTTAGCAATATTTTGACATTTATCATCCCCTTTTCCTTTATGTGATATAAACAAAATATCATCGAAATAGGCAATATTTTGCCGTTTTTCCACGTTTTTGTGAATTTTCAGTTTATTGTTATTAATTCATTAAATATACGATAAAAATTATGCAAACACATAATTGATCAGAAAATAACCTTAAATAATTCATTTTCAATCATCTATTTGTTTCACGGTAAAATACTGAGTAAGATATTGAAAAGGGGAGAAGTTCTGTTTTTATTGCATATATCGACGTTTCAGCCGGATTAGAGCGGTTTTACGTGTACATCTTCCATCGGTAATATAAACGGAAAATCAGGAACATTTTAGTTAATTCTAATGAAAACACATTGATTTTCATCATTTGCATTTGAAACAACATTGTCATATGTCTTTTCTTGGATCTAAATAATACGAAACCTCGCTCTATGATTTGAAGTTAAAATCCTCAAATATGATAATATAGTGACTGTTTTCACGTTATTCATGTAGTGTGATTTTACGTATATATATTCGTTTTTACCAATATTTCGATACTACTTCATGTTTTCTAACAATATGTGATTTTGCCTTCAAATCTCAGAATTTCGCAAATTTTGCATTTTTAAGCAAGTTTTCTTGCATTTTGTTTTGTACTAAAAATCATCGAATTCAGCAATATTTTGACGTTTATCATCCCCTTTTCCTTTATGTAATATAAACAAAATATCATCGAATTAGGCAATATTTTGCTGTTTTTCCACGTTTTTGTGAATTTTCAGTTTATTGTTATTAATTCATTAAATATACGAGAAAAATTATGCAAACACATAATTGATCAGAAAATAACCTTAAATACTTCATTTTCAATCATTTTTGTTTCTCGATTAAAATACAGAGAAAGATATTGAAAAGGGGAGAAGTTCTGTTTTTATTGCATATATCGACGTTTCAGCCGGATTAGAGCGGTTTTACGTGTACATCTTCCATCTGTAATATAAACGGAAAATCAGGAACATTTTAGTTAATTCTAATGAAAACACATTGATTTTCATCATTTGCATTTGAAACTACATTGTCATATGTCTTTTCTTGGATCTACATAATACGAAACCTCGCTCTATGATTTGAAGTTAAAATCCTCAAATATGATAATATAGTGACTTTTTTCAAGTTATTCATGTAGTGTGATTTTACGTATATATATTCGTTTTTACCAATATTTCGATACTACTTCATGTTTTCTAACAATATGTGATTTTGCCTTCAAATCTCAGAATTTCGCAAATTTTGCATTTTTAAGCAAGTTTACTTGCATTTTGTTTTGTACTAAAAATCATCGAATTTAGCAATATTTTGACCTTTATCATCCCCTTTTCCTTTATGTGATTTAAACAAAATATCATCGAATTAGGCAATATTTTGCCGTTTTTCCACGTTTTTGTGAATTTTCAGTTTATTGTTATTAACTCATTATATATACGAGAAAAATTGTGCAAACACATAATTGATCAGAAAATAACCTTAAATACTTCATTTTCAATCATCTATTTGTTTCTCGTTAAAATACTGAGTAAGATATTGAAAAGGGAAGAAGTTCCGTTTTTATTGCATATATCGACGTTTCAGCCGGATTAGAGCGGTTTTACGTGTACATCTTCCATCGGTAATATAAACGGAAAATCAGGAACATTTTAGTTAATTCTAATGAAAACACATTGATTTTTATCATTTGTATTGGAAGCAACATCTTTATACGTCTTTTCTAGAGTCTAAAAAATACGAAACGTCGCTCTATGATTCGATGTTAAAATCCTAAAATTTGGTATAATAATGACTTTTTTCACGTTTTTGATGTAGTTTGATATTACGTAAATATATTCATTTTTACCAATATTTCGATACTATTTCATGTAGTATCACGATATGTGCTTTGGCCTTCAAATATCAAATTTTCGCATAAAATTGTATTTTAAGCAAGTTTTCTTGCATTTTGTTTTGTACTAAAAATCATCGAATTTAGCAATATTTTGACGTTTATCATCCCCTTTTCCTTTATGTGATATAAACAAAATATCATCGAAATAGGCAATATTTTGCCGTTTTTCCACGTTTTTGTGAATTTTCAGTTTATTGTTATTAATTCATTAAATATACGATAAAAATTATGCAAACACATAATTGATCAGAAAATAACCTTAAATAATTCATTTTCAATCATCTATTTGTTTCACGGTAAAATACTGAGTAAGATATTGAAAAGGGGAGAAGTTCTGTTTTTATTGCATATATCGACGTTTCAGCCGGATTAGAGCGGTTTTACGTGTACATCTTCCATCGGTAATATAAACGGAAAATCAGGAACATTTTAGTTAATTCTAATGAAAACACATTGATTTTCAT